>NC_133649.1:252126676-252465555 GCF_009905375.1 Apium graveolens | reverse complement strand
ATAATGTGCTATTAGCTCAAATTTATTAAAATTTTATCATCAAATTGTAATTTTATCTATTTTATTAAATTGTAATATATAAAGTGATTACTACATATAAGCATATTATTTTGATGATAAATTGTAATAAATAAATATAAGCATATATGATTATTACATATAAAGTGAAAATTCATCCCTCTTTATTTTCTATCTACTTTGAAGAATGTATTGATAGACATGTTCAAGAAGTAAAAAAAGTGAGTAATGTTAAAAAATCCACTCCAGTTCATGATGCCGTTCTACTAAAGATTAAAGCGGATAGTATTATATATAATTTCCAAGATATAATTGATCCAACCATAATAGATTATTGTCAAAAATAGTAGGATGCATAAAATAGGATGCATGTTCACATGCTAATTACATTCCTACTGCTGAGAAACTCTGATGCATACACTTAGCCACATTCATAGGCTGATGCATGAGTAATCCAAAACAATCTAATGATCATGATTCATATCCTCTTGTAGTAGAAGTGATGATCTCCAAACATGAGGAAAAGAATAAGTATGTGAATATGCACAGTATGCACCAACACATGTAAAATGGTTTTTGTAAAACTTTTTAAAAGTATCTTCCCATAATGAGGACCTAATCAACATATTCCTTAAGGATACATGACAAAATCAGAGTAACATAACAGTTGAAAACAGGATGAAAAATTCAAATTGTTAACTACCATTCGGTTATTACAGATCATGGTAACTGTTAAATTTATCGGAAAAGAACTGCCAAAAACTACCAGCCATACTCACATGTATATATACTGTTAGATATTTTGAGATGTCATGTCTAATATGATTTGTGTTTAGTTTTCAGAATTTAATAACAGGACAAATCAGGACTTACTGAAATCAGGACTTACTGGAAGTCAGAACTTAATATTAGAACTTAAGGTCATATCAGAACTTAAGTGCGGGAAGATTTTCAGATAAGGAATGAAGCTGATTTACAGGAGAAGATCGAGACTAAAATAAAAGAAGATATGCATGGAAAGAGTTAGAAGACTGGAAGACTTATAGAAGATATCTGATTGACATATTTTAGGAGACAGAATTATATTCCATATCAATTAGAAGTTATCTTGTAATTGTGTACTATATAAACACAGACTTAGGGTTTACACTATATGTGTTATCATTATCAAGAAGATTATACATTGTAACCTAGCAGCTCTTAGTGATATTTATTCATCACTGAGAGAGAATAGCAGTTCATATTGTAACAAAGTTTATTCAATATACTTGATCTTTGTTACATACTTGTGTTAAATCGATTTGATTGTATAAACACTGTATTCAACCCCCTTCTACAGTGTTGTGTGACCTAACAAGTGGTATCAGAGCTTATCTGTTAACACACATATAGTAAAGATCCAAACAATCATGTTTGAAGAAACACAAACTCCAACCAAGCCCACCAAAACTCAAGAAACTCAAAACACTGAAACCCACAGTCGATATGAGACTATTAGGGTTCCCATACTGAGACCTTCTGAGTATCCCATATGGAAAGTGAACATGGCTATGCTTCTGGAAGCTACAGATCCAGAATACCTTGACAGAAATAATGAACGACCACATAAGCCAACCAAGCTCTCTGTTGTAGTTGCTGATCAACCAGCAAAGACCATACCAAAGGAGAAAAGTGAGTATACAGCTGACGACATCTCATCTATTGCCAAGGATGCAAGGGTAAGGCATTTGCTGCATAGTGCCATTGATAATGTCATGTCAAAAAGGGTAATTCATTGCAAGACTGCAAAAGAGATATGGGATGCTTTGGAAACAAGATGCCAGGGAACTGATGCAATCAAGAAGAACATGAAGACTATACTCACACAAGAGTATGGGCACTTTGACTCAAAAGCTGATGAGTCATTAACTGATTTATATGACAGGTTTTCCAAACTCTTGAATGATCTGTCACTGGTGGACAAGGAATATGATCTTGAAGATTCAAATCTAAAATTCCTTTTAGCTCTTCCTGAAAGTTGGGATTTGAAGTCTACTACCATAAGAGACAACTATGACCTTACTGAAACTACTCTTGATGAAATCTATGGTATGCTCAAGACTCATGAACTTGAGATTGATCAAAGGAGCAAGAGGCACGGAAGAAAGTCAAGGACATTTGCTCTTAAAGCTGAGGAGGAATCTTTAAAGGTGCTGTCTCAAAGAAGGGCAAAAGAAAGGCTATCATCATAAAGTCTGATTCAGAGTCATAATATTCTGATGATGATTCAGAAACTGAAAGTTTACCTGAAATGGATCCTGATGAAGAGATGATGCAACTGTGTGCTCTTATGGTTAAGGGTATCACAAAGATAGCCTACAAGAAATTCAGAAAAGGCAAGAAGTTTTCTAGGAAAAGTGGAAGTTCTGATAAGAAAGGTTTCAGAAAGTATGAAGGTAAAGGAAAGTCTGATAGAGGAGACAACTTAAATGTCAAATGCTACAATTATGGTAAAAGAGGCCACATATCTCCTGACTGCAAGAAAGGAAAAATAACAAAGGCAAGGCACTTGTCACAAAGAAGAAAAGCTGGACAGACACTTCAGATTCTGAACATGAGGTGAACTATACCTTGATGGCAAATGCTGATAGCAGTCCTGAAACTGCTGGATTAAAGGTACCTCAAACATCCTATGCTTTTCATACTGATGATATTACTGAGTTGAGATTATCTTAAAACCATGTTCATTAGTTATAGAGATCAGACTTTAACATGTGAAAGATTAACATCTGAAAATCTTGCTTTTAAAAAGAGAAATGACTATTTAGAAAAGGAGTTAGTTTTTCTTCATCAAACTAAAAAAGAAAGAGATGATGCTTTGTATGTTAGAGATGAAGTGCTAAAATTGAATGAATCTAAAAAATGATTTAGAAAAGGAAAGAGAGATTATCAGAACTTGGACTAACTCTGGTAGAACAACTCAGAATTTACTAAGTAGTTAAACAGACTGCTAAGCCAAAGGTAAATCCTATTAAGTTTGTAGCAAAACTATAAAGTCTAATTCTGAAAAGATGAAAGAATCTAGGACATAAGTAAAAGAAAAATCAACTTCTGACAAATTAGAACAGGATAAACCAGCTGAAGAAAACATAGGCTTAATGACTAAGAAGCAGCTTAAGCATAAGCTGAAAGAGATTAGGAATGTCAACAAGGTAAAGGAAGCTAGGAAAAATAGGAATGCAAAGGAAGGTGTGAATAAAAAAATAATTATATGCCTGTTCCTAATGCTCCTAGAAAGAAATGTTATAACTGTTAAAACTCTAACCATCTTGCTTCTTTTTGCAGGAAAAATAAAGATATAAACTCTTTACCTCTTAAATCAGGAATTAAGAGTCAGTCTGTTAGGTTTAAACCACAAAATCCTTGTTTTCATTGTGGTAGTTTATTGCATTCCATCTATACTTTTAAGGAATATCATAGTTTGTACTATGATTATTATCAAATAAAACCTTCTTTGAAGAAACTTAGTAGTATTCCTTCTAGTGTAAAGTCTGATGCAAAGTCTGATATAAATTCTGATAAACAACATGTTAGCATAAACTCTGAAGTTAAATCCGCTGCAAATGCTAACAAACTTAAAAGGCCAAAGGATCCAAGCAAGTCTGGGTCCTTAAAACTAACCAATAGTGGTCTTTGTGATTGCAGGGCAACAGGAAAAATATCCTAGTGCTGGACAGTGGATGTTCATGACATATGACTGGAAATAAAGCCCTGCTATCAGACTTTGTGGAGAAAGCTGGCCCAAGTGTTTCTTATGGAGATGGCAATATTAGAAAAACATTGGGATATGGCAATATCAATCTTGGGAATGTCATCATTGAAGAAGTAGCTCTGGTCTCAGGACTTAAACACAACCTTCTGAGTATAAGTCAAATCTGTGACAAAGGTTATCATGTGGATTTTTTTGAAGAACACTGTGAAGTTGTAAGCAATTCTATAGGCAAAGTGGTTCTGAATGGTTACAGGCATGGTATGTGGCGCCCTCCAAACCCGGGTCAGAAGTTTGGGGTCCACAACACATATACAATACATAAACCTGAATAAGAAATATTATTTACAATGACCCTGCTTTACATAACCGGATCGCAACAGGTTAAAGTATGAAAACAAGCCACAATCTTAACCTTTATTACAACGTACCAAATCCCAACTAATTTAACTTACAATTGATAATGAAATCATTCTTACAATCTGACTATCTCTATACCGCATGAAGCTTCTGCTAGCTCGATTGAACTCAACTGGAACCTTAGCCCGCACTTTTGGACTGAGGAACTTCACTATCATCATATTCTTTTCAACTGTAAAATATATAAAAGAATCGCAAGGGTGAGCTAACTAGCTCAGCAAGTCATAATAGTGATAACAGGGGTTAAACAATGATCAAATGAGATGATTCAAAGGAATCAAGTTTCTTTTTAACTAATCATTAGAATTGGATATTCCTTTTGAGTTTTTAAAAAAAACAAAGGTTAGGCTGCTGATCAGTCACGCACTAACCCCGAGCAAGCACATAACACCTCTAATTACTGGATCCAAGGCACACATTGGCCTAACTTGACCATTGGTATGGTCTGACCACGAATCTGGTCCACATAGATAAAAACTATCCAATCCTAAAGCAGTTCAATATGATAAACAATATAATTCAAAAACCAGATCATAATCAATGATGGTTAAACACTTGAATAAAAACGCAAGGAAACTCATGGATATCTCAAGGGTATATCAGGATATGTATAAGAAACGGTTTTCAGTTTGTACAAGGGTCAGGTATTAGACCAGTAATGATTTTTCAAGATATGGTTCTTTGAGGTTATAAAGAATGATTGGAGTATAAAAGTTTCTGTGTTTTCAAACCATTCTCTTCCAGTGTTTGGTGTTTGGTAGTTATACCTTTGAAGAGTAGTATTATATTTGTATGGTTTGGTGTTTGAGGATCAACAAAGGACGGATTATAAAGAATAAAGCTTATGGCTTAAGATCAAGAAAATCAGGGTTCAAGGTTAAATGGTTTAAAGCTCTTGCAATACAAAACAGGAGTTATTTTGAATAATAGCGACATGTTATAAAACAGTTCAAAAACATTGGTAATATATATCTTGAAGAAAAGTTCAGAAATACTTGCCTTACAAGGCTTTACAACTATTACTGATCATCTCTGAGCCGATTCTGCTGCTCAGGCTCTAACGTCCAACCACTATATCCCATTGGATTCGACTTCGACACTCAGGTCTTTCTGTTGAAACTCTAGTGAGCTCGTCGACTGACCACTAAGTTATCTTTAGTCCACCGTCCACTTTCAGGTTCCCGACTACAACCTACAGGGTCGAAATACCCTATGTTAGACGTCTAGGTATGCTTGACATATCCTCGATACTAATTCTTACCCAACGATATTCAAACCCGACTCGTAATTATTCATATTAGAATAACACAGTCAACAATTAGGGTTCACATTCTCGAAATCGATCCAGTGTCGTTTTTAGAAAATACGTATACTCGTCATTTTTCAAAATTAGGGTTACTGCGTTTTGGACAAAATATACAACACAACATACAATCAGGTTTCTGTATAAAACATACATATATGTATTTACTTATACTTGCTCGATGTCCCGATAATCCTCGGATACACTCCCGTATTTCCGTAGTTCGATTTCCCGGAAATCGGACAGCGTTCCCTTTGTTTATCGGACTACCCGTCGAAACATCAATCGACGTCAAATCCCAAACACAACAATCTCAACAATTATCCAATCACATTCCAATTCCACAAATCCCAATCACTGATTTAAAAACTAATTATTATTACGTTTTTAACATTTATTTCTTTTAAAATATTAGGACTCAGAATAAACATCACAGTCCACCATCAGCTCACCGATGTTCATCGCTGACGGCGGCGGAATCAGTCGGTGCCCGAGTAATTCAGGTGTCCATACCGATTCCACCGATTATTCAGTAATTTTTCAAACAAAATAATTATTTTATTTCACGAAATCCATCAATAATTCTTGCAGAAACCAACAATTTCAATAATTAACAGATTCCCAACACAGGCGCGTGTGTTACACGCACAACAACAGAGTAACCGGGTAACGCAGAGACAGCCGGCAACAAGCCGGAAAATGAGAACACGGAACACAATCCCTACACACATGAATCAGTACAGAACAGAACATAACCATAGTACCAAGAACTAAACCAATAACTAACTGCATAAACAAAAGCCCCCTTTTGCAGCGACACCCAAGCGCCACCGCCCTCACCGGAAACGGAGAGGGGCGGCGATGGGGAAACAATAAAAATAACAGCAGCACAGACATCAAGCACAATACATACACACGCGTATATATATGTATATACTTAACAATCAGTCCGAAGCAAATCACGGCGTAACTTGCTCACCGGAAATCAGAGCTGCGGCGAAGCTTCGAGAACAGGGGAGAGACAAGAGGAATAAGAGAAGGATGTTGTGGTTTTTTTGTTTTTTTTTGTCAGATAATAACAGCAACACAAACGTGAGCAACTGCCACGTTTTTGTCTGATTTTCTAGGTTCAAACACGTGTACTACCTCTCTGAATGGCCTTATTTGTATCGCTTTAATTGGTTTAACGATATAAGGTGCAGATAAAAATAATCCTGAAAATTACCAAATTAATTTCAAATTATCACAATAATTAAAGTTAATAAAATAAATTTTTCTCATAATTTGTAAAATATTTTTGAAACGCAACTCGAACCCGCATTTAATGAATAACGACCGAGCTGCTCTTAAAACAAATTTAAAATTCGCGAAAATAATCTTAAAATATTAGAAATATCCCGAATTAAATGAAAACAAAATTTTCGAAATTTTAAAATAATTTCTAAAACGCACTTTATACCCGCTTTTAACAAATAACTGAAACACGAGGGTGAAATTAATCCGAAAATTTCCAAAATAATTTTAAAATTCTCAGAATATTCCAAACTTAAATAAATATGAGTTTCATAATTTTTGAAGAATTTTAGAATTAAATATGGATTTTACCGATAAAAGCATTCATAAAATCATTTAAAGATAATAATTAATAAAATATTGATTTCTCAATTTTATAAAATCCAAAAATAATTATTGTAATTATAAAATCATAAAAACAATTTTAAAGACATTTCAATATTTATACAAATAAATTTGCACTAAATCCACTTTTGAAAGTGAAAACAATTCAATATGATCCCATAATTAATCACGCGGACAACCCGGTACCCTATAAATCACATATGGGTAATAATCAAACAACACATAGCGGTCAACATCAACACACATATTTTATTTATTTAATAATTTTCCATAATTATATAATTAAATAATTCAAAAGTACACGAGTCGTTATATCCTTCCCCCCTTAAAAGGATTCTGTCCTCAGAATCTGATCTAACTAAACAAGTGAGGATATTTCCAAGCATATCTGACTCTAGTTTCCAAGTAGACTCTTCTACTCGAGGATTTCAAACGTACTTATTATAGATATACACTCATTTTCAATGACTTGTCCTTTAACGATCAAGAATTTAGATCGATCACTATATACAAAACAAACTTGGACCAGAGCCCATTGGCTCTGATCCATCACTTGATTCGAATAAGATACTTATCGTCTTAACTTCGACACACAGATTACATTATAGGTATATACGGTTGTAACGGTAATATCAACGCATAAACAACTCTATCTATATTATCAATACCTCGAATGGTTCATTAATTTAGGACTTAACCTGTCCCTTCTTCTCAAACTCATCCATTCCTTTCGAGGTGAAACTTGTACTAACACTACTGGTCCTATTTCTATACTCATATGTTCTCTCGATACCATTTCGCCTTCTTTCTTTGTCTACTCCGAGCTGCTACAATCAATATCATTACACTCCTGGTGTGCCGGTTTAACTTAGAATTTGACAACTTTCTTTCTCCCACTTTATCTTAATAGCAATGGAGACCTACCCACGTCCACATGAAGCTTGGTAAAATGGCATTACAAAGCCGACATCGCTGATAAATGATCATTCAGTGTTTCCTTAAAACTCAACTTCTCAACATATCTTGCATTTCCTGCATCACTTCCGTATTTTAACTCTCCGTTGAAGGATGATAGGCGGTGCTCGTTTTCAACTTGGTTTCCAAACATTTAAACATCTCTTACTCTTTCCCCATATGTTAAGGCTGAAAAGTAATCTCATGAATTCATGTATTGTCACCTTTAAGTATTTGAAATTCAGATTCCACTCTTTTCAATTCGTTTATTAACTCCTCGGTGGTCTTCATTACATCTAATCCTTTTTGTCAGCATAAGGCATCTGTTACCATACGGCTTTGCTTAGGTAGTTGTAAATGGATTAATTCATAATCTTTTGTTAACCTTGGTCAAAATTTTATTCTTGAAGACTCAACGTATAGTTGCTTTCCTTCTGATCTTTGGAGAAAAATCTTTGGGCATTCCATGCAGGCTTTCTTATTCTTTGAATAACTGAGGATGTTATCAATAAATACAATTTGCTTATCCAAGTACTCCTTATACACCACGTTCCTTAATTCCTTGTAGTCACCTGATACACTTGTCATTTCACATAATATCATCAGAGCTTGCAATGCTCTGAACTCACTTTGATCGTAATCTCTGATATTTCCTCAGGTCAGATCTTAAGTTAGTTCTCAGTACATAACACACTTCTTAAATTAAGTCTTATAAGTAATGAATTCTTTATAGGGTCTCACTTATTCTTATTCATTGTTTTGTTAAACTCCTGCTAATCAGTACATACTCTTATAATTTCATTCCTTTTCTCCATAAACATCACTGGTACTCTTCATATTCACTTTTTGTAAAACCATTCCCTGGGTCTGCCTTATCCATTAGGGCCCAATAGTTCACCTTAATTCTTTGACGTGTCCAACACTTTCTAATCCATTTTGAAATATCCTTCTTATACCTGGTTATCGTTGTTTTTCTTTTATTTCCATATATTTTGGCATCTCCTCAATAGAGTATATACTTTATACTATGAATTCCCTGTGGCATTTCATTTCTTAATTCTTCTACTTGTAACTTCCAAGTGCTGGAAGAGAACATGGGGATATCGTGATCATTCTCCTGGGCGCATAAATTTCCTCTCACTACTAACAGCGTGATCCATTATCTTCTTTTGACATCTCCTTATCTTTCTCTTAACAACTTCAACTGAAAGGTCATACTATTCATCCTTGCTCCTGTTTGGATTATAAACTCTGACTCCCAATTCCAACTTCTAAAATTCCATAGAAAATTCTTCCGGTATAGTTTCTATGTCCGTTATTGATTTCCTCTATCTTTGCTTTTCCTCGTGAATACATACTTCAACCTCTTATGGCCCGTATAGATCTTACACCTTTCTCCATACATACCATGTTTCCCAAATCTTTCAAAAAAATATTATTACTGTTAATCTCAAATTATGGGTAGAATACTTCTGCTCATAAGGTTTCGGTTGTCTTGATGCATATACAATAACTCTATTGTGCTGCATCAACACACATCCTATTCCCTAATGAGAAGCATCACTATATCTACCAAATCTCCTTGATATTTTCAAAATAATAAGCAGGTGCTGTAATTCTTTCATTTAACTCCGTAAAACTTTGTTCACCCTTCTCTACTTCATATAAACTTCTTATTTTTCCTGGTTAGCTTCGTCCAAGATATTGTAACTTTCAAGAAATCTTGCACAAATTTTTCGATAGTAACCGGCCCATGATAAACTTCTTACTTTTATTGGTGTTTCGGGTCTCGTCATACTCACTTTTATTCATAGCACTTTAATTTCTGCTGAATCTCTTTTGATCTTCTCCACTATGACTATTTATGCTAAGAACTATATTTCACACAACTTCTTTCTTTTCCAACTTCTCTCAGTTTTTAAATACTTTACATGGTCCTCCGTTGACTTTATGTGTTACCCTTCAGCTTATCCAAATATTCCTTAAAGGTTCTGTCCATCTAGTTCAAATATCACTGGTATATTGGTTAATCCAAATGACAATACGAAAACAGTATTTAGTTCTGAAAATTATCTTTGATATATCCATAGGTTTAATCTTCAATTGGTGAAATACCAAGTCTTAAATCAATCTTATAAAAGTACTTTGTTTCTTGCATTTGATCGAACAAATCATTGGGTCGAGGTAATAGATACTTGCTCTTGATAGTAAACTTATTAAGCTTTCGCTAGTCGACGCATAATCTCATACTTCCATTTTCTTATTAACAACTAGTACTGGTGCACCTTATAGGATATGTTGGGTCTAATCGCTTCTTCTTCAAATATCTCTTGCGTCTACTTTGCTAGCTTCCTCATTTTAACTGGTGCCATTTTGGGTAAGGCCGTAGTCACTGGCTTCGTCTCAGGCGTTAAGTCAATCGCGAGCTTCCTTCCTCTATCGGGAAGAAATGTTGATAACTCATCTAAAACATATCTTGAAACTCCTTAATTGCTATTAAATCTTCAAATTTTGTTTGCTTCTGACTTTTATTTATCTCATAATCACCATAATACTCATATCTTGATCACCGTAATCATTATTAACAAATTCTTTTCCTTCTTTCATCTTCTGAACCTCATCACCTTCTCATTTGGCATCAAAATTATATTTTCATCGCGACGGTCTGTCTGGACATGCTTTAACAGTTAATCCATTCCTTAGAATAATATCAAATCCTCTTATCCTCCATGATATCAATTCTTCACAACTTATTCCAGGAATCTCAAATTCACCATTGGTACTCACTTATTTAACAACCACACGTTCTTGACTTGCTAGTCCTTTAATCACAATCTTATCAATTCAATAGGGTAATTCATCTTATCAACAAAACCTTGAGAGATAAACAATTAAGTTTCTCTCACATCTTTTAATACTTTAACACATAAGGTATTCCCCTAATCATCCATATGATCACGTCCATATTCTGAATAGCATATTTCACAGGAAAATCGCATATTCTCGTTCTCGAAAACGTATTCTTATTGGAGTAGATTCCCTTGATTCTTAATGGATTCTTCACTGGGACTAGTGATTTGCAATCCTCGCCAGGTGCCGTTATTTCTTTCCCATACATAAGATGTAGATGGAACTTCGTCCACTTGATTCAGGATACGTTGATTTCTGTTTGCAAACTTCTTGCAAAGAATGACAATACAATGAAATGACTAGAAGGATTCAAAATTCAACAAAAATTAGAGTTGAAAAGAAAGAAGAAGTAAGGATTTGAATATGAATGAGACAACCACATTGGTGCTTAAGATGGCCAGTCTTTCGTACCATATGGCATACAGCACATGATTAGGTGGCGTCCCACCCAACTCTTCGTCATTCTGACAAAGTGTCTCACCATAACACTGTTTGTCCCAATCAGAAAGCAAAACTTGAGGGAAACAATTAAATTTGGAAGGAATGCAATATCCTTCTTTTCGATATCATAGCAATGAGTTGATTTAAGAAAAGAAGTTCATACTTATTTAGGAATAAAAAAAGGAATATACGCTATAATATTGAAGACAAGAACGATACCATTGGTCACCATCCACATTTCACTTATATTCATCTTTCGAGCTTGTTCGATCATATCTCCATTGTTTCATATAATAACTTTTAGAAAGTACATTGAAATGTCTTCGCAAATTAAGCATTATGGTAGATTCTTACTTGTCACGTCTTGCGTCTTTAACATCACACCTCTACATATAATACTTTAACAACTCGATCATAATGACGTCCCTACCAGACAACCTCGAGTTTCTTTTTTTTTTTTCAATTTAGAATAACCCCGAAGCATTCAACATAGCGATCCTTGTGTTAATAATATTCTTCTTTTTAGGAAATCTGGAAATCTTCTCAATCTCCTTCAGTCATACTCAGACTTCTGTTAGATCAGTGAATTCTTTGAACTTGGATAATCCTGTAATTGGATGAGTAATTGCTCCATACACTGATTCTGTTGTTAATCTTATTAAACAATATTTGTACCTTTCTGTTGAGAATAACCAACTTCTTCATAATCGCGGATCACTTTGTCCTCTGAATTAACAATACTAAGTTTGAAACAGCATTCTTCCAGGTAATCCGGGCTTTCTAACAAACAAGAAACTCAAGTAGTAACTTGACAACCAATGTTTAAAAATCATTTTATTTGAAAAGGCTTTTAGAAATTTGTAAAGGAAAATCTTTTTCGAACACTTGTTTTAAAAGTTTAGAAAATCACAAACCTGGTTGTCCTTACTATATGAGTTGGTTGTTGTCCTTTCGACCTATAACAAGGTACCATATTAAAGAAACAATTACATAAGAATTCATTCACTCCAATCTATTTTTCCTTTATCGGGTCCATTTGCTTTCCTTAATCGACGAAAACTTCAATTGTCGTTGCATGTTATCTTTTCATAGCTTCACGTCAAAGCTTCCATACTGGTAATACTCCCGACATTTCCGTTGCAGTAGTTAAGTAAAACAGGCTATCCAATAGTCAATAAGTTTATTTCATAGAACAAAGTTTGCTCGTATCACATCACATTACTACTTTACATATCGCATTTATCATATCATCATTTAATTTCACAAAAATCCCAGGTTTATGCTTTTCTCTCTACTCTTTCAAAATTCATCTAGTTATACCATACTTATTCACGAGTGGCTTAGTCACTAAGGGCTTCTTTTAACCCGATAACAGCTATCCTCTGAAATACTTAAATCTCCTTTCTAAACTTCGTCTTACCTTTATTTATAACTCAAGCGCTCACTATTTACTGTAGCTCTCGAATCCATCCTCGTAGGTACAATCGCTTCATAGGACAAGTTCTAAACTGGGGGTATAGAACAGGATATAGGGTAAACTAAAGAGATACGCTCACAGCCGAATGTTTAGTGAAAGAGGAATAATCAGATGGAGGTTCTTGAATAGGTAATCTCATATCAAAAGGTAGAAAGTAGCGTAGAATAGCTTGAAGAAGTGCAACCGTTATAACAGAAGGTAGTGCCATTAATACTGATGGAGGAACAAGGTGCAATTCTGATCTGAGAGAAGATGACGATCCTCGAACGGAAAGCTCCAAATGATCAAATGACACCGGGAAATCAAGATCTGCCATTGCCGTTGTCTGGAAATCACGTCGCAAGCTGAGAATCCTGAATCGCAACACGAACCGTGCGGAAGACTTACTATATAGTTGCACTCATCCTCACAACATCTTATCTTTCTGTTTCCTATTCCTAATCCTAACCCTCTACCCAATCCCGACAATCTAGGCTTGTTTCAGTGACTTATAACCTGTAGCTCTGATACCAACCTGTGGCCCCTCCAAACCCGGGTCAGAAGTTTGGGGTCCACAACACATATACAATACACAAACCTGAATAAGAAATATTATTTACAATGACCCTACTTTACATAACCACGGATCGCAACAGGTTAAAGTATGAAAACAAGCCACAATCTTAACCTTTATTACAACGTACCAAATCCCAACTAATTTAACTTACAATTGATAATGAAATCATTCTTACAATCTGACTATCTCTATACCGCATGAAGCTTCTGCTAGCTCGATTGAACTCAACTGGAACCTTAGCCCGCACTTTTGGACTGAGGAACTTCACTATCATTCATATTCTTTTCAACTGTAAAATATATAAAAGAATCGCAAGGGTGAGCTAACTAGCTCAGCAAGTCATAATAGTGATAACAGGGGTTAAACAATGATCAAATGAGATGATTCAAAGGAATCAAGTTTCTTTTTAACTAATCATTAGAATTGGATATTCCTTTTGAGTTTTTAAAAAAAACAAAGGTTAGGCTGCTGATCAGTCACGTACTAACCCCGAGCAAGCACACAACACTGCTCTAATTACTGGATCCAAGGCACAATTGGCCTAACTTGACCATTGGTATGGTCTGACCACGAATTTGGTCCACATAGATAAAAACTATCCAATCCTAAAGCAGTTCAATATGATAAACAATATAATTCAATAAAACCAGATCATAATCAATGATGGTTAAACACTTGAATAAAAACGCAAGGAAACTCATGGATATCTCAAGGGTATATCAGGATATGTATAAGAAACGGTTTTCAGTTTGTACAAGGGTCAGGTATTAGACCAGTAATGATTTTTCAAGATATGGTTCTTTGAGGTTATAAAAATGATTGGAGTATAAAAGTTTCTGTGTTTTCAAACCATTCTCTTCCAGTGTTTGGTGTTTGGTAGTTATACCTTTGAAGAGTAGTATTATATTTGTATGGTTTGGTGTTTGAGGATCAACAAAGGACGGATTATAAAGAATAAAGCTTATGGCTTAAGATCAAGAAAATCAGGGTTCAAGGTTAAATGGTTTAAAGCTCTTGCAATACAAAACAAGAGTTATTTTGAATAATAGCGACATGTTATAAAACAGTTCAAAAACATTGGTAATATATATCTTGAAGAAAAGTTCAGAAATACTTGCCTTACAAGGCTTTACAACTATTACTGATCATCTCTGAGCCGATTCTGCTGCTCAGGCTCTAACGTCCAACCACTATATCCCATTGGATTCGACTTCGACACTCAGGTCTTTCTGTTGAAACTCTAGTGAGCTCGTCGACCACTAAGTTATCTTTAGTCCACCGTCCACTTTCAGGTTCCCGACTACAACCTACAGGGTCGAAATACCCTATGTTAGACGTCTAGGTATGCTTGACATATCCTCGATACTAATTCTTACCCAACGATATTCAAACCCGACTCGTAATTATTCATATTAGAATAACACAGTCAACAATTAGGGTTCACATTCTCGAAATCGATCCAGTGTCCATTTTTAGGAAATACGTATACTCGTCATTTTTCAAAATTAGGGTTACTGTGTTTTGGACAAAATATACAACACAACATACAATCAGGTTTCTGTATAAAACATACATATATGTATTTACTTATACTTGCTCGATGTCCCGATAATCCTCGGATACACTCCCGTATTTCCGTAGTTCGATTTCCCGGAAATCGGACAGCGTTCCCTTTGTTTATCGGACTACCCGTCGAAACATCAATCGACGTCAAATCCCAAACACAACAATCTCAACAATTATCCAATCACATTCCAATTCCACAAATCCCAATCACTGATTTAAACCAACTAATTATTATTATTCGCGTTTTTAACATTTATTTCTTTTAAAATATTAGGACTCAGAATAAACATCACAGTCCACCATCAGCTCACCGATGTTCATCGCTGACGGCGGCGGAATCAGTCGGTGCCCGAGTAATTCAGGTGTCCATACCGATTCCACCGATTATTCAGTAATTTTTCAAACAAAATAATTATTTTATTTCAAGAAATTCATCAATAATTCTTGCAGAAACCAATAATTTCAATAATTAACAGATTCCCAACACAGGCGCGTGTGTTACACGCACAACACACAGAATAACCGGGTAACGCAGGGACAGCCGGGAACAAGCCGGAAAATGAGAACACGGAACACAATCCCTACACACATGAATCAGTACAGAACAGAACATAACCATAGTACCAAGAACTAAACCAATAACTAACTGCATAAACAAAAGCCCCCCTTTTGCAGCGACACCCAAGCGCCACCGCCCTCACCGGAAACGGAGAGGGGCGGCGATGGGGAAACAATAAAAATAACAGCAGCACAGATATCAAGCACAATACATACACACGTATATATATGTATATAACAATCAGTCCGGAAGCAAATCACGGCGTAACTTGCTCACCGGAAATCAGAGCTGCGGCAAAGCTTCGAGAACAGGGGAGAGACAAGAGGAATAAGAGAAGGATGTTGTGGTTTTATTTTGTTTTTGTTTTTTCAGATAATAACACGCAGCAACACAAACGTGAGCAACTGCCACGTTTTTGTCTGATTTTCTAGGTTCAAACACGTGTACTACCTCTCTGAATGGCCTTATTTGTATCGCTTTAATTGGTTTAACGATATAAGGTGCAGATAAAAATAATCCTGAAAATTACCAAATTAATTTCAAATTATCACAAATAATTCAAAGTTAAAAAATAAATTTTTCTCATAATTTGTAAAATATTTTTGAAACGCAACTCAAACCCGCATTTAATGAATAACGACCCGAGCTACTCTTAAAACAAATTTTAAAATTCGCGAAAATAATCTTAAAATATTAGAAATATCCCGAATTAAATGAAAACAAAATTTTCGAAATTTTAAAATAATTTCTAAAATGCACTTTATACCCGCTTTTAACAAATAACTGAAACACCGAGCGGTGTGAAATTAATCCTGAAAATTTCCAAAATAATTTTAAAATTCTCAGAATATTCCAAACTTAAATAAATATAAGTTTCATAATTTTTGAAGAATTTTAGAATTAAATATGGATTTTACCGATAAAAGCATTCATAAAATCATTTAAAGATAAATAATTAATAAAATATTGATTTCTCAATTTTATAAAATCCTAAAAATAATTATTGTAATTATAAAATCATAAAAACAATTTTAAAGACATTTCAAATATTTATACAAATAAATTTGCACTAAATCCACTTTTGAAAGTGAAAACAATTCAATATGATCCCATAATTAATCACGCGGACAACCCGGTACCCTATAAATCACATATGGGTAATAATCAAACAACACATAGCGGTCAACATCAAAACACATATTTTATTTATTTAATAATTTTCCATAATTATATAATTAAATAATTCAAAAGTACACGAGTTGTTATATGGTAATATTTATGAAGCCAGACTTTCAATAAGTTCTGACGGTTCTGCAATCTGTCTGTTAAGTAGAGCATCAATTGAAGAAAGCTGGAATTGGCATAAAAGACTCTCTCATTTAAATTTCAACAACATAAATGAGCTAGTAAAGAAAGATCTTGTGAGAGGACTGCCAAAATCAGTATTTGCTCCTGATGGCCTTTGATCTATTTGGTCCATTCAATGTCATGTCTCTTGCAAAGAAGAAATATATGGTTATAGTGGATGAGTTCACAAGATACACTTGGGTGTATTTCTTGCACAAGAAGAATGAAACTGCATCTACTCTAACTGATCATGTAAGACAGCTGGATAAATTGGTCAAAGATTCTGTCAAAAGTATAAGAAGTGATAATGTCACTGAGTTCAAGAATTCAATAATGGAAGAGTTCTGCAAAGAGCATGGAATAAAGCAGGAATTTTCTGCACCTGGAACTCCACATCAAAATGGAGTTGTAGAAAGAAAGAACATGACTCTCATTGAAACTGCACGAACTATGCTTGATGAAGCAAAGCTACCAACCTACTTTTGGGTTGAAGCTGTGCAGACTGCTTGTTTTACACAGAATGTTACACTTATAAACAAGCATGGAAAAACACCATATGAGATGGTGAAGAAAAAGAAGCCAAATCTGAAATACTTTCATGTATTTGGATGTAAGTGTTTTGTTCTTAAGACTCGTCCTGAACAGCTGTCAAAATTTGATCTAAAAGCTGATGAAGGAATATTTATTGGATATCCACTTTCCACAAAAGCCTTTAGAGTCTACAATTTAAGAATAAGGTTTGTCATGGAATCTATCAATGTATCTTTTGATGATAAGAAAAATGCTGGACTTGAAGATTTCACTGATCATGATCACCTGAGATTTGAAAATGAAGATTTAAATTCTGATTCTGTAAATTCTGATGACTTAAACTCTGATCCTGTAAGTTCTGACGGGTTAAGTTCTGATGTCATTGAAACTGTGGTAACTACTGAAAGGGAAAATGTACCTATCCAGGGGGAGCAAGCTGAAGATCCTACCACAACTTAAGACTCTCAAGAAGTATTAGAACCTGTCACTGGCTCTTCAAGTTCTGATTCATCAAGTTCTGATGAGCCAAATTCTGATAATTCTGGATACTCTGATACTTCAAATCCTGATGGATCCAGCTCAAATTCTGAAGTTTCAGAGAGCATAACTACAGGGGGAGCATCAGAAAATGCTGATGGAGACAGCATGGATCATAGGGGAGGATCCAGTTCTAGAGAACAACTTTCATCTGCAAGGAAGTGGACTAAATCACATACACCTGACTTAATAATTGGAAATCCTGAAGCAGGTGTCAGAATAGAACTACAACATCAAATGAATGTCTCTATCATTCTTTTCTATCTCAGACTGAACCAAAGAAAGTGGAAGAAGCTCTTCAAGATGCTGATTGGGTGCAAGCAATGCAGGAAGAGTTAAATGAATTTGAAAGAAATAAAGTCTGGACCCTAGTGCCAAGACCAGATAACAGATCAATTGTTGGCATAAAATGGGTGTTCAGAAATAATACTGACAGTGATGGCATAATTACAAGAAACAAAGCAAAGCTAGTTGCTAAAGGCTACTCTCAACAGGAAGGTATTAATTATGATGAAACATTTGCACCAGTTGCTAGATTGGAAGCCATAAGAATCTTTTTGGCTTATGCTGCTCACAAAAAGTTTAAAGTCTTTCAAATGGATGTGAAAAGTGCTTTTCTCAATGGAGAATTGGAAGAAGAGGTATATGTTGAACAACCTCCAGGCTTTGTAGATTCAAAATTTCCAAATCATGTCTACAGGCTTGATAAAACACTTTATGGCCTTAAGCAAGCTCCAAGAGCATGGTATGAGACTTTATCTCAATTCCTTCTGGAAAGTGGATTTCACAGAGGTACAATTGACAAAACACTGTTCTACCTCAACCATGAAAAGACTTATTTTTGGTACAAATATATAATGATATCATATTTGGTTCTACAAATTCCAAACTATGTGAAAGGTTTGCAAAACTAATGCAGTCAAGATATCAAATGAGTATGATGGGAGAACTTAGCTATTTTCTGGGACTTCAAGTCAAGCAAAATGAAGAAGGTACTTTCATAAATCAATCCAAGTACACCAGAAATTTACTGAAGAAATTTGAAATGCAAGATTGTTCAACTGCATCCACTCGCATGGCCATTGCAACCAATTTAGATAAAGATACTGGTACATCAGTAGATATTACTAACTACAGAGGTATGATTGGCTCTTTAATCTATTTAACTGCACGTAGACCTGATATCATGTATGCTACCTGTCTTTGTGCAAGATTTCAGGCAGATCCAGGAGAACCTCATCTAATAGCTGTGAAAAGAATTTTCAAGTACCTCAAAGGTACAGCTGATCTAGGATTGTGGTATCCTAGAGAATCAAATTTTAAGTTAATAGGTTACTCAGATGCAGATTTTGCAGGATGCAAAATAGACAGGATAAACACTAGTGGAAGCTGCCTAATTTCTTGGAGGCAGATTGGTTTCTTGGTCTAGCAAGAAACATAAATCAATTTCCACATCAACTGCAGAAGCAGAATATATTACTGCAGGAAGCTGTTGTGCATAGATTCTTTGGATGAAGAATCAGTTACTGGACTATGGGTTAGAATTTTCTAAAATACCTATAGTGATAATCAAAGTGCTATTGCTATGACAGGTAATCCAGTTCAACACTCAATGACAAAGCACATCAGCATTATGTACCATTTCATAAGGGAACATGTGATGGAAGGTACAGTGGAATTATTTTGTTCCAACAGATCAACAACTAGAAAATATCTTTACAAAACCACTATGTGAAGCTACTTTTACAAGACTGGTAAATGAACTTGGAATGTTTCAGGTTCTTTCTCTGAATCTGCTTAGTTTTTGTTCTCATGCATCAGACTTTATGATCAGTGTTTACAGATTGTCTTATCTTCATGTAATCTATGCTTAAATTGTAATACATTAAATGCTGATTGTTATCTGATGTGGATCTATACTCTGATAGTGATTTGAATGTTCTGCGACTATTCAATCCAATAAGGATTACTGTGCTAGATACTGACCTAGTAGTCTTTAATATACTAGAAATCCCATGTTTGAATTAGTTGTTTATGTGGAAATTCATTAACACAAGTAAATTCTGATTATGAGCTTAGTCAAATTTACTTTATGTGTCTTATTACTAAGTCACAAACTAGATTCTTGCTTCTTATATGTCAAATTCTCATGTCAGTAAATCTTCAGCATGAACCAAATGCTTGATAAGCCTCACTTATCTGAAGAAAAGAAAAGAAAAGAAAATTGATGTCAGGTACTCCTTTGAGATCTAGAGTAAATATGTAGAAGGGAAGATCCAAGTGCATTACTGGTATTAAGTTATATGCATTAGAAAAGAAAATAATTTTTTGTTGGTGACTTTTCACATTCTCTGATTACTGGAGAAATACTCTAATAATAGCATAAATTCTAATAGCAGTTGTGACTCACTTACACTGAGAAGCCACTGTAAAAAGGAATTTCAAAAGATGCATAAAATGAGCACAAACAGTTGGGGTGGACTCTTGCATAAATTTATTCTATAGTAGACTTTATATTAATGACAGATTTTAAGCACTTTTCTTAGTTATGCCTTATTTCTAAGATATACTGAAGTTTATCAGACTTTAATCTTTATATGATATTCTGCTAATGCACACACTATCACTCCATATGAATGATGAAAATTTTGGTGATTAAGTTGTTTTAGATAAACAGTTAAGTGTCATATGCATAAATTCTGAGGACAAGTTCTGATGGAAGTTCTGATGCTTAAACTCTGAAGAAATAAGTCAGTATTTGTATGAAGAATCACACAAACAAACATTCACTTTTGAGTACAGAAGCCATGTTCTGATGACTGTTAAAATCTGATAATAGTCAAGTTCTGATATTAAATCCTGATTGAAACTCTTATGCATACATGGCATTATTTATTTACTTGACTTATTTATGGTAAATACTGAAACAGTCATATTTTATCAGAATATAATTAGGTGAGATAAAAACTGTCATAATCATTTGGTTAAGTGGGAAATGTTTGTCTTGAAAAACTGCATGTGCACATTAATTACTGCTTAGTTCTCGTGCCCACTAACCTGCTTTAACTTTTTACTGACTGTTCACATGTTTCCAGGTGTAAATTGTCTTCCATGCTTCAAAAATATAACTGTTAACACATGGGCTGTATAAATAAGAGAGTTAAACGATTTTCTAATCTTTTACCTACTTTTCTTATTCACTCATCTCTCTTATTTTCTCTCACCCACTAATATTTTCTGAAGCTCTTTTTCATACAGGCATTTTATCAAACACCTTGCAAACACTCTTTTTCTCATTTGATTTCTCACAGAAATGGCACCCAAAGACATTATTTTCAATGGAGCTAAGTTTTTTCCCAACAACTACTTGGCTATTCTTAGCAAGGGTGAAGCTCCATCAGAACTACACTTCATTCATAATTTCCTTGCTAACTCTGAGATTGGGTATGCTTTGACCCAACCAGAAGCAATCTCTGGAACTCAAGTGTTGGAGTTTTGGAGAAGTGGCATGTATGATGATGGTGGTGCTCATGGGTCCCCAAGTATTATCTTTTCAACAGGGGAGGATGCCCATGTGGTGACTCTGGCCACAGTTCGACAAACACTCCATCTGCCAGAAAACTGCACATATTCAACAGTTGAGGAGCCAACTCTTCAATAGCTAATGGAAAATCTAGGTTATGAGAAGACCTTGGCAAAGCTGGGACAGTTAAAGAGACCCAACATAAGAGGGAATGGAGTTTCTTCTTTGACTGCATCACCAGAACTTTTGCAAACAAATGTTCGAACTTTGATGCAATCCCAATTCTCAGTCAACAAATCGGGTATGCTCTCATTAATCAAACTCATTTTGATTATGCAAGTGCTATTTTAGGATTTATTGGGGATAGGATGACAGAAGATAGATATACAGTTTACTTTGCTAGATTCTGTCAGCTTATTTATAGTTTTTGTTGCTCTGATGCACCCCAACTAGCAAGTGAGTTAATTGAACCATTTAAACTTGCTAAGAGAGCCTTTATTGACTTATTATCTACTGATAATAAGAAGCCTGTTTTGAGACCCCTCCAAATTCCTACATCTGTCAAACAAGTATTGGTAAATTCTGATCAAGCCACCTATGTTGTCTTATATCCTGATGTCCAACCAACCCAAGCACCTCCAAAAACTACACAACCAAACACCTCTCAACCTCAATCAACTCAACCTACCATCAGAACTTACTTCCATCCATCAGCTCAATCTTCACAACAACAACCATCAGCACCTACTATCAGACCTTCATCTTCCAGGCCAAAAGGGCAAAGTCTATTCCTCAACCTCAACCAAAAAGAAGAAAGATGATAAGGGATGAATCTGATAGTGAAGAGGAAACACATGTTCATACATCAGAACTTGTGGCTGTTGAAGCTGAAACTGTAATTTTTCAGAAAGAAACAGAAGCTGAAGGGTCAACCCAACAGATAAATGCTGAAGCTGAGGGTTCAGGTAATTTGAAAAGAAAGAGAACTGCTAGTTCTGATGCTCAAGCAACTCCTTTACTAGCAAGGAGATTGAAGAAAATTAGGGCTAAGAGGCATTTGGCTAAGCCTCCATCAGAAGATCGTTGAAGTTGAGGAAGGGGATCAGGAATCCCTGATCTCCAAAGAGCCAATTATCATTGAATCCCTTCCAGCACCAAAAGACACTGTTCCTGATACAGTGCTCACCCCTCTTGTCTCTCCAATAAAAGCAACAGATGATTCTGAAGAATAAGGCACAAATTCTGAAATAGATATTCAAAATCTGAATATACCAACTGTTCTTTATTTGGAAGCTCCAACAGTAACTCAGACATCTCCAACTCATTCTCCAATCTTAAATGCTGAGATACCATCCACACAAATTCTTGATCAGGAACCTGAAGATCAGAATTTAGATGAGGTAGTTCCAGAATCTCCCATTGCCTCACATACACTTGTCTTGTCAGAGAATGATGATTCTTCATCCAGTACTAGAGATAGTGTTTCTGTTGATACTCCAGCTCCCATTCTAGGAAAGGAGGCACTTATTGAGAAGTTTGTTGAGCAAGCTTCTCCTATTCCTTGGGAAGATATCACAAAGGTGTGGAGTGGACCAAGAAGTGGAATGAAATGATTTTATTCCAAGCTCCAAAGTACTGATAGACCATATTGGTAAAGCTGATAAGTTTCTCACAAATGCTGATTTCAAGACACAACTCAAAGTCACAGCTCTGTCTACCAAAAATCTTCAAGGTCTACACTATGCTACTCAAGAAAAGGTTGACAAGCTTCTTGAAAAAGCTGAAAAAAGCTGAAAAAAGCTAGATATAGAGACCAAGCTTGATAAAAAGAGGTTTATCAGACCTATTTCTGAAAAGGTTGAAGCAATTGAGAAAGTTCAGGAGAAGCAACAGGCCCAAATTGCCGAGGTTCTGCAAAATCAAACTTCTCAAAAAGCTCAATTGGATGAACTCCAATCTTCAGTTGAACTTCTTCTCTCTCTCTCTTATTAACTGATGATTCCAAAAAGGGGGAGAAGATAGTTAAGTCCAAATGCTCTAATGATCAAGTACTGAAGAAGAAAGATGATGAAGCTGATGACCAGGGAAACCCTAGCAAGGGTAGAGGTCAAGTTCAAGGAAAAGAGCACAGCAGCAAGGTTTCTTCTAGGAAACTAATTACTGATGCAGAAAATCTTCTACTCAAAAGAAGATAAGTTCTGAAGCTGCTCAAAATCTAATAGCAAGTGCTGATAATCAAAATCTGATATCAAGTTCTGATGAGCAAAGTTTGATGACAAAGCCTGATGTTCTGATACAAGGTGGAATTCAAGACTCTCAAAAGTTTATGCAAACTCTGAAGCTCAAGGGAAAGCAGAAAACTGTCTACTACAAAGATCCCAAGATTCAGACACTTGATGAGGAAATTGCTAGAAGATTATTTCTGAAGCATAATCCAGGAATGGATTTAGAAAATCTCAAGGAGGAAGAAGGTAGATTTAAAGCTAAAAAGACAAATCTAAAGCCAAAAGCTTATGTTGCAAAAAAACTTCCAAGGCCTAAGTTAAAAGATATTGTGATCAAGGAGAAGTCAAATACTGAGGCATCAAAGCCCAAGACTAGATCACAGATTGAGATTGATCCCAAAGATAAAGGGAAAGGAAAAGTTGATGAACCAACCAAGCCACTGGATATGAAAATTCCTCAAATCCTGATGAAACCAGTGTGCAAAATGGTTCAAGTTACTGATGATACTCTTGCTGAAGATAAAGATGTTCAAACTCTGAAAAGAGGGAAGATTTCTGAAGAATCCAAGACAACCTCTGACAAGGCTCAAGTTGTTCAGAGTGAAGAACCGTAAGCTATAAGAAACAACAACTTCTGATAGAGATATCAAGACATCAACCTCTGACAAAGCTCAAGTTGATTTAAACAAGATGAAAGTATCTGACAAAAAGAAACTTTTATGGAAAAATGTCAAACCATTTTTGCTAACTGACAAACCTCATGAAGATGTTACACGGAAACACCTTGATAAGGTTATCTATGTTCAAGTGGTATTGGATGCTCATGACAAGCACAATGTCAAGGAAAATCTGATTCTATTTATTGAAGATGGAAGGATATATCAGATGTCAGAATCAGATGTGCTAAACAAATCACTGAAAGAACTTCAATTTTTTCATTACCTTTTAGAGGTAAAGTCTGATATTACCAGGAGATGGTCAAATTTCATATTGAAGACCATAAAGATAAAGCTAGAATTTATGGTTCAAGGGTTACATAATTTATTCCTAATATTGTTGAAGATGATGGAAGTGAGATTCCAATGAAGAAGGATTTTACCAAGCTTGAAGTAATACTGAAAGAGAAATGTCTATGCTACAATGAAGATTCTTCTCATCCAAGGGTAATAAGACTGAATGATGGTTTAGAAAAAAACCATATTCCTGCTCTAAGGACTGCAATATACCAGATTGGGACTCAGGGTGAAGAGATGAAGCAAGTCAAGACTACACTATCTCAAGTCCTGAGGATTAAAGAAAAAATGCCGATCAATCTCTTGTCAAGAATTATTTTGGATTTAGATTGACTCAGTGAGATTGGTAAAAGCTTCAAGGACTGTAAGTTGTAGTTAGTTATCTAGTTAAACTCTTATTTGCATTTGTACTTAAATTTTTGACATCATCAGATATATTAACTTGTATATTTTGCATAATTTACAAGTTGGGGGAGATTGTTAGATATATTTGAGATGTCATGTCTAATATGATTTGTGTTACGACCAGCATTTTATGTAATATTATTTGTGGATTGGGTATAATATTAAAGTCAAATGAAAATATATTCAATAATTGTACGCTAGTGTGAGTGAAAGTTTCTGCATTATAAATTTGCTTTGTGTAGTATATGATTTTTCAAAGCAAGAGTTTATTTAATTTCTTTATTTTTAATTTATAAGGAATATTCTAAGCTTTGGAAATTTTTTCTTTTAAAAGGTATTTTGTTCACAAATTTTGAAAATGATTTTATAAAGTCTCTAAAAATCCAAGCTATTTTATGATATAAATTCTATAATTTTTGAACTTGTATATTATTTTATAAAAATAAATCATTATAAATTTTAGTTGTCATATTTATCAAATTACATAAGATACCATGCATGCAAATCACCCTTCTATTCTCTCAAAGGGCAAACAAGACTTTTCCAACCCCACTAACTCATTTGATTATTACCAAATTACTACCTTAGCCTTGCATGCAAAATGGCCTAACTTTAACCAAGGGACATTTTTGTAAGTTCTCACTTCCACTCATCATTTGTAAACCAAATAGCATAAAACAAAGAAATCAAAGTGGGAGAAGTCATTCTCATTCCACACTCCAACACACCACAAATTTCTCTCCTTTTCCCCCCTCCCACCTTGCTCTCGGTCGAAGGCCAAAATCCCCCACCCCTTCCATTTTTCAATTCATTCTTCATCTTCCCAAGTGTAAATCTTTTACCTATATTCATCTTATATACTTTCCAAGTGTTTTATGACTTGGAAGTTGAAGTTCCATGGATGCATGTGTAGTTCTTATGTGATCTCCAAAGAGAAACTCTTGATTCTTGTGAATTCAAGAGCTCTCTATGAGATATATTATGTATATGTGCTAACTAAGTGTTTTATGGAGATATCATGCTTTAAAATCCTTTGCATGCTACTGAAATTTCATTATATATTTATGTTTAGCCATGCATGTTAGTTTTAAGACATTAAAATGATGATCAACTATGTTTTGCATGCTACTCTTTTCGAAATCATGTAGTTATGTTTAAAAATCTATAAATTCGAAATATGTGTGCTTAAAATAGATTGTTTCCATGATAAATTTCTTGTTAATACTTAAAAGAAGTTATATTTCATGATTATTAAGGATGAGTATTAGGTGCAAGTCGATTTTGCAAGCATTTAAAACTTTACGCCTAGCCGAAATCTTGTTATGTGCTTTCCATGAGTTGCATGTTATATTTTTGGTTGCATGTTGTTGTTTTTGGGCATGGATGATCTCACCCAAGTTTATTTTGAGAATAAGGGAGTTATTTCAGTAGATCACCATGTATAAGTCATGGTTTAAGTATTGAGTTGTTGTTAGTTGAGTTTGTTGTTAGTTGAGTTTGTCAAGTCAAAACCTTGGAAAATGAGAGTTATAGTTTCTGCAGAAAAATCAGTATAGCACCCTGAGGTTTAGAGTGAGTTTTGACCATGTCATTGGTGTGCACTTTGAGGCCCAAGCTACCAGAAGTTAGTATTGAGAGTATATAAAAGGTTTTAGGAGTTGGTTGGAGGTTTGCATGTCATTTGATTAGGTGCACAAGTAGAATCACAAAATCTGTCCAGCAGGGGACAGTTTTGTTGCAACTTAGAAATTGGGAGATTTGACCATGTCATGGGTAGGCCCTCATTAGGCCCAATTGGGCCTTAGTTAGAGGGTATGTCATAGAAGTTTTCCCAACCATAGTTCATAGGATATGAGCTAGAACCATGTGTCACAAGTTAATTCAAGTCAGGGCATTTTCTGCCCAGAAAAACAGGGGAACCTTGGACTTTTAGCTTAGGCCCAAGAAGGCCCAAGCCAGGCCCTTGAGCCACATCAAGTTTTTGAGATGCCCTTAGGTCAGGAGAGTCTTGTGTAAAAGTTTTGAAGGAAAACTTGTAGTTTAAGAGTGTCTAATGTACTCAAGGAAACCATAGTTGTCATTCTAAAATTTGCACCAGTGAGCACTATCACTTATCACATAGTTTTAGAACACTTAGAAGTGAGTATTAGGTCGACCACAATAGTTGTAAGATAGTATAAGGTCAGTAGAGCGAAAGGCACAAGTGAGGATCAATAGGTTTTGGATAATTTAGGAAAGGCACATCGAGTTAGGAAGCCGAAATTTGAAGACCTTGTCTAGTTTAGCGACCAAGTGACTTAAGTTGTGAGTCGAGATCATCCAAGCCTAGTGTTGCATTATGGTATATATGATGTCATTTGGTGTTAATATATGATATGTGAATATGTGGCTATGTGTGTGCAATTATAATTTAAAGGTGAATATAAATTAAGTGCATATAGGCCTAAGTGCCATCCGTGTTTAATTTTGAGTTATAAATAGGTTAAGTTGGTGAGAATATATTATAATGAGGATTATTATTATTTATGTAGGATCTCGAGACGAGGGAAAACTTGCCATAAAAGTCGAGTGAAGCTCCAGTTGCTCCTACCAGTCAGACCAGACCAACCTATCTCAAGGCAAGTGATTCAACTTGACCTTCGTATTTACTACAAATAGTTCTTATATATTGATGCAACTATCTTGAGTCATTTTGATGTGTTTAAATCAAGCGTATCTTTCGTTTATCTTTGAATTATATAGAAATGTCATGAACCCTTGAGTATGTAATGCAAGTAGATCAAAAGTCTTTTCATGATAGTTAAATGCCATGATAAAATGAAGAGTTAGTTGATTGATCCTCTTGATTAACATGCTGATGATTCCTAAGTAATTATATTTCATCCTGATACTTGAACCCCTATAGAACCTTACCTTGAACTCTGATAATCAGAAACTTACCCACATGATTCCTCATTGATTGATACCCTCTTTCCTATCCTAAAGCTTGACAATTCTGATATATATATACATCCTGAGCTAGAGATCATTACCTTAACACCCATAGTATTCGTTAAGCTTATCTTCTTAATGATCCAACACCTGTACCTTGACGAGAAACCATTGCTTTAAACCCAGTTTGGCATTACCCCTTCATATTATCCATAAGACTCACCATATTTTCCTGTCCAAGTTCTGACATATGAAAACCTTTTGGTTACCCTAATAGAGTAAAGTTTTGTGAATCATGGCCCTGAGATTTAGTACCATATTTCCCATGTTTCGAGTTGATCTATAATCCTTTGATAAAAAAAATGTTTACTGCAAAAAGAGATTTTGTCATAATTCGGCATCAGTTTTTGAAATAAATAAAATGAGGGTTTTTCAGTCCCAAAGGGAGATAAATGTTTTCTTTGAATGGTGGATCTGGACTGAGACGCGAGTCCTTTCCGCACTTATATTAGGCTTAAAAGTTGCCTAGGGATTCCCAATAATGTTTTAGAACCCAGCGAGGTTCGGGATTACTTCGCGGCTGATCACCGGCTGTAATCCGTAGCGTCATAAAATGATTTTAATTAAGACATGATTTTAAAATTGTTTTGATGCAAGCAAAATGATGCCATCTCACATAGTTTTTATCTCTCGTTACCTTTGGTTATGTCTTTCTATTGTCATTCTTATAAGTATATCTCAATTTATGTTTTGTGTCATACTGTTAGCACTTATTGAGTATTTGGCTCACTTCTTGCTTTACCCTGATATTACAGCTAGCAGCTATGGTTAGATTCAAGCAGACTGCCCGTAAGACCTGTGATGCTGATGCTTATGTTCGAGCTCAGGTAGAATAAGTAATAATAGTTGTGTGAGGACTCGGTATTTTAAATCAGATGTAATAGTTGGTAGTGTTGGGCTGTTCCAAACCCTAAACTGTAAGATCTTGGATTTTGGTTGTGTATTCTTCATTAAAATTATGTAATAGCTATATTTATTTTGCTGTTTAAGTTGGGGGTATGACACAAATCTGCAAGTAAGCGACGTAACCAAACAATCTCACAAGTAGTGGAAGTCATGGCACGATACTCAGCTTATGAAGATGATCTCGAAACAACATTTGTTTTTTACTCTTCCATGAAATAACAGAATTACCAAGAAAAATATAAACACCTGTTGTGGATTTACGATCCTCGGGATCAGCAGCCCAATCAGCATCACTATAAGCATGCAGCTCTAAAGATGAGTTAGAAGGAAACAAAAAACTCTTAAACTTAGTCCCATGAAAATATCTGAAAATACGAAAAACTGCAACACAATGTACGGTAGTAGGAAACGTGACAAATTGACTAATAATATGAACATCATGTGCAATATCCGGACGAATAACAGTGAGTTAAATAAGACCACCAACAATCGTGCGATATAAAGTAAGATCTGCTAAGGGAAGACCATCAGATGGAGAATATCTAGCATTCATCTTTAAAGGAGTTCCTGTTAGGTCCCGAATTATCATAGAATGGGGGTTGAATATGATAATCACTAAATTAAAAATTCTTTCGAATCTTTAGCGGATATAATATTTAGTGCTCGGTTAGTGGTTTCATGTTCTTGAGAGGAATAGTGTTTGGAGCAATAAAATGAGGAACACAAGATATTCGAGGAAGTATATATTTATATATAAATCCGCGAGGGTGTTGCTATACTCTGATAAATAAATTAACCGGTTACAATCTAAGAACAACAAAGTTCCTTGCTACTACAAAGATCTACAAATCAAATCCTATACAATGATTTAGCTTTTGTTTATACTAGGATTTAATTACCGGGTAACTATTATGATGCCCCTATAAATATACAAGAATTAAATCGAGTATTATAACATTACTCCGGTGAGAAGTTAAATGGATATACAAAAAGCTTGAGCTTCTCTGTAAATCTTTGCTGCCATTTTCACTACTCTCTTGGGAGAGAAGATGAACATAATTTTATCCAAAAATGAATGGTTGAATGCTTCTGCTGTAACGTGTAGACTTTATATCCAATAAAATTGTGTGGCTGAGGAGAGGAGAGCTTCTGTGACGACTGTATTAGGTTCTCTATAGCGACTAGGAGATACAGGTTCTTAGTTTATTCATGCATGGGGCTACCGCAGTATAAGTACCATACTTGTACTTAAATAAAATCAATACCACACATTTGTGGCGACCAGGAGGGGGAATACTTGTTGTTTCATGTGGCGACTGCATTAACTTAAATATAACTTATATAAATAAACTAATTTAAATTTATAAAATAAACTTATTTAAAGTTTATAAAATAAATCATTTTAAGTTTATTAAATAAATTATATTAAAGTCCATTAAATAAATTTATTTAATTTATCTATTAAACTTTGAGCTTCGCCAATCCCCTGAGCTGTTTAGCTGTATACTCCACGCACCTCTTCTCGTACTTTAACAGATAAATGTTCAATCCAAGTACGTTCCTCAACTTAACAATTCTTCTAAAAATAATATCCAGATTCCTTTCACGAGCTATTGATACCTAGTGCAACTGGTCTGGTTCACAGATGACTAACCCCGATTCAGGTCTTCGCATTATAGACTTGATTACATTGTTAAGCTTGCAACAACTTTATCGCTTCAGACACCGACTGTCGATAAACAACTTTACTTTCACTGGAATCCTTTCTGGTATTTAGACAACATCTTCATTAACCTCTATCTATACCCTATCTTCAATTCTTCAGATTCCTATGCTTCGAACACTGTCTATCTTCAATCAATGCCAATACACTGAAATCTTCCTGTAGCACTTGTATACTGAATCTTCAACATTTCTGAAACCCTGAATGTCTTTAACCTTTATTCTTCACTGAGGCATGATCATATTAATGAACTTCTTTCAGTGACCTATAGACAGACTTCAGGCTTTCTTCTAATCTTCTAATTCTTTGTATTTGCCTTGTCTTCATTCTTCCTGATTTCTTATGTAGACGTAGTATTATTAACCTGTCATTTTCTAGTGTTGTTATCGTGTTGAGTTATCACGTAACTGTTCATATAGCTACGCAGTCTTACCAACAATCTCCCCTATTTGATTGTTAAACCTAACAAATAAATTAAATAGAGAGGATAACTCAACTAAAAACTAGAAAAAGTAAAGTACCAGGACTTGTATATAATGTTACTGATTTTCTGGATCAAATACTGCATTTCAAGATTTCTTGAGTAACTGAAATGAAAGATACTTGTTCCTCTAGCACTGAACTGATCTTCAAGTAGTTTCATCTTCATTTCCTTGGTTCTTCAAATCTCTGCCAGATAATACTTCTCAGTCTTGAAGTAATCATCAGCAGCTTCTTTTGTACAACCACATTTCCTGTTGAGAAGCACATTTCTCTCTTACTTCTCCCCTTATGAGAAACAATCACCTTTGTCTACCATCTCTCCCGTACAATAGGATCCGCAGATTAGAACTAATGGTACTCCCCTTTTGGAAAACAGCTTATCGCCTTATGAAGAATAGTGATGAACCAAACCACTTCTTCTAATTACTAGGAAATCACCTTGTATTTTACCACCTCTCTCGTACAATAGGATCCGTAGTTACAAACAACAATGGTGTGGTGTAGTGTACATGTGCTTTACCATTTTCCTCCTTCCTGCTATTTCTCCCCCTTAGTTGAGGAATCCTCAAAACTATTACTTAAGCTTTTATCTCCCCCTTAGAGAAGGAATGTATGTTGTTGTCTGAAGGAGTGCTCATATTTCACTTGGTTGGAAAAGAAATAACAAGTCATAGTCTGATCAACCATGTCCCTTTAAATTCTGCAAAATGGCTTTGCTGTTGATCATCATGTTCACCAATTTTCCCAACTCCTTATACCTCCCCAATGTGAGATCAACAATTGTTACCAATTGTTCGCTCCCAACTTGTTAGTTTAAGGATAGGGAATGTGATATGGTGTTTCTCTTTCTTTCTCACTGTGAGTGTGTGATTCCATTTCGTGTCCCTCACAAGTGTTTCACTATTCTCTCCACTCGTGTTTACACTCATTCTCACAAGTGTATCACTCCTCTCATAGCTCCAAAATCTAGATGTACCTGCAAGGAAAATCACCTTAGCCATCCTTAAGGAGGTCACAGGTGGTGCAATGGGAGTTCGCAAATCCCCATCCTTGTTAGACTCGTCAGATAAATCTGAGTCATAATCTACAAGTTGCTAGTTTCCCTTTTAGGTTTCCAGATTTAAACTCTGGGAAGGTAAACAATGATCCAAAGAATTTAGCATAAAGATCAAAGTTCCCTTCTAATGTCTGTGAAGACATTTCCTTGTTACTCATCAGGTAATATCTGAATCATTGTCAACAAGTTGTCGATCTGCACCTATGTCAGATCCACTATCTGTAGATGCATCCAGGTTTATTAATCCTGGGGAGGTAGACACTGACCACTGACATATGGCTATTGGATCAGTATCCTCTCCTAACACATGTAAAGGCAATTGGTCCATTAAAGAACCTTGAACAATCGAATCTGACCGTAAAATGGTTGAAACTATTGTTTCCGTCAACTTCTCCTTTGTGTGTGAAACCTTTCCTTGTGCATCAAGAATTGTTTATGTTTAAGGTGGTGACACTACATGGGATACCTTGGCTGACAGACGAATTTCAATAGACGCACCCTGTTGAGAGGATGAATCTAGTAACTGTTTCTGTGCCTTTTCAGCCATTACATCTTTTTAAGAAGATGTATGGGGGCTAGCAGTTGCCTCAGTTTTAATACTACTCAACTTTGTAGGAGACAGAGCTGCTGGGTTGACTTCAGAACCTTCCTTATGTGGTGCACTAAGGCACTATCTCCCTCACGCTCATTCATACTTCATTTTAGTGGTTAGAGAGTGTTGGTTGGTTCTGTTTCTGTGTTTGTCTTTACAGTCTGGGATAGAAGTTGTGGATTTTCAACCTCATGAATATCAAATGAAAGAAGGCCATTGGAGGCTGAACCTGTTTCACAGAACATATGGAAATATAGAGATAAAATGCATTTAAGATCTATAATGAATGAGACTTATGCATATAATCTTTTGAGAGAAATGATGTACAATAGTGATTTCAAAAGATTTTAATGAAATAAGAAATCACCAATGTATAAAGAAGTTTGATTTTCTCCTAAAACTGTTCGAGTGCACAAGTCTGTTTTTATGCCTAAAAAGATAAGTGATTTGATAAGACACGGACTGATGACCTAGCAGTATTAAGAAGAGAAAGAAAGATTTTGTCTTTTAATATGAATAAGTTTTTGTAAAAGTATTGATCACTTAGGGTAAAGTCTAAGCAATTCTCATTCACGTCAAAAGCTCCATAATCTATCTTTATAAAATTATACCAACAACATTGTTTATTGATAAATAATCTTAATAAGACTGACTATGCTGCTAATTTCAAATTGTAGTGAATCTGTCAGATATAGCAACTCATATAAATTCACTAGAACTTAAAATCTCACAATTATCTGCAACAAAATATTAACAATATATCATTTTCTGATACTTGTCAAGTACTTTAGATAACAATAATTATGTTGTATCCTACTTTAATATAATTAAAATAATAAAACTGATTTGACATGGAATTGTCTAACATCATAATTCAAATATATTAAAACAATATATCAATGAATTAAATGCCAATTATCAATCAACTAGATATTAGCATTAAATATCATATATCATATAATTGTTAACTTCTAACAACTATAATATCTCAAACAATATTGGTTCGATAAATAAAGCAACATTAACCAACATTGACTTGTTTGCAATCTTAGAAAAATATTCTAAGTTCCATATACTTTGATCCATTGAGTATTGCATCTATTATCAAAGTGTTTAGGAATTTGCAAGTAAGTATAAAAATTATTCTAAGTGGACAACATATGGCTATTTATATTAAAGTATCAAACATTATAACCATAGTTGTAGTTTAAGAAAGATTTTTATACTTTTTATATTAGTATAAATGGCTGAGGATAAGCATTGATTACTTAGAGGAGTTCAAAGTAATTGTCACAAATACTAATACTTCACAATTAGTTAGCAGTTGAACTCTTAACCAAATATCATTAACTGATATAAGTCAAAAATTAGCATACACCTAATCATGTTACTATCATGATTTTGATTTCAGTGAATTTTTGAGATGTAAACATTGCTAAATTCACTAAAACCAAAATCTCATAATTAACTTATAACATACAGGTTATAATCAATATAATAGATATCAATTATTGATAAATTTAATTATAATCAATAATGCTGCTTATTTATTTTAAGTTAGTTTAAATTATGGAGTAAATAAAATCATTGAATTGCTTCAATTTCCATAATCCAAACTACCCAAAATAAATATTAAATAAATAAATACTAAATATCTATGAGGTATATTTTTATAATTATCCTTAAATAATCACCAATAGGATATGTGACTTATATATATATATATATATATATATATGGTAATCACTCTCTAGATAATTAGTAATTTTAGAATTACTTTCTAAGCATATAAAATATTGAGAGTTTTATACACATGACTTAGAAAATACTTCAATTTTCAATATCAGTGATTTTAGAAATAAGCATTGATTACTTAGAACAAAAATTCTAAATAATATGCACTAATACTAAAATTATCATAATTACTCATACAAGATATAAATAACTATGCTGCATATTATTTTAATAGAGTTCAAATTATGAGACTGATAGGGAATGGAATTGTCTACAGTCATAATTTAAATCAATTAAAATAGTATTCAAACTTAATGCTATAATTCTTAACTACCAAAAATATATCTGACATGTAATCATGATAATCAAGATAGTAGCACTAAGTATGAGGTACTAGATTACTGATAAATTCACAAGTCCTTTAAATATTAAAGATTTAATACTTGTGAACTTATATGAAGAATTCTTTACATATGGGATTTCCAACTAATATGCGATGAATGATACCCCACACTTACAAACCAGTCTTAAAAATTAACTTTAACAAGTGATTTAATAAGTGTTTCCGCAAGTGACTCTTTGACTAAAGTGACATGCTCTCTAAAGTGATGATACCTGGTGTGAAAGTGCCTTTTCATAGAGTATTCCACAGAGTTGTTGGATTTGCATAATCTGTATCTATATAGCCAAACATGTTAAGCATAATATCTTTAGGGTACTTTACTCCAAGAGTTGGTTGTCCCTTAAGGTATCTAATAATCTTGTTAATAGCTATACGATTGGATTCTCTAGGATCCACTTGGAACCTTGCATATTGGCATCTTGAGAACATTACATGTTGTCTATTATCATTTGAGTAAAAGAGTGAGCTCGTCATACCTCTATAGCTTGTCATTATACCTGAGTTGCACTGATCAAGCTTTAGTGCTTTCTGTTGGTGTTAGGTCACACAACACTATAGAAGGGGGTTGAATACAGTGTAGAATACAATCGAATCGATATTAAAGCACATGTAACAGAAAATAGATATATTCGAATATAATAAACTCTGTTGTAATGGAACTGTTCTCTCTCAGTGATGAACAAATATCATGAGAGCTGCTAGGTTACAATATATGATCTTCTCGATGATCGTAACTCTTATAAAGTAAACCTATATATGTGTTTATATAGACACACAGTTATAAGATAACTTCTAGTTGAAATGGAATATAATTCTGTCTCCTAAAATATATCAACCAGATATCTTATATAATTCTTCTAGTCCTCTAACTCTTTCCATGCATATCTTCTTCTTCTATTAGTCTCGATCTTCTTTCCTGTGAATCAGCTTCCTTCCTTAACTGTTAGTCCTCCAGTAATTAAGTTCTGATATCCATCTTCTGATATTAGCTTCTGATAATCTAAGTCCTGATATATTTAAGTCCTGACTTCCAGTAAGTCCTGATTCCAGTAAGTACTGATATTTCCTGTTAGTTAAGATCTGAAAACTAAATATGAAACATATTAGACATGACATCTCAACTATATCCAACAATCTCCCCAACTTGTAAATTATGCAAGAATGTACAAGCTAATAGATTTGATGATGTCAAAAATATTTAAGTTCAAATGCAATAAAAGTTTAATAAGACTATTAATTACAACTTACAAAACATCCAGCTTTACCAACATCACTGAATCAATCTGAATCAATAATGATTCTTAACAAAATCATTTATCAGATTATCTTCAGCTTTCTTCAGAACTTCACCTAACTGTGCTTTGACCTGCATCAGTTCTTCTTCCTTACTATCACCAATTTGATAAATGGTTGTTCTGAGAGCTTGAATGGATGTTCTTTCAAGTCCATCACCAAGTTTGATAACCTTAGGATGTGAAGAGTTTTCATTATAACATAAGCATCATCTTTTCAGAATAACTTCCACCTCAGCAGAATTCTTCCGCATAGGAATTTCTCTTCCATCACCTTCAGTAATCATTGGACTGTAATGAGAAGTCTTTGTACCAGAGATTCTGAATAGATCTCTTATGGCCTTGAAAATGTATTCTGACCATATTCTTGTAACATTAGATTTTACTTCCAGAAGATAGTGAATATGTTGAAGTTCTCTGATAGACTTCTTGAATACATCAGTATCAGATAATCTATAAGTCCTTCCATCATTGAGAAATAAGATCAATTTCTCTTTTAGATTCTCCTTATCATGAGCATCTATCACAACTTGAGCAGACAACACCTTGTCAAGGTGCCTTTGTTTGATTTGTTCATATGGTTTGTCTGTCAATATGAAAGGATCTCTTAGAGTAACCTCTACTCCTGTTTGAATCTTCTCTTTGTCAGAACCTAATCCAGCTCTATCTCTAGGTTGATTGGCTTTCAACCCAAATGTAGCAAGTTGATTAATCATGAGATTGGATTTTGGTTCAACTAGAGTAGCTTTCTTCCATAACAGCTTCTTCTTATCAGCAATTGTCATTTTATCCAAATCAACTTGAGCATTGTCAGTAGTTGATGTCTTGATAGCTTGATCAGAATTTGTTGTTTCTTCTGTACCTTCCTGTCCTTTATTCTGAATAACAACTTGAGCAGTGTCAGAGGTTATTTTAGAATCTTCAATTATCTTTCTTCTTTTTACAATTTGAACAGTTTCATCTTCAACAAGATTATCATCAGTTACTTGAACCATTTTACACACTGGTTTCATCAGATCTTGAGAAGTTTTCAAGTCCAGTGACTTGGTTGGTTTATAAATTTTTCCTTTCCCTTTGTCTTTAGGATCACTCTCAGTCTGTGATCTAGTCTTGAACTTTGAAGTTTCATAATTTGACTTTTCCTTGATCACGGTGCCTTTTTCCTTAGGCCTTGGAGGGTTCTTTGCATCAGAAGCTTTAGACTTAGGATTTGTCTTCTCAGCAGCAAATCTAGCTTCTTCCTCCTTGAGAGTTTCTAAATCCATTCCTGGATTGTGTTTCAGAAATAATCTTCTTTTTAACTCCTCATCAAGTATCTGGATTTTAGGATCTTTGTAATAAACAGTAGTCTGCTTCCCCTTTAACTCCAGAGTTTGCAAGAACTTCTGAGAGTCTTGAGATCCTGATTGAATCAGAATATCAGAACTTGACATCAGACTTTGCTTATCACCACTTGAATTCAATCTTTGAGCATTCGCAGCATCAGAACTTGACTTGTTCTGAATAGAAGATTTTCCTTGAACTTTTCTTTGACCTCTGCTCTTTTCAAAGTTTCCCTGGTCATCACCTTTATCATCCTTTTTCTTTAGTTCTTGAGTAGGTGAGCATTTGGACTTAACTACCTTCTCCCCTTTTTTGGCATCATCCGAAAGTAAGAGAGAAAGAAGAAGTTCAACTGAAGATTGGATTTCATCCAATTGAGCTTTCTGAGAAGCTTGATTAGCCATAACCTCGGCAATTTGGGCCTATTGCTTCTCTTGAGTTTTCTCAATGGCTGCAACTTTTTCAGAAATAGGCCTGATATACCTGTTCTTGTCAAGCTTGATCTGTGGATTGAACTTATCAGCTTGTTCCCTGAGTGTATCATCCTTTTCATGAGTAGAAGTATGTAGACCTTGAAGATGTTTTGTAGACAGAGTTGTGATCTAGAGTTGTGTCTTGAAATCAGCATTTGTGAGCAACTCATCAGCTTTTGCAATATGCTCTGTCAGAATTTTAGAACATGGAATAAAATCTGATTCATTCCACTTCTTGGTCCACTCAACACCTCTGTTGTAATAACTCAAATTTCTGAGACCTTGTAAAACGTTTAATGAATAGTAACCCTGACGGGCGGGAAAAACTTTTGAGCCCACACTATGTAGTAAATGAGAAAATGAGTTTCAGAGTTGATATTACGGTTATACGTACCAAATGAGTGTATGTAAACACTATTAGTTTTCGAAGAAAACGAACTTTGAAAAACGACCATATTTACGACTTACCGAGGATTACGGGAATCATAATATAATTACAAGATTAAAACCCTATAGATTTATATCCAAGTACGATAATTTAAAATATAAGGAATAAATACGAAAGGAATTACGTCGCGAACCATTTACGAGTAAGTATTACGAAAATGCTTAAGCGACGGAGCAAACGCGTAAATGATTAAATAAACGTAACACACTAACTAACTATGGTAAGAAAGTAACCATGGTTAATTTATCAAATAGTGTGCTAAACTTAGGATGATCAAGCAAGCTAGCCAAATAGTGTGCTAAGGAAGCTAGCACATGTAGTTTAGCTTGTAAGCTAGCAAGCTACTTGGATTTGTCCCCAAGATTTGCAACAAGGAATAAACCCAAGATTCAAACTAGGAGAATATCAAATCAATATAATATATCACCAATCTCATTTCCTAGAAGCAACCAAGGAAGCAAGAATAAAACTCTTCCCCCCTCATTGTTTTCATTTGGCAATTTCAAGAAAAAGAAGGAAATCCAATTCAAAATCTCAAGTTCTAGCAACGGTAAAATCATCCCATTAATTCTCAAGCTTCCTAACAACCAAACTAAGGTAAGAAAATTCTTTCATCTCTTTTTATCAAGGTTTGATGGGTGAAATAAAATCAAGAAAGTTACTAGTGAATAGTATGAATAGTAACTCTTCTTTAGTTTCTTGATTTCAATGGTGGTTTTAGGTTCCAAAAATTATACCAAGAACTTCCAAGACTCCACCATCCTAAATAACACATCTCAAGATTTCAAGAAAGGTAAAAATCCTTTTCCCAACTTTATTTAAGATTCATCTTCAAGATCTATTTAGTATGTAGTTGTAAACCTTGTTTTAGAAGTGGTATTGTTGAAATCTTGATGTTTAGTTAAGTAGAGGTGAGGTTGATTGTTTTTGCCTCAAGAACAAGATTTTCTTGAGAGGAGTTTGTTTGTTGATGATGAGATGATGATTTTTGGTGGTTGTGTTAAGAGTTAGGGCGCAAACGAAACCCCGATCGTAAGCGTAATTCCGTTAAAATGAACAAATCATAACTTTAAGTTTCTGCAGAAAGTCCTGAAGATGTAAACTGCAGTTTCTTGAAAATTAACCCTTGATTATGATAGACAATGATATAAGTATCGTTTAGGCGCTTGAATCGCTTGATTCCGATTTACGGATCAAAAGTTATGGCCGTTTTACTAAAAATGATTTACGCAACAAAAACTGCTACGAATTACGAACTTTGAAAATATCAAGGATTGACTTAAAAGTGTTCATAAATCATGAAATTTTTACAGAGAGTAACATATTGAGTTTCCTAACTTCCATAAACATTTCAAGTGAAAATAATGATTTTTCAATTTTATAAAAATATCGGAGTCGAGACCGTGCGATTAGAAACCGTATAATCCATAAGCAGAGCCAACGGAGATAATGAAAATGAACCTAAGATACTTAGAAAAATGAAGCGACCATGATGTGAATAAGGACTTAAAGGAATAATAAGGGTAGTAAAAATTGAGAGGGTGCATAATAAGTAGCGCATGAGTGCGAGTCGCCGTAAATTAGAACGGGACCTAACGAATTGTGTTTATGATTATAGATTTCCGAGCGGAATATAGAGCATCCTCCACCTCGAAATACCCAGGCAAGTTTACGAACCCAACTCCATTTTACTGTTGTGTTGTGAAAGGATTGTTTTACTATCATTGCATAAATACCAGGATTGCCATGATACGTAGTAATTGAACTTTTTCGCATAATGTAGCGATGTTCTACGATAAGTATATATCGTAAAATATTTAATTCCGCTTTAAGCGTGACATATGATTATAAGACCGAGAGTCGATCGGGATTTTAAAATGAAAACCCGGGAATCATTCCGGTGACATTATAGGACGAGTACAAGTCCATAATAGTACATTTTAAAGGGACTTAACGTCCACTTACGAAACATTAAAATACCTCGAACTTTCATTAAAACGATTTCCCAACGGTCATATTCCCTCAACTATATTTTATGGTTCGAATAATAAATACTATATACCTAATCCTTTATTATGGGAGTAGTATACTCCAACGATTATTTATTTCAAACCTGATTAAACGTTAAAGATTATTAATCACGCAGACATAAACTAGTTTAGGAATATTATTTTAAATATTCTTTTAGAGAGTAAACTCATTTGAGGTTTAATTATTTATCGATTATCATTTAATTATTATTTATTCATTAAATGGTTTATTATTGATTTAAAAATCATAGATCCTGATTTAAAAATATACTTTCTGATTTCGAAAAATCATTCGGATAATTTCAGATCGTTGGAGATTATTATCCCGACTTATTTAATATAGTTTTAAGGATAAACTTTTCCCCCTTATTAAATTATCTGTTGACAACGGTCAACTCACATCCTTAGTACTTCCTTCGAAAATCTCGGAAGTACGTATATATATATACATTTATATTTTAGTAAGATAAACTGTTTCTATCAACAAGCAAAATGCTTGGGGAACTTCGATGTGGTTCGAGTTCTCGAGATTGATAGAATTCTTTTAAAGGACATGGAAGGGGTAGACTCTGGTACTATATGTGCTAGATAGACTACCAAAGGTATCGCAGGTGAAGGTACTCTTTCTACTCAGGAACTTGTGAAGTATGTGTATACCCAAAAATGGGACACGTATCCCGAATGCGGCAAGGGTGAGAACCGGGATACAAAGGTGTCATCCTTCTACTAGTAGAAAAGGTTACTATTATCATATTACGACTGATTATCGTATATGGTGGCTCCAACGAGTGTCCAAATTCTTCCAATTAGAATTGTGATGCAATAGCGTAACCCACGCCTAAGTGCTGGGCTTACTATTAAAGTATTCGCAGGATAATAAAATCCCCTAAAGAATTGTTTTCATAAGAAGGTGTGTATCACCAAAGAAAACTAATTTCGAATAAAACATAATTATCATATATGATGCTTTATGTAAGTTATCATACAGTCATTTTCATGTAGTACATTATTATGTTGGGCATTATAGCTCACACTTGTTTTCTTAAATTGACACAACACAACAGTGAATCAAGATGCCTGCCATGAGAACCACGGCCAGGAAACGGGTAGGAAATGGCCAGCTGTTCCACAGATTATTTGGTGCGGTACCACGGGTAGTCCGAATAAGCTGGATTAGTTTTCAGTTGTTTTTAGTTCGGCTTATTTATAAGTATGACTTATGTAAGGTAATAAACAAGAAACGTATATTTGTTCGATGGACTAGCCTTACTTAAAGGTTATGTTAGATATATTTGATAATGTCATGGTTAATATGATTTATGTTTAGTTTTCAGATCTTACTTAAACAGGATAAATCAGTACTTACTGGAAGTCAGGACTTAAGGATATCAGTACTTATATTATCAGGAGATAATCATCAGAAGATGGATATCAGAACTTAAGTGCTGAAGGACGTTCAGATAAGGACAGTAGCTGATTAAAGGAAAGAAGATCAAGATAAACATAAGAAGAGATATGCATGAAGAAGGAATTCTATGAAGAATAGAATACTTGGAAGAAAAGATATCTGATTGATATATTTTAGGAAGCAGAATTATATTCCAGATCAATTAGCGATTATCTTGTAACTGTGTAGTATATAAACACAGACATAGGGTTTACACTATAAGTGTTATCGTATTCGAGAAGATTATTCATTGTAATCCTAGCAGCTCTCGTGATATTTGTTCATCACTGAGAGGTAACAGTTCCATACTGTAACAGAGTTTATTGGTTCAATAAAGTTTGTTTTCTGTTACTTGAGATATTAAAGTTCGATTTGATTGTACTTTACACTGTATTCACCCCCTCTACAGTGTGTGTGACCTAACAAGTGGTATCAGAGCCTATCTGTTAACGCACATACAGTTAAAGATCCAAACACAATCAAGTCTGACACAGAAACTCCAACTAAGCCTACCAAAACTAAAGAACCTCAAAAGACATAAATTCAAAGTCGGTATGAAACCATCAGAGTTCCCATACTGAAACCTCCAAGGAAGGACCTCACAAACCAACCAAGCTCGCAGTTGCAGTTGCAAGTGAAGCAGCAAAGACCGTACCAAAGGAGAAGAGTGATTATACTGCTGAAGATATCGCATCAATTGCTAAGGATGCTAAGGTACGACACTTACTGCATAGTGCCATTGATAATGTAATGTCAAACAGGGTAATTAACTGCAAGACTTCTAAGTAGATATGGGATGCACTGGAAATAAGGAGTCAGGGAATTGATACAATTAAGAAGAACATGAAGACAATACTCACTCAAGAGTATGAACACTTTGACTCAAAGGCTAATGAGTCATTGACTGATTTATATGATAGATTTTTCAAACTCTTGAATGATTTGTCACTGGTTAATAAGGAGTATGATCTTGAAGATTCAAACCTTAAATTCATGTTAGCTCTTCCTGAATGTTGGGATTTGAAGGCAACAACAATAAGAGACAACTACAGTCTTGATGAAACAACTCTTGATGAAATTTATGGAATGCTCAAGACTCATGAACCTGAGATGGAACAAAGAAGCAAGAGGAAAGGAGGAAAGTCAAGGACAGTTGCTCTTAAGGCTGAAGAAGAATCCCCCAAGGCAGCTACCTCAAGGAAAGACAAGGGTAAAGCTCTTTTCACAAAGTCTGATACTGAGTCATCAAGTTCTGAAAGTGATGATGACTCAGATTCTGAAAGCTTGCCTGAGACTGATTGTGGTACCCTCCAAACCCGGGTCAGAGGTTTGGGGTCCACAACACATACTCAATATATAAACCGGTATATAAAATATTATTTGCAATGACCCTGCTTTACATAACCACGGATCGCAACAGGTTAAAGTATGAAAACAAGCCACAACCTTAACTTTTATTACAACGTACCAAATCCCAACTAATTTGATTTATAACTGATATGAAATTATTCTTACAACCTTACTATCTCACTACTGCAATAAGCTCTTGCTAGCTCGATCAATCAAAATCTGGAATCCTAGCTCAAACATTGAACTGGGAAACCTTGCTATCAACCGTATCCTTCTTAACTGTAGAATACATAAAAAGATTCGCAAGAGTGAGCTAACTAGCTCAACAAGTTATATTATCAATAACTAAGGTTAAACAATAATAAACGAGATGATTCAAAGGAATCAAGTTTCTTGTTAAACAACTAATAGAATTGGATATTCATTTTAAGTCTTTAAAACCAAGGTTAGGCTGCTGATCAGTCACGCACTAACCCCGAACATAGCACACAACATTGCTCTAACTACTGGATCCAAGACACACATTGGCCTAACTTGACCATTGATATGGTCTGACCACGCATCTGGTCTACACAAAGAAAACTATCCAATTCTAAAGCAGTTCAATATGATAAACAACAGAATTCAATAAAACCTGATCATAATCAATAACAATAAAACTTTTGTATAAAAGCATGGTAAAAATTTATGGTTACTGAAAGGGTATGTCAAAGTACATGAAAGAAGTGGCCTCCAGCCTGCAGGATAATCAAGTATTAGATGAATAATGTTTTTACAGGGTTTTAATACTTTGATGTCACAAGGTATGATTAAGTATAAAAGTTTCTGTATGTTTAAAACAATTTTGTTCCAGTGTTTGGTATGTGATGATTATATATTTGTGGAGTAGTATCGTATTTATGTGGTTTAATATTTGGTAAATCAACAAGAAACGGTTCACAAAGAATAAGGCTTACAGCTCAAGATCAAATGATGTGGCTCAGGTTCAAGGCTGAAGGATTCAAAATATTTCCAATATAAAACAGAGCTATTTTGAGTATTAACAATATGTCACAAGAGAATTTAGAAATATTTGCAATATATCTCGAGAAAGGTTTAAAAGTACTTGCCTTATCATAATCGATTTCAACTTCACTGGTACTTATCTACTGACTCCATTCAACAATCACTCGTCTGCTTTTCTTATGCCTCGCTTCTATTTTCTGATTACTTGCTGTATTTTCTACATGTAAATTCTATTTTCTGATCACCTGCTTCTCTTTCTTACGCCTTGCTTACTCTGCTAGGCATCATAAGTATCTATTAATATTTAACTCATACGATTCTACTCGACATATATTTCTATCTACCCTTCCTTTTACCCAAATCCGATTAGCGGATTAAAAGTTATGCTATAAACAAGTAATCACCGAACATATAGACCGACAGTTAACAAACAAGTCACATATAACACATAGCACGTCCCATAATCAATGATATATCATTTATAAAGAAGTCTCGGGTCATAAACAGGCTTTCGAGTATTTAAAATGATTTTTAAAACATTTTTCGGAATTAAAACAGGTCGTTGGATCAATTTCAGAGTAATAAACAAGGTTCGGTTGGCCAATTTTGGCTTCGAAACAATTTTATAGTAATTATCGAGCCTTGAAAATAATTTAAAATAATATTTTAAAGCTCCAAACTATTTTTCGGAATTTTTAAATCATTTTTAAATAACTAAATCTAATTAAATAATTAATTAAAATTAATTAATAAGTAATTAAATTAATTAATCAATTAATATTTAAATTAATTGACTAATTAAATAATTAATTATTAACTAAAATTAATTAATTACAAATTCAGATTTATTTTTGGATTTGGAAATAATTTTCAGAATTAAAAATAATGATTTTTGGAATTATAAATGAATTTTAGAAAATAAATAATGAATTTATAAATTCTTTTTAAAAAGAAATAACCAGAAACAGGTTTCAGATTTTGAATTAGGGAAAAACTGGATCAAACCCGGGTTATAACCGGGTCGCAATCCGGGTTACCAGGAACTCAAGCGGGTCGGGAAGAACACCGCCGGAAATTCTGGGTTTTCCAGAATCCGGCCGGTGAGCCCCAACTCCGGCCGAGTTCCGGTGATTCACAGGCGAGTAAAACAGCACGGTTTCAAGTGTTTTTCAGTCCTGTTTCATACAGTAACATCCCAGCTATACATATATGGAAATATTCACTACAGGTGAGCCGTGGTTCGTGATTTCCGGCGAAAAGCCATGGAAACCGGCGACCTCGAGCTCAGTTCCGGCTAAAACGCCGATGTCCCTGATTACTTAACCAAACTCAATCAATCCAGTGCCAAAATGAAGCTGGGATCATCTATAATACATTCCTACTATCTAAAACATTCAACAACACTAAATTAAACCAAGAAATCAATTTAAAAATCTTATAAAATTCCAAAACTCGTTTTTACTATTCACTGAACCAAATCACGCAAATAATATATGAAACTCATCCTTAAAACCCCTACAATCATAATCAACCAACGAAATCATCAAACAATTCCTTTAAATCAGAATCCGAATTTAAGTCTAAATAATTAAAAACTGAAAAATGTGAAATTGAAAAATAAATACCCTTATTCGAAGATTTTGATACGGTTACGATTGTCTCGTCGAGGGCTTCGTTTTGACTATTCATACGCCTCCATCGGATTCCAATAACGTCTTCAAATTCTCGTTTGATTGCTAAGAACACGAAGAACACGGTTCGTTTCTCTGGATAATTATCTATTTAACTGTTTACAAATGATTTTCGGTACAACATAAAATAAGGTATATGCTATTTATACTTACGAAAAATTAGTATCCCGTTGGATCATTCCGGATATAAAACGGTACAATTATTTATAAAAACTGATCCAAACGGTACCGGTTTTCGAGATAATTATCCAAATCAGTACAATTTGTACTGCGGTATTGGTCTCAGCGCCTGGTTACACGTATTACGAGGTGATAATTGTGATAGTTTAATAAAAAGCTCCCATTTCTCGAAAATACGAGTTTTATTGATTTACCGAAACGATTATTGTATCAAAAATGTTGCGCCGGGACCCGCGCAGGACAAACCGTACGCCGGAGCGAAAAAGTCGAAACATAGAAGATGCTCGGAATATTGCATTTAGGTTAGGAAGGTGTTCTCGGAAGAATTTCGGGTTCTAAAAACGTAAAAACGGTTAACGGTGGTTGGTTCCCGTTTTTATAAAATAGATTTTAAATACCCGGAAAAAGATTTTATAACATTCATATAATTCCTATAAATTCATAAATCAACATAAAAATAAATAGGAAGATATGACAATTATCTATATTTTATTTTGGACATATAAAAATTAAAATACTCAATTAATAATATTTTTAAACGTCCAAACACATTTAACACTTAACAAATAATTCACAGAATAGATACTGAACACATATAATAATTATTTAATAGCAAAAATAATTACACGATATATCCCGGATATTACATCCTTCCCCCCTTAAAAGGATTCTGTCCTCAGAATCTCCTAAGAAAATAAATGAGGGTACCTTTCTTTCATATCTTTTTCTAACTCCTAGGTTGACTCTTCAACCTTTGGGTTTTCCACAATACTCTTACTAACTTTATTACTTTATTCCTCAATACTTTCTCTCTTTCCTCTAGAATCTCTATAGGACTCTTTACATATGACAAATCTGCCTGGAGCTTTATTGGCTCCTACTTTATTACATGTTTGGAGTTTTAATTATACCTCTTAAGCATCAAGTACGTGAAAAACATTGTGAATTTGCTCTATGTGCGGAGGTAATGACAACTCGTAAACTACTTTACCAACGTGCTTTAAAATGTCAAAAGGTCCGTCATATCTTGGGCTCGGTTTTCCTTTCTTTCCAAACCTCGTTAATCCCTTCCACGATAATACTTTTAGTAATATCAAATTCCCTTCTTTGAATTCCATATCTTTTCTTGATTAATCTGCATATTTCCTTTGACTATCTTGTGCTGCTATCAATCTTTTCTAGATAACTTTAATAGCTTCCTTTGTCTGCTGCACTAATTTAGGTCCAGGTACTTTGCGTTCTCTAACTTCATCCCAATACACTGGAGATCCGTATTTGCGTCCCTAAAGGGCTTCATGGAGTGGCATCCCAACACTGGCGTGATAATTGCTGCTGTAAGCAAATTCTAACAGAGGTAAATGCTCGTCCCAACTTCTTCTAACATCAATAGTACACACGTGCAACATGTCCTCGATTATCTGGATCGTTCTTTTACTTTGGTCGTCCGTCTACGGTTGGTACGGCCGGTTGGTAAGCCGTACTCATATTCTGTCTCATTCCCAAACATCCTTGAAAACTCTCCCATAATCTTGAATTAAATCTTGGATCTTGACCGGATACGATGGACACAGGAACTCCATGACGAACTACGATTTCCTTTGAGTACTGATTTGTTCGGTGAAAATCTCTTATTTATAGACAAAAAATGAGCTGACTCGGCAAATTTATCCATTATAATCCAAATGGTATCATGATTACTTTTATGATTGGTAACCCCAACTATGAAATTCATGGTGATATGCTCCCACTTCCACTCTGGAACCTCTAATGACTGTAGCAATTCACTTGATCTCTGATGCTCTACTTTAACTCTGTTGACATATATAATATCTGCTAATTCATTCCGCAATTTCCCGCTTCATATCTAACCACCTATAATTTCCTTTAAATCTCTATACATTTTGGTACTCCCTGAATGAATTGAATACCTCGAATTATGAACTGCCTTTAAAATTTCATCCTTCAATTCCGTCACTGGTGGAATCCAAATTCTAGAAGAAAGCCTCAGAATACCTTGATCGTCCTTTTCGCGTGCAAATTTTTTTTTTTTTTCACCTACTAAATGATTTATATCCTGATCCATTATCTCTTCCTAACACTTCTTTATCTTTTCTAACAATTCTGATTGAAAAGTTATACTTATACATTCTTACTCCTTTTTAGATCATGAACTCTGTCCTCCAATTCCAACTGCTAGAATTCCATAGATAATTCCGCTAGTATAGTCGCTATGTTCATTCTCCCTCTTTCTTACCCATCTCTTGCCACTACATTTGCTTTTCCTCGGGAGTTCATACTTCAAACTCTTATGGTCCGTATATATCTTCATCTTTCTCTATACTTATAATATTTCCCAATCTTTCAAAACAAATATTATGGTTTCTTGTAATTCCCAGTTATGAGTAGGGTACTTCTGCTCATAAGCTTTCGGTTGTCTGGATGCATATACAATAACGGTATTACTTTGCATCAGCACACATCCTATTCCCTTACGATAAGTATCACTATAAACTATCAAATCTCCCTGATTCTTTTAAAGTGATAAAATAGGTGTTGTAATCATTCTTTCATTTAACTCCACAAAATTTTCTTCATCCTTCTCCATTTCATATATCTTCCTTGCTTTTCCTGGTTAACCTCATCCAACATATTGCAACTTTCAAGAATCTTGCACAATCTCTGATAATAACTGGTCCACGATAAAACTTCTTACTTTTATTGGTACCTCTGGTCTTTCTTCATTCATACTATCTTTAAACTCTTCTGCTGAATCCTCTTTTTGTCTCCTCCTTACTGACTATCTATACTAAGAAATATACTTCCTGCCATTAAAGTTTTCACCTGGTAAACTTTTTATATCGCTTCTTCCTTCTTTGACTCCTCAGCTATCATTATATAGGTTGCATGGTTCTTCTTAAGTAACACAAGTACGTCTTATCCAGATTCCTCCTTCAAGATTCTACTTGTCAAATTTAAATATCACTGGTATATCAGTTCATCCAACTAACATTTCTAGAATTTTGTAACAACAATACTGAGTTCTGAAAATTATCTTTGATATGTCCATAAGTTAAATTTTCACCTGGTAATATACCCAGTCTTAAATCAATCTTATAGAAATACCTTGCTTCATTCATTTAATTAAACAAATCATTGGTTTGAGGTAACAGATATCTGCTCTTGAGAGTAAATTTGTTGAGCTTTCCCTAACACATAATCTCGCCCTTCCATCCTTTTTATTAACACATCGTGCCGGTGCATTTTAGGGGGTACTCTAGGTCCAGTTGCTTTTTCTTCTAATCATCTCATGCGTTTGCTCTGGTAACTTCTTCATTTTATCTGGTGTCATTCTGTACGGGGCTTAGAACACTGGCTTCCTTTCAAGTGCTAAATCAATCATAAACACATTTTCTTTATCTAAAGGAAATATTGGTAACTCATCTGGAAATATATCTTGTGACTGTAAAATCTTCAAGTTCGGTTTGCTCCTGACTCTTATTTATAATCGCCATAGCACTTATATTCTAGTCGCTGTAATCCTAAATCATTCTTAACAAATTCTTTACTTTCCTTTGTCCTTTAAACTTCTTCATGTTCTCATTTGGCGTCTTCAGAACTATCTTCCATCACGACGGTATACCTGAGCATCACACTTGAATAGTTAATCCACTTCTTAGAATAATGTCAAATCCTCTTATCTCAAATGATAGCAATTCTTCGCAACTTATTGCCAGAAATATCGATTTCGCCATTGGTACTTACTTATTCAATGACTGCACGTTCTTAACTTGCTAGTCCTTTAGTCATCAAATTATTGATTCGACTGGATAATTCATCTTATCAATAAAACCTTGAGAAATATATGATCAAATTGCTCCCACATCTTTCAATACTTTAACGCATAAGGTATCCGCGATAATCTTCCACGTTATCATATCCATATTCTAAATAACATATTTCTCAGGAAAATCATAAATTCTCGTTCTCGGAGATGTATTCCTTATTAAAGTAGATTCCCTTGACTCGTAATGCATTCCTGGCTAGGGCCAGTGATTCGTAATTCTCACCATATGCCTTTGTTTCCTTTCCATGCATGAGAGATAGATGAGACTTTGCCCACTGGGTGTATAATATATTGACTTTTGTTTGAAAATCTCTCGTAAGAACAACGGTACAACGAAACAACTAGAAGAATTCAAAATTTTAATAAACTTAGAGTTGAAAAGAAAGAAGAAGTAATGATTTGAATATGAGTGAGACAACCACATTAGTACTTAAGATGACCATTCTTTCATACTGTATGGCATACAACACATGATTAGGTGGCGTCCCACCCGACTCTTCGTCATTCCGACAAAGTGTCTCATCATAACACTGTTTGTCTCAATCAGAAAACAAAACCCGAGGGGAACAATTAAATTTGAAAGGAATGCAAAATCCTCCTTTTTGATATCATAAGAAAGAATTTATTAAGAAAAGGAGTTCAGAATTTTTAGGAATTAAAAAGGAATATAAGCTGTAATGTTGAGGACGAGGATGATACCATTGGTCACTATCCACATTGCACTTGTATTCATTTTTCGAGCTTGCTCGATCATTTCCCAATTGTATCACATAACAACTTTAGAAGTATGCTAAAATTGCCCTCGCAACTAAGCATGATGGTAGATACTTACTTGTTAAGTCTCGCGTCTGTAACGTCGCACCTACACGTGTAATACTTTAACAATTCAATTATAATGGCGTTCTTATCAGATAACTTTGAGTTTCCTCTTTTTAATTTGGAATAACCATGAATCATTCAACATAGCGATCATTTTATTAATAATATTCTTCCTTTAGAAAAGTCTAAAAATTTTCTCAATCTTCTTCGATCATGCTCAGGCTTCTGTTTAATTAATGAATTCTTCGAATTCTGATAATCCCAGTAATTGGATGAATAGTTACTCCGTACGCTAGTTCTGTTGTTAATCCTATCAGATTATACTTGCATCCACTTCTTTGTAATCGCAGGTTATCTCATTCTCCGAATTAACAATACTGAATCTGAAATAACATCCTTCCAGATAATCCGGGTCCTTTAACAAACAGGAAACTCAAGTAGTAACTTGACAACCAAGGTTTAAAACTTATTTTATTCAAAAAGGCTTTTGGAAATTTTGTGATAAAAATCTTTTTCGAAAACTTGTTAAAATTTTTGAAAATTTTGAAAATCACACCTCAGGTTGTCCTTACTGTATGAGTTGGTTGTTGTCCTTCTTATGACTAGATACCAAGTTAAAGAAACAATCACTCAAGGGTTCGTTCACTTCCATTTATCTCTTTTCCTTCATTGGGGTCTATTATTCTCCATAAATAAATGAAAACTTCCGCTATCGTTGCACGTTATCTTATTCGTAGCTTCACATTAAGGCTCCTATACTGGTAGTATCCCCATTAACCACTTTGTAATTATTAAAGAGAACAGACTATCCAATAGTCAACAAGTTAGCTAATGTCGCATCATCTTGTTAGAATATATATATCATATCATTACAACACCATTTCCTAATTTCGAGAAATATCCAGATTCCTAATCTCCTCTAACTCTCTCTCTTTAACACTTATCTACTCCATTCCACAAGCTAATCATGAGTGGCCTAATTACCAATATGTTAGATATATTTGATAATGTCATGGCTAATATGTTTTATGTTTAGATTTCAGATCTTATTTGAACAGAACAAATCAGTACTTAACTGATCAGTACTTATACTGGACGACAGAACTTAAGGGATATCAGTACTTATGTTATCAGGAGATAGATATCGGAACTTAAGTGCTGAAGGACGATCAGATAAGGACAGTAGCTGATTAAAGTTAAGAAGATCAAGATAAACATAAGAAGAGATATGCATGAAGAAGGAATTCCGTGAAGAATGGAATACTTGGAATAAAAGATATCTGATTGATATATTTTAGGAAGCAGAATTATATTCCATATCAATTAGCGATTATCTTGTAACTGTGTAGTATATAAACACAGACATAGGGTTTACACTATAAGTGTTATCATTATCGAGAATATTATTTACTGTAACCCTAGCAGCTCTCGTGATATTTTGTTCATCACTGAGAGATAACAGTTCCAGATTGTAACAGAGTTTATTGTTTCAATAAAGTTTGTTTTCTGTTACATAAGTTCTTGAAGTTTGATTTGATTGTAATAAACACTGTATTCACCCCCTCTACAGTGAAAGTGTGACCTAACAAGTGGTATCAGAGCCTTCTGTTAACACACATACAGTTAAAGATCCAAACACAATCATGTCTGACACAGAAACTCCAACTAAGCCTACCAAAACTGAGGAATCATCAAAGACATCAACTCAGAGTCGATATGAGACTATCAGAGTTCCCATATTGAGACCATCTGAATATCCCATATGGAAGGTAAGGATGACCATGTTTCTGGAAGCAACAGATCCAGAATACCTTGATAGAATCAAGGAAGGGCCTCACAAACCTACCAAGCTCGCTGTTGTAGTTGCAGGTGAAGCAGCAAAGACCGTACCAAAGGAAAAGAGTGATTACACTGCTGAAGATATAGCATCTATTGCTAAGGATGCCAAGGTACGACACTTATTGCATAGTGCCATTGATAATGTAATGTCAAACAGGGTAATCAACTGCAAGCCTGCTAAGGAGATATGGGATGCACTGGAGACAAGGTGTCAAGGAACTGAAACAGTTAAGAAGAACAGGAAGATAATACTCACTCAAGAGTATGAACACTTTGACTCTAGGACTAATGAGTCATTGACTGATGTATATGATAGATTTGTCAAACTCTTGAATGACTTGTCATTAGTAAATAAGGAGTATGATCTTGAAGATACAAACCTTAAATTCCTGTTAGCTCTTCCTGAATGTTGGGATTTGAAGGCAACAACAATAAGAGACAACTACAATCTTGATGAAACAACTCTTGATGAAATCTATGGAATGCTCAAGACTCATGAACTTGAGATGGAACAAAGAAGCAAGAGGAAAGGAGGAAAGTCAAGGACAGTTGCTCTCAAGGCTGAAGAGGAATCCCCCAAACCACCTTCCTCAAAGAAAGACAAGGGTAAAGCTCTTATCATAAAGTCTGATACTGAGTCATCAAGTTCTGAGAGTGATGATGACTCAGATTCTGAAAGCTTGCCTGAAACTGATGCTGATGAGGAGATGATGAAGCTGTGTGCTCTTATGGTAAAAGGAATCACAAAGATTGCATACAGGAAGTTCAGGAAGGGAAAGAAGTTTTCCAGAAAAGGCATAAGTTCTGATAAGAAGAATTTCAGAAGATCTGAAGGAAGAGGAGGAAAGTCTGACAGAGGAGATTACGCTAATGTTAAATGTTATAATTGTGGTGAGAAAGGCCACATATCTCCTGATTGCAAGAAGACCAAGAGTGACAAAGGCAAAGCTCTTGTCACAAAGCAGAAAAGCTGGACAGACACCTCAGACTCTGAAAGTGAGGAGAACTATGCATTGATGGCAAATGCTGATAAATCAAGTTCTGAGAGCAGTTCTGAAGCTGCTGAAACAAAGGTACCTCAGACTACTTATGCTTTTCATACTGATGATATTAATGAGTTGAGAAGATATCTTAAAACCATGTTTGTTAGTTATAGAGATCAAACTTTAACATGTGAAAGATTAACTTCTGAAAATCTTGCTTTTAGGAAAAGAAATGATTTCTTAGAAAAAGAGTTAGTCATGTTCCATCAAACTCAGCAGGATAGAGATGATGCTTTTTATGTTAGGGATGAAGTGCTAAAAATGAATGAATCTTTAAAAACTGAGTTAGAAAAGGAGAGAGAGATTATCAGAACTTGGACTAACTCTGGCAAAACAACTCAAAATTTGCTAAGCAGTGGAAACTGGAAAGAGGGCTTAGGCTATGGAGAAAATAAAAATGAAAAAGGAACTGTAGAAATTAAGCCTGTTGATAAGCAAAAGCCGAAGTTAAAACCTGTTAAGTTTGTAACTGAAAAATCTGAAAATGAGAAATCAGAAGTTAAAAAGGAATTAGCTTCTGACAAACTAAAACAGGAAAAGATAGCTGAAGTTAACATAGGCTTAATGACAAAGAAGCAGCTTAAGCATAAGCTGAAAGATGTTAAGAATGCAAACAAGGTAAAATCACCTAGGAAAAATAGGAATGGAAAGGAAGGTGTAAATAAAAGCAATAACTATAAATCTGTTCCTGATGCTCCTAGGAAAGCGTGTCATAACTGTGGAAGTTCTAACCATCTGGCTTCTTTTTGCAGGAAGAATAAGAATATTAACTCCTTATCTACAAAATCAGGAGTTAAGAGTCAGTCTGTTAGATACAAACCACAAGATCCTTGTTTTCATTGTGGTAGTTTATGGCATTCCATTTATACTTGTAAGGAATATCATAGTTTGTACTATGATTATTATCAAATAAAACCTTCTTTAAAGAAAGTTTCTGTTGTTCCTTCTAGTGTAAGTTCTGATTCAAAGTCTGGTAATATAAGTTCTAATAAGAAAACTGTTAACATAAAATCTGATGCTAAATCCGCTGCAAATGTTAACAAACCTAAAAAGGACAAAGGATCCAAGCAAGTCTGGGTCCTTAAAACTAATAATTAGTGGTCTTTTTGATTGCAGGGCAACAGGAAAAATATTTTAGTTCTGGACAGTGGATGTTCAGGACATATGACTGGAAATAAGGCCCTGCTATCAGACTTTGTGGAGAAAGCTGGCCCAAGTGTTTCTTATGGAGATGGCAACATTGGAAAAACTTTGGGATATGGCAATATCAATCTTGAGAATGTCATCATTAAAGATGTAGCTCTGGTCTCAGGACTTAAACACAACTTACTGAGTATAAGTCAAATCTGTGATAGAGGTTATCATGTTGATTTCTTTGCAGAACATTGTGAAATAGTTAGTAAATCTAAAGAAAAAATTGTTCTGAAGGGATTCAGGCGTGGTAACATTTATGAAGCTAAGCTTTCAACAAGTTTTGATGGTTCTGCAATCTGTTTAGTAAGTAGAGCCTCAACTGAAGAAAGCTGGAATTGGCACAAGAAACTCTCTCATTTAAACTTCAACAAGATAAATGAACTGATCAAGAAAGATCTTGTGAGAGGACTGCCAAAATCAGTGTTTGTTCCTGATGGTCTTTGTGACTCATGTCAGAAGGCTAAACAAAGAAAATCTTCGTTCAAGAGCAAGACTGAATCATCAATTCTTGAGCCTTATTATCTGCTTCATGTTGATCTATTTGGTCCAGTGAACGTCATGTCTATTGCAAAGAAGAAATATGCGTTGGTCATAGTAGATGAGTTCACCAGATACACATGGGTGTATTTCTTGCACACAAAAAGTGAAACTGCATCTATCCTGATTGATCATGTCAAACATCTGGATAAATTGATCAAAGATTCTGTGAAAATTTTGAGGAGTGATAATGGCACTGAATTCAAGAATCTGATAATGGAAGAGTTCTGCAAAAATCATGGAATAAAGCAGGAATTTTCTGCTCCTGGAACTCCACAGCAAAATGGAGTTATTGAAAGGAAGAATAGAACTCTCATTGAAGCTGCACGAACAATGCTTGAAGAAGCAAAGCTTCCAACCTATTTCTGGGCTGAAGCTGTGCAGACTGCTTGTTTTACTCAAAATGCAACACTCATTAACAAGCATGGAAAAACACCATATGAGATGGTGAAGAACAAGAAGCCAAATCTCAAATACTTTCATGTATTTGGATGTAAGTGTTTTGTTCTCAAGACTCATCCTGAACAGCTATCCAAGTTTGATCTAAAAGCTGATGAGGGAATCTTTGTTGGATATCCACTTTCTACAAAAGCATTCAGAGTCTATAATTTGAGAACAAAAGTGGTCATGGAATCTATCAATGTCTCTTTTGATGACAAGAAGATCACTGGACTTGAAGATTGCATTGATCATGATCAGCTGAGATTTGAAAATGAAGATTCATATTCTGATACCTCAAGTCCTGACAGTCTAAGTCCTGATACTATAACTTCTGATGGATTAAACTCTGATGTTATTGAAACTGTGGTGACTACGTCAAAGGAAGATGCACCAATGCAGGGGGAGCATACTCAAGATATTATCACATCTCAAGAAGCATCAGAACATACATCTGGCTCTTCAAATTCTGATTCGTCAAGTTCTGATAAGCCAAGTACTGACAGTACTGAAAATCTAAATGCTGAAGGATCCAACTCAGAGAGCATAGTTTCAGGGGGAGCATCAGAAAATGAAACCGAAGACAGCATGAATCATGGGGAAGCATCCAGTTCTAGAGAAAATCTTCCATCTGCAAGAAAGTGGACAAAATCACATACACCTGATTTGATAATTGGAAATCCTGAGGCAGGTGTCAGAACTAGAACAGGTACTTCGAATGAATGTCTTTACAATTCTTTTCTCTCTCAGTCTGAGCCAAAGAAAGTGGAAGAAGCTCTTCAAGATGCTGATTGGGTGCAAGCAATGCAGGAAGAGTTGAATGAATTTGAAAGAAACAAAGTCTGGACCTTAGTGCCAAGACCTAAGAATAGATCGGTTGTTGGTACAAAGTGGGTATTCAGAAACAAAACTGACAGTGATGGCATAATTGTAAGGAACAAGGCAAGGCTGGTTGCAAAAGGATATTCTCAACAAGAGGGAATTGACTATGATGAAACATTTGCTCCAGTTGCTAGGTTAGAAGCCATAAGGATATTCATGGCTTATGCTGCTCACAAAAAGTTTACTGTCTTTCAAATGGATGTGAAAAGTGCTTTTCTCAATGGAGAATTGGAAGAGGAAGTATATGTTGAACAACCTCCAGGCTTTGTAGATTCCAAGCATCCAGATTATGTCTACAGGCTTGATAAAGCACTTTATGGACTTAAGCAAGCTCCTAGAGCATGGTATGAGACTTTAGCTCAGTTTCTTCTGAAAAGTGGATTCAACAGAGGAACTATTGACAAAACACTGTTCTATCTCAACCATGGCAAGGACTTACTTTTGATCCAGATTTATGTTGATGATATTATTTTTGGGTCTCCAAATGACAAACTTTGCAAAAAGTTTGCCAAACTAATGCAGTCAAGATATCAGATGAGTATGATGGGAGAACTCAGTTATTTTCTGGGCCTTCAAGTCAAGCAGAGTGAAGAAGGAACTTTTATTTGTCAATCTAAGTACACCAGAAACTTGCTGAAGAAATTTGGAATGCAAGACTGTTCAAGTGCATCCACTCCCATGGCCACTGCAACAAAACTGGATAAGGATACTGGTAATTCAGTAGATATTACTGATTACAGAGGTATGATTGGCTCACTTCTCTATCTAACTGCTAGTAGACCAGATATCATGTTTGCTACCTGTCTTTGTGCAAGATTTCAAGCAGATCCAAGAGAACCTCACTTAACAGCTATAAAAAGAATCTTTAAGTATCTTAAAGGAACAGCTGATCTAGGATTATGGTATCCTAGAGAATCAGATTTTAAATTAATAGGTTACTCAGATGCAGATTTTGCAGGTTGCAAAATTGACAGGAAAAGCATAAGTGGTAGCTGCCAATTTCTTGGAGGCAGGTTGGTTTCTTGGTATAGCAAAAAACAAAAGTCAATTTCCACATCAACTGCAGAAGCAGAGTATATTGCTGCAGGAAGCTGCTGTGCACAGATTCTCTGGATGAAGAATCAGTTACTGGATTATGGGTTAACATATTTCAAAATCCCTATTTACTGTGATAATCAAAGTGCTATTGCTATGACAGGTAATCCAGTTCAACACTCTATGACAAAGCACATCAGCATCAGGTACCATTTCATCAGGGAACATGTGGATGAAGGTACAGTGGAATTGCATTTTGTTCCCACAGATCAACAAGTAGCAGATATCTTCACAAAACCACTGTGTGAAGCTACCTTTACAAAATTGGTAAATGAACTTGGAATGATTTCAGGTTCTTTCTCTAAATCTGCTTAAACTTGTTCTATGTTATCAGACTTTATGATCAGTATTTACAGAATTAATCTCTTTGTATATTCTGTGCATTAATTGATAAATGTCTTTAAGTACTGACTGTTGTCTGATATATGTTTCTAAACTCTGATAAGTGATATGTCTGTTTCAGTAACTATTCAATCCTATGAGGACAACTGTGCTAGATACTGATCTAGTAATCTTCAATAAACAAATGATTCCATGGAAGAAGTAATTATTTCAGTGGAAATCTTATGACACTAGCAAATTCTGATAACTGAGCTTAGTTAAGTTTACTTTGTATATCTTATTACTAAGTCACAAATTAGAATAATGCTACTCATCTGTTAAGTTCTGATACTAGTAAAACTGCTGAATGTACTAAGTGCTGATAGACCTCTCTTATTATTAAAAAAATAAAAAAAAATAAAAAAAAATCAGGTACTCCTTTGAGATCTAGAGTAAAAATGTGAAAGGGACGACCCAAGTGCATTGCTGGTATTAAGTAAATATGCATTAGAAAAGCAAAATATTTTCTTGGTGACTTTTCACACTCTATGATTACTGGAGAAATACTCTGATAATAGCATAAATTCTGATAAGCAGTCGTGACTCACTTACACTGAGAAGCCACTGTAAAAGAGAATTTTAAAGATGCATAAAATTAGCACAAAAACAGTTGAGGTGGACTCATGCATGAACTCATTTATCAGTAGGTTTCAGGATATTGACAGCTCTTTAGCAAAATTTTAATTATGACTTATTTCTAAGATGTACTGAAGTAGATCAGACTTTACTCTTTGTCTGTTATTTAGCTTAATGCACACACTAATCACTCCATCTGAATAATGAAAATTTCTGTGGTGGTCTATGTTATTTTAGATAAACAGTCACTGTGTCATTTTTGCACAAATTCTGAGTACAAGTTCTAGTTACACGTTCTGATGATTAATGTAATAACCCCAATTTTTGGGAAATTTTGAAACCCTTATGAATAGTGTTTTTGCTGAATGAGAAAACTTTTCATGCCACACTATGTAGGGGTTCTGATATGGATATTCTGAGATTTTATTAGTACTTTATATGGGATATAAGTGTATGTAAAGATCGTCAGAATCCAAATCCGAACACTTTGATTTTTCCCGGAAATCCAATAGATACGGAAAGCATTGAGTATAAGGTAACAGGATAAAAAGGATTTAAATTAAAGGATTATAAGAGAGGATCATAAAAGGAATACAATATATTGAGAAAGGTTAAGGGAACCTAAGTAATAAGATCCCGGGTATGATCCCTCAAACGATAAACGAAAACGAAAGTTAAGCGAACCGTATAACAGATCAGCGGTCATTAGGCAAACAATTAGGAAGTTAATCAAAGGGATTAGAGAGGATGATGTCACCCAACCAATAAGAAGAGGACAAGGAGGGGAGGATGACATCATGAGGATGACACAAGCATGACATAGGAAGGAAGGAGATGTGGTGACTTTTTAACCACACAAACTCAAGGGCAACAAGGTAATTAACTAAAAACAAATCAAAATCTCATCCACCAAGCCAATCATTTCATTTTTCATCAAACAAAACACAAAAATCTCTTTCTTCCCAAGCTAGCTCTCGGCCCATTTCTTAAAAATTGAAGATCCAAGCTCCACCACTTACTATTTAGCAAGGTAATTATCTAAGCTTCCCCATGGATAGTTACATACTTCCTATAAGTTTAAGCTTCTAATTCCAAGCCAATCTTTTTCTATAAATCATGAAAGAAGATGGTGAATAGTGTTTTTCAAGAACTAAAATTTGTGTTCTTGAAGTTTTGTTTAGATTAAGCTTGGATAAGGACTTTAAGGGTGATTCCAAGCCATTCTCTTGATTCTCCACTCTCCAAGGAAGGTATAAACTACAAACCCTAGCTTTAGTTTTGAGTAATTAGGATTGAATGTGTTTGATATAGCATATGTGAAGCATGATGCTTGATTGGTTGAAGTTTGGTTGAGTTTGTAGAGATTAGTTGGTTTTGTTGCATTGTTGGAGTTGTAAATCTTGGTAATTAGTTAAAGAACCTAAGTAAAGCTTTTAGTTCATGTGGGGAATAAGTATAAATGGTTAATGTGGATTTGTTGGGGCTGTTATGATGTGGTTTGGAGGGATATTGGTTGTATGATTGATTTGGGGTTGATTTGTGGTTGGTTTTGAATGGTTTAAAATTGGGAAAACGCGTAAACATAGCCGTCGTAACGTCCGATTTTCTTTAGACTGTTTTTGTGCATAACATTAGGACCTGAGAACCCCCTGCTAGATTTTGACCATTGCCATGTTTAGATAGTTCATATTACGAGCTTCGTTTTGATATGTAGTTCGTTCGATTCCGATGCACGGTTTAGGAGAAACGACCGTTTCAAGTAACGGCGTTTCGCGAACGAAACTTTTCCCCTCGCCTTACTTTGAAACATAGGTTAAAGACCAAAAAGGGTTAATTAATGTATGAAACAATTATGGTAAGAGTGTTAGGCAGTAGGTAAGACACTCGCGAAGGAATCGCCTTAAAACTCGTAAAGGTTAAATTATTAAAAATGGTGGAGCCGAGGGTACTCGAGTGACTTAAGAGAATCAGTAAGCGCAAAACGAGCGTTAGAGTCTGAGTTGGTTAGAGTATAGATTTACAAGTGACTTTGGTTTAATTCCAACTAACTTGTTGTTTATAGGTTACCAGACTCGTCCCGAGCCATTCGTAACCCCCAGTCGCTCAGGCAAGTTTTCTACCCGATATACTGTTGTTGTGATGTAAATATATGTATATGCATTATCTTGTGATATTGCATGATTGTTATTAGCAAATTTTGCGATATATTGGAGCATGCTGATATGGTATATAAGCATGTCTGTTTCGTAATCTGGTTATCTATCTGTTGATTTTAATGCTTATAGTTGCATAATACCTATGCTAGAAATAAGCAAGTTGTTGCGTATACCCTTAGTATAGGGGATAAAAGGTGAACATATTTCTAAACCGGGAGTCGATGTTCCCGAGTATATTATATATATATATATATATATATATATATATTTATATATATATGGATATAGTTTTTAAAACTATGGATCGAATAAGGTTTATTCGATACCTTTATTTTACTTAATTGAATATTAATTTGAGTATTCATTCGAGGGCTTATGACTCAGTTTATTTTATTATTTGAATATTATTTGAATATTCATTCGAGGGCTTATGACTCAGTTTATATTATTATTGAATATTACTTGGATATTCATTTGAGGATGTATGACTCCTTTATTTTATGAATATTATTTATAGTATTCATTCGAGGTATTATGACTCCGCTTATTACCTAATAATATTCTTTATTGTATTAAAGAATAAGGTGTCAATAATCAAACTTATTTTTGATTATTCAAATAAAGATATTACTTTCGTATAAGTATATCTTTGATTATTTGCTATTCATTTCAAGTATAAGTTTTAATACTTCTACTTCAATTATTTTATAAAGATTATTCTTTATGGGAATATTATTTAAATAATAATATTCAGACATTTTCTAAATATTCTGGGGATTTATTTATTTTATTAAATCTGCATCACTCCAAACATTCTTAAAAATATTTTGCGAGTCTTCAAAATGATTTTTAAAAGTTAGAGCGGATCCTAAAACTCATTTTTATATTTAAGATTCTCCTTTCGAAGGGGATTTAATTACTCGCTCAAAACCTGAGGGATCCGGCTCTATGGTGTGTTTTATATTCGCAACAAGGTTGCTGTTTTGTTAAATGAATCGATTACTTACCCAACACTCGGGAAGTAAAATTCTTGGAACAAGTTAATCCATTAACAGACATCGCCTGGGAAATATCGGTGAGTTCTCCTTTCCAAATAGATACGACTTCTTGGTGGAGCCGTATTAACAAGTTTCTACTTGGGAAAAGTGGGGACGAGCTTTACGTTTCAGAGTCATGGATTTCATCTGAACTAGGAGTGGCGTAAGTGGCCGAGTAGCGCCGGCCCAGCCTTATTATATTGGCCCAAATGGCCTGGAAGTTCCGCTAAGGCGGTCCATTCCTTAGGAGTTCAGTGTTCGGTTGACAAGTAAATCCGACAGGTTCTCCTCTACATGTAGAAAATGGTGGGGTTGTACTACTACGACTGATCATCGTAAGTGGTCTTCCTGGCGCGGCAAACTCCCGTAATGAGTTCATCATCCAATTGGATCATTTCTGCAACACTACCCAGAGCACTTCGATAGAAAGGCTACGGTTGGGCGATTGTTGAGTGTTGGCAGGGTCAAGTTTTCAAAATGATGTTTACATCAAATGAAGTATCTCGTAACTTCATTTTATTTTGATGATATTTTAAAAGATTTAATCTATTCAAATCTGGTCTTGTAGTCTCATCTATGTGATGAACTTTTGAACTAATTATAACTTGAACGGTGGTAGTTCAAGTAGTATTTGGAAAAGATATAAGTATATTGGAGTATCTTGTAACTTCATCTTTTAAACTTATATCTAGTAAATGATTATCTTATGCATGACAAAGATTTTCAGAAAAACGTTGAGACAAGGTTAGATATATGAGATCACCTTGCAACGATATTTTTATACAGTTATACACTGGGACTTTGTGTATATTATGCATGGAAGAGGACTTCCAATATTTTGAAAAGTATATATGTATATATACTGAATATTTTGCGACTTCATCGTATTATGATATCAAACTTGGTTCATTTCTTTTGACCAAGACTTTCATGAGTATTATGAGTAGGCTCATATATTGTTAATCATTATACATATTATTTTGGTGGGCTTGCTGCTCATCCTTGCTTTCTTCTTTCATCACACAACATCAGATAGACAAGATGAACAGGACCAAGCTCCCAATTCGCGAGCGGATAGGAAACATTCCGCAGTTTCCTATAGTCGTTGATGTCGCTGTAGCTGAGGTAGGAGTTACCAATAGGCTAGGCTTTCAACTTTTGATGTACCAGATTTATGTATATTTATGAATTGTAATAATGGCAAAGAAATGTAAATTTATTCAGAAAACCTTTTAAGGTGTATTGTCATATAATTGTGGAATAAAATGACTCGTGATTATTTTTGGATGTTCATCTCTGAGACTATAACGTGTGGTGTGTGTGTTTATTGTGGGGTCACAGTACAGAGTAGTTGAGTAATTATTAAGATTGGGTGTTATTAAGGGAAATGGAACTCGTGACAACCCGGATCCCCGACCCCGGATTTGGGGGTGTTACAGAAGTGGTATCAGAGCTAAGCGTTATAAACCTCAGAGATGATGGGACGTTAAGATAATAAGTTCACAAAGATAATAAGAACTCTTGCCAAGTTCATAGTCGGGCTACCTAACGTAGTACTGACAGTTAAAACCTTTATGGGAACCCTTATAAATATCGTAATAGGAGCGTAGTTCGTTATCATATATGGTAGCGGAACTCCGAACCCTGAGGTTGAGGTGCAACAGCGCGATGATGTTTTATTACTAATTGGAGATCGGATTGTGGATCCGATAGAGTGTCCTAATGCAGGACCGGATGATGTTGATATTGAGGATGTAGCGGTTGAGGATGTTGTCCTAGAAGGGATAGTTGTTGAGGAGGATCCAATGGAGGATCCTGACAAGATTGGATAAAGGACCACTGATGAATTGATGACCATGGTTAGGTCGACTACCAGAGGTAGGATTGGCCGGTCACTACCGGAGGTTCATTTAAGTTGTAAAGATAGTAGCCCCTTTAACGCGGCTTACTCGTAAGACTGAGAAGTTCGAATGGACAGAGAAATGCGAGAACAGCTTTCAAGAACTGAAGCAGAGGTTGGTGATGGCCCCTATGCTGGCGTTGCCGGATGGAAAAAGGAGATTTTGTGATTTGTAAGTGACGCTTCGCATAAGGAATTAGGGTGCTTTTTATATAGCACAGCAAGATAATCGCGTCTGCGTCAAGACAATTAAGGGAATTTAAAATTCGATATCCCCACCCATGAGCTTGGGCTCGTGGCAATAGTTTTGCCCTAAAGATTGGAGGCACTACTTGTATGGAGAGAAGTGCGAGATTTACCTAAGCCATAAGTGCTCTAGTACATTTTCACGCAGAAAGAGCTCAACATGCGCCAAATGAGGTGGTTAAAGCTAATCAAGGATTACAATTATGAGATTCTTTATCATTCGGGGAAAGCCAATGTGGTGGCTGATGCCCTTAGTAAAAAGGAGAGACTCTAGATGATAATGTCTTTGAGAGAGTTTATAAGAGTTTTTGAGAAAATGGAAACAGAAGTGAAGGTAACCGGAGCCGGTACCGAAAAGCTGTTTGAGATTGCAATAGAGACCGAATTATTGGAAAAGAGCATATTATGCCAGAAAAAGGTGATGAATGAAGGCAGAGAGCCAACAAATAAATATGAGATTAATACCGAGAAAGATGATAAGGGAATAATGAGATATTCCTATAGAATTTGGGTTCCGAAAGTTCAAGAGCGTAAGGATGAGAACTTAGATGAGAGCCATAGTTTGAGGAATAAGATCTAGAGCAAACCCTGAACGTGATAGTCAGGGAGGTCGCCATCAAGATAGAAGGAACCCATGACATAATGGAGTGGAAAATGAGGATTTTAAATTAAAAGATGACCCCAATTATGGGGAGTAGGATGAAACATTTCATACTAAGGAAACAGAAAGTCGAGTAAGGAAAGGAGACCCGAGATGGTACTCCTATACGGCAATTCATGGACCTGTCTAGACAGAACTTAGACTATTATCCCCAACCACCACCTTGAGGAAACAATGCGATAGGAAATTCTTTCAGGACCTGTAAGTCTCTAAGCTCTCAGAGTTCCAAGGAACAGGTTGACCTAGTCGAGGCAAGAGCCTGGCTAAAGGAAATAGAGGAATCATTTGAGATTCTGAATGATTGACGAACCACAAAAGACTGTTTTATCACTTACCCTCCTAAGAAATAGACCACCCGCTGGTGAAAGACCAAGGAAGGCACGAAGCAAGAGATTATAATAAACTGATTTAAGTCCAGTCAATTGTTTTCGGGAAAGTAATTCCCAAAGATAAGGAGATAGTGTAAAAGCTTTAGAGCCAGAACAAAGGCAGACAAGTATGATAAATTATGAATCTAAGTTGTAAAAGTTGTCAAGATTCGTTCTGAGGACACGAATCCAGAATGACGGGATGTTTGAAATCAATGCTTATATTGTGATTGGTTTGTGAAATAATGATAAGAGAAAGGAAAATAAAAAAAGAAACTGAAGTGGAAAGGAATATAAAGGCAATAGAGTTTGAGGAATGATAAGGGAGTTGGGTATGAGGAAACCCTAAAGACTCATAGCAATAGAAATAGAAAAGTATGTAATCGTCAGGATGATGATGATCCACCATGAGTTAAAATTGATGGTTGAAGGCATAAGAGATACATATATTGTACCCCCTTTAAGTTGGGAGGATTCGAGGAAACCTTGAGATAGTTCGAAGGATAAATAATGAGACGCGGATAGACTGAGGAGACAAGGAAGTAAGAAATTAGGAAAATTTGGATGAAGGAAGTGACCTTCAAGAATGTGAAGTGTAAGACCGGTGGCTTGTTACCCAAAAAGGGAGACGCCAGGTATGGGAGGTATCCCAACATTGAGGTGACTGTTGAGATAAACAACAAAAGTAAATAAGGAATTATTAAGAAGAAGTTCACGTTGAACATGACCAATATCTTCCAGAACATCCATGTTATCATTACCAAATCAGGAAAGAAAAGCGGATGACCATTGTTATCTTTTGGAGGCCATATGGATTGACCTCAATTTGAATAAGGATGCTATTATGAAGTTAGGTATAGACTATCGAGGTGGGAATGATGAATAAGATAATCTATCAAGGATATATGACTTGATTTATCCATGGAAGGATGCAGGTACCTTTTAAAGGTGGAATTAAGGATAGAACATTGGTAACTTAAAATGAATCCTAGAGGACTGCATAAAGGTTGGCATGTCACCCTTAATAGGGACAGTATGAGTTTTGACAGTATGATTGGGAAAGGGTTAAGGTAACAACAACCTTTAAGAATCAGTGGAGAAATTTTTCAGAAGAATATAGACAATGGTTCTAGTATTAGTAAATGGTATTGTGATATGCCCTGTATCTAGGGAATACAGGAGGAACGATTGAAGGATAACCTTAGAGGTTTTACAAGGAGAAAGGTAATATTCAAAATTCTCAAGAATAGAAATATTGATAAAGGAAATATGACGTAATTATAATGTTGCCAAGTGAGGCACGTGCTAAACCACGAGAAAGTATGGATCGAACCAGTAATGGTCGAAATTGTTCAGGGCAATTAGGACTTAAGATAAAAGATGTTCTAATTATGATTGAGCGTCAGTCATGACAGTGATTAACCTCTAAAGACTGAGGCAATAACTTATGGAAAAATGGTGATTTTTTTTTACTCATCAGATTTTAAGGAAAACATCTTCACATAAGTTGTGATTGAAATGAGGTAGAAAATTATTTGGAGGTGGTTAAAATGACATTGACTGTAAGGAAATTATACTATCAGGAAAGGCCAAAGAGGTGGCTGACACTTTAAAGGTAAGAGGATAATTATAGGCGCTCGTGCGAGAGGAATACAGTGATGATGGTTAAAGCTGTGAAGGTTGTATTATGATTAGGAAGATTGACATTCCTTCTGATGACTGTGCAATACCCGACCGTAATAGTAGTTGGTAAAGGTTTAATTCGGGTAATCGCCATGAGCGGGCAATCTATCTCAGAAGATCCTATCTTGAGATAAGCCAGGACCATGTTTCAAAAAGGACTAAACAAACCTTTGAGTTAAGTCTTCTATTGAAGGCATATGATTACGAATGGTATAAACCTGCTATCGTTGCTTTGATGGAAACTCTTCTGTAATTTTATTTGCTTCATGTCATGTATGTATGTCAGGATCAGGAGTGTTCTTCATGAATCATGAATGGTGATTATGTTACCTCCTTAGAAGAATTCGATACGATATGTATGGACTCCGTATGGTTAGCTATTAAGACTTCAAGGAAAATGAATGACTACAGTAGGTCAGTGGTGGACCATAGTAAGGCAGCAATGATTCTGCGAGTATTGAGCTGAATACAACCGTGAGAGTTGTATTGGAATGGGTGTTGAGATTGAGTACCACTAATCGGGTCGTGGTAGTGTATAAGTTATCATTGATAGACTAATTAAGTAGATTATCTACCTAGTGAATAATTATTCTTTCTTATCAATAGATAGTCGTATTATTATACGAGGAAGGTTGCGGTGCAAGCATAGAATTCTAGTAACGATGATGTATAGAATGAGATCTCAGATTCGATTTTCGATGTCGAGGGAGTTTCAAAGGTGATTGTGTATAAGCTCGAGAAAGAGTGTGGGTCCATAGAATGATGGACGGGATAGCGAAAATATTTAGGCATGGGAAATACGAGGCTATAATGCTTAATGTTGATTTATATACGTATATGATTTGTTCTCCTATGATAAACCTCTATAGTTCAGAGGTAGGTTCCAAGCCAGATATTTTGTGGCAGTATATTTTTTTTCATATATACAATTCTCTTCAATTCGTTCTTTTTCTCTTCTTTTCATTTCATGTAAGCTGAGAAGAACAACCCTTCCAGAAAGGGGAGGTATTGCCGAATGACTATCTATCTCTGTGATAGAAGCCTAGTAGGATACCAGCTATTGTTTAATTGCTTGTCAAGTACTAAAGGCTGGCCACCTTCTGTACTAACTATGCGATATAACAAGTGTTCATGATCATAGTGATCTCTCAACAAATTCCTTTACTTCTATTTGATTGATCAAATTTTGGAAAATAGAAACAACTGAAAAAGGAGTAATAAAGTGGTGGTAGTATGCGGAATGGGAACACATTCGTGATACTAAGGTTGACGTGGTTATTAAAAGGTTATAGAATGCTAACGAGAAAAAGTATAACCAGTATAATATTAGGAACGGAAGGTGATAGCGATTACGAACTGGAAAAGAATGGGTATTGAGAAGCAAAAGCTATAATGATTAGAAGCTATGATGAGAGTCTGTGTAATAGACTTGAAAGAATTTGGAATGATCACTTAACGCGGATTAAGTTATCTTACGACAATAGATCATATGTCATTATCGAGATGTCGCCTTATGAGATCCTTGAGGGAAGACAATGTCGATCTCCCTTATGTTAGGATGAAGTTGTAGAGCGCAAGATGCTCAGACCAGTAGTGGTCCAAAGGACCAAGGATATAATAGATCTAATCAGAGGATGGCTGGTAGTAGCCCAAGATGGACATAAAAAATATGTTGATTTGACACGAAAGGACAAGGAATGGGAAGTAGGGGACCTAGTGCTGTTATAGGTATTCCCTCAGAAAGGATTGATGAGATTCGGAAAGAAAGGAAAGCTAAGTCCACAAGGTGTCGGACCCTTGGATATGTTAAGAAGTATTGGGAGGTTAGCATATGAGCTAGCTTTACCCCCCGAACGTGTAGCAAGTCGTAACGTGTTTCACTTATCAATGTTAAGGAAGTGTAATTCAGATGCCAGATAAATAGGGGCATATGAGCGCATAGACATGCAACCAGACGTAACCTATATGGAGCAACCAGGAAGGGTTATAGAGTGAAAAGGAACAAGTGCTTAGGAGAAGGATTATCAAACTAGGCAGAGTTTGGTGGTAGAACCACAATGTGGGAAAATTACTTGAGAGTTAGAAAGTGCAATGCTAAGAGAGTATCCCTATTCATTTTCTATCTGATTCCGGGACGGAATCCATTTAAGGAGGGGAGACTGTAATAACCCCAATTTTTGGGAAATTTTGAAACCCTTATGAATAGTGTTTTTGCTGAATGAGAAAACTTTTCATGCCACACTATGTAGGGGTTCTGATATGGATATTCTGAGATTTTATTAGTACTTTATATGGGATATAAGTGTATGTAAAGATCGTCAGAATCCAAATCCGAACACTTTGATTTTTCCCGGAAATCCAATAGATACGGAAATCATTGAGTATAAGGTAACAGGATAAAAAGGATTTAAATTAAAGGATTATAAGAGAGGATCATAAAAGGAATACAATATATTGAGAAAGGTTAAGGGAACCTAAGTAATAAGATCCCGGGTATGATCCCTCAAACGATAAACGAAAACGAAAGTTAAGCGAACCGTATAACAGATCAGCGGTCATTAGGCAAACAATTAGGAAGTTAATCAAAGGGATTAGAGAGGATGATGTCACCCAACCAATAAGAAGAGGACAAGGAGGGGAGGATGACATCATGAGGATGACACAAGCATGACATGGGAAGGAAGGAGATGTGGTGACTTTTTAACCACACAAACTCAAGGGCAACAAGGTAATTAACTAAAAACAAATCAAAATCTATCCACCAAGCCAATCATTTCATTTTTCATCAAACAAAACACAAAAATCTCTTTCTTCCCAAGCTAGCTCTCGGCCCATTTCTTAAAAATTGAAGATCCAAGCTCCACCACTTACTATTTAGCAAGGTAATTATCTAAGCTTCCCCATGGATAGTTACATACTTCCTATAAGTTTAAGCTTCTAATTCCAAGCCAATCTTTTTCTATAAATCATGAAAGAAGATGGTGAATAGTGTTTTTCAAGAACTAAAATTTGTGTTCTTGAAGTTTTGTTTAGATTAAGCTTGGATAAGGACTTTAAGGGTGATTCCAAGCCATTCTCTTGATTCTCCACTCTCCAAGGAAGGTATAAACTACAAACCCTAGCTTTAGTTTTGAGTAATTAGGATTGAATGTGTTTGATATAGCATATGTGAAGCATGATGCTTGATTGGTTGAAGTTTGGTTGAGTTTGTAGAGATTAGTTGGTTTTGTTGCATTGTTGGAGTTGTAAATCTTGGTAATTAGTTAAAGAACCTAAGTAAAGCTTTTAGTTCATGTGGGGAATAAGTATAAATGGTTAATGTGGATTTGTTGGGGCTGTTATGATGTGGTTTGGAGGGATATTGATTGTATGATTGATTTGGGGTTGATTTGTGTTTGGTTTTGAATGGTTTAAAATTGGGAAAACGCGTAAACATAGCCGTCGTAACGTCCGATTTTCTTTAGACTGTTTTTGTGCATAACATTAGGACCCGAGAACCCCCTTCTAGATTTTGACCATTGCCATGTTTAGATAGTTCATATTACGAGCTTCGTTTTGATATGTAGTTCGTTCGATTCCGATGCACGGTTTAGGAGAAACGACCGTTTCAAGTAACGGCGTTTCGCGAACGAAACTTTTCCCCTCGCCTTACTTTGAAACATAGGTTAAAGACCAAAAAGGGTTAATTAATGTATGAAACAATTATGGTAAGAGTGTTAGGCAGTAGGTAAGACACTCGCGAAGGAATCGCCTTAAAACTCGTAAAGGTTAAATTATTAAAAATGGTGGAGCCGAGGGTACTCGAGTGACTTAAGAGAATCAGTAAGCGCAAAACGAGCGTTAGAGTCTGAGTTGGTTAGAGTATAGGTTTACAAGTGACTTTGGTTTAATTCCAACTAACTTGTTGTTTATAGGTTACCAGACTCGTCCCGAGCCATTCGTAACCCCCAGTCGCTCAGGCAAGTTTTCTACCCGATATACTGTTGTTGTGATGTAAATATATGTATATGCATTATCTTGTGATAGTGCATGATTGTTATTAGCAAATTTTGCGATATATTGGAGCATGCTGATATGGTATATAAGCATGTCTGTTTCATAATCTGGTTATCTATCTGTTGATTTCAATACTTATAGTTGCATAATACCTATGCTAGAAATAAGCAAGTAGTTGGGTATACCCTTAGTATAGGGGATAAAAGGTGAACATATTTCTAAACCGGGAGTCGATGTTCCCGAGTTTATTATATATATATATATATTTATATATATATGGATATAGTTTTTAAAACTATGGATCGAATAAGGTTTATTCGATACCTTTATTTTACTTAATTGAATATTAATTTGAGTATTCATTCGAGGGCTTATGACTCAGTTTATTTTATTATTTGAATATTATTTGAATATTCATTCGAGGGCTTATGACTCAGTTTATATTATTATTGAATATTACTTGGATATTCATTTGAGGAGGTATGACTCCTTTATTTTATGAATATTATTTATAGTATTCATTCGAGGTATTATGACTCCGCTTATTACCTAATAATATTCTTTATTGTATTAAAGAATAAGGTGTCGATAATCAAACTTATTTTTGATTATTCAAATAAAGATATTACTTTCGTATAAGTATATCTTTGATTATTTGCTATTCATTTCAAGTATAAGTTTTAATACTTCTACTTCAATTATTTTATAAAGATTATTCTTTATGGGAATATTATTTAAATAATAATATTCAGACATTTTCTAAATATTCTGGGGATTGATTTATTTTATTAAATCAGCATCACTCCAAACATTCTTAAAAATATTTTGCGAGTCTTCAAAATGATTTTTAAAAGTTAGAGCGGATCCTAAAACTCATTTTTATATTTAAGATTCTCCTTTCGAAGGGGATTTAATTACTCGCTCAAAACCTGAGGGATCCGGCTCTGTGGTGTGTTTTATATTCGCAACAAGGTTGCTGTTTTGTTAAATGAATCGATTACTTACCCAACACTCGGGAAGTAAAATTCTTGGAACAAGTTAATCCATTAACAGGCATCGCCTGGGAAATATCAGTGAGTTCTCCTTTCCAAATAGATACGACTTCTTGGTGGAGCCGTATCAACAAGTTTCTACTTGGGAAAAGTGGGGACGAGCTTTACGTTTCAGAGTCATGGATTTCATCTGAACTAGGAGTGGCGTAAGTGGCCGAGTAGCACCGGCCCAGCCTTATTATATTGGCCCAAATGGCCTGGAAGTTCCGCTAAGGCGGTCCATTCCTTAGGAGTTCAGTGTTCGGTTGACAAGTAAATCCGACAGGTTCTCCTCTACATGTAGAAAATGGTGGGGTTGTACTACTACGACTGATCATCGTAAGTGGTCTTCCTGGCGCGACAAACTCCCGTAATGAGTTCATCATCCAATTGGATAATTTCTGCAACACTACCCAGAGCACTTCGATAGAAAGGCTACGGTTGGGCGATTGTTGAGTGTTGGCAGGGTCAAGTTTTCAAAATGATGTTTACATCAAATGAAGTATCTCGTAACTTCATTTTATTTTGATGATATTTTAAAAGATTTAATCTATTCAAATCTGGTCTTGTAGTCTCATCTATGTGATGAACTTTTGAACTAATTATAACTTGAACGGTGGTAGTTCAAGTAGTATTTGGAAAAGATATAAGTATATTGGAGTATCTTGTAACTTCATCTTTTAAACTTATATCTAGTAAATGATTATCTTATGCATGACAAAGATTTTCAGAAAAACGTTGAGACAAGGTTAGATATATGAGATCACCTTGCAACGATATTTTTATACAGTTATACACTGGGACTTTGTGTATATTATGCATGGAAGAGGACTTCCAATATTTTGAAAAGTATATATGTATATATACTGAATATTTTGCGACTTCATCGTATTATGATATCAAACTTGGTTCATTTCTTTTGACCAAGACTTTCATGAGTATTATGAGTAGGCTCATATATTGTTAATCATTATACATATTATTTTGGTGGGCTTGCTGCTCACCCTTGCTTTCTTCTTTCATCACACAACATCAGATAGACAAGATGAACAGGACCAAGCTCCCAATTCGCGAGCGGATAGGAAACATTCCGCAGTTTCCTATAGGCGTTGATGTCGCTGTAGCTGAGGTAGGAGCTACCAATAGGCTAGGCTTTCAACTTTTGATGTACCAGATTTATTTATATTTATGAATTGTAATAATGGCAAAGAAATGTAAATTTATTCAGAAAACCTTTTAAGGTGTATTGTCATATAATTGTGGAATAAAATGACTTGTGATTATTTTTGGATGTTCATCTCCGAGACTATAACGTGTGGTGTGTGTGTTTATTGTGGGGTCACAGTACAGAGTAGTTGAGTAATTATTAAGATTGGGTGTTATTAAGGGAAATTGAACTCGTGACAACCCGGATCCCCGAACTCGGATTTGGGGGTGTTACAATTAAGTTCTGACGTTCATAACTAAGAACTTGTATGAGTATTTACTAAGATAGATATTCCTTGTTCGAGTTAAGACATTATGTTCTGATGACTGTTAAGTTCTGGTATAGGTCTAAGTTCTGATTTTTCAGTCTAACCCTTTACTTGACTTATATGTGAGTAAAATTTGGTAACAGTCTCAGATTAATTTCGAAATGTTGAAGTGGAAGATTAATAGTCTATGGTTAAAACATAATGGCACTCGTCCTTGAACAGTTCACTCTTGTTACATGTGCACATTCCTTTTCCAATGACTGTTATTCTTTTTCAAAGTCTAGGGAGACGAGGTAGAATTAATTCTACCTGTCAGCATTAAATATCTTTGCGTCTCTTGGCATCCTCTTGCCTATATACACAGCCACTTCACATTAGTCTTCTCATCACACTTGTATCACAAATTCAGTCTTGTTTTTCATTTACTATCACAAATGGCTGAATTTGGCTGGTTCTACAATTACGGTGATGAGACTGTGCCTGTCTTTTTGAATGGAATTCCAACTCCCTACCCTATCACCAACATACCTCACAATCTCTGGATTCAATTTCCAGAGGTTATCAAACGTGATCTGGTGGCCATTCGAAGAGACCTTCACCTTCGTCGTATCCGTCAGCAAGAGCGAATTATACGACTCGCCATCTTGTTCGTCGAAGATAGGAAGAGGAAGATGACTTAATCTCGTCTTCTTCCTGTTCTTCTTCATCCTCAGCTTTGTCAGGCTTCTTAGCTAGGACTAAAGCTGTTGACGTTAGGATTAGAAGCTTAGGGAAAATCTTGTATTGATGTAATTTCTATTTCATATATGTATTGACTTGATATATTAATGAAAACTGTTTTTACTTCAAGATTTTGTCTCTGAGTTATTTTATCTTGTGTTGTTAAATCCTGCTTGATATTCTGATGACCATTTAAATTTTGTCTTTATTTAAGTTCTGATTCTTTGTCAGCACTTATTCATCGAAATTATCTCGGTCATTTTTAACATGATTCATTTTTAGAATATTAATGTTGCAGTGAAAATTAATTCAATCAGTGCTAACAGTTTTAATTTTGAATTAAAACTGTGTCTCTTGATAACTGAAATGGTTTTTCCTTGGAACAAGGCAATTGGGTAAGTAATCATTCCTGTTTTCTCGAGCCCAGTAACTATCCGTTATTACTGCATGTCTGACAGGTGTCCAACGGTAACATTTTTTTTCCAGAGTATAAGAACAACAGAGAGAAGATTTCTTTAATCTTTTATTTTCTTTATACTTTATCTCTCTTCTTACTTTTACTCTCTTTCTCATTCTTTCTCACGTTGGTTTTTCATACAGACATTATCTCAAACACCTAACAGGCATACTTGAATTTCAATATTTTTTCACATGGCACCAAAGGATTTAATCATTGATGGAGCAAAGTTTGTTCCAAACAACTATGCTGCAATTCTTGATCATGCTGAAGCTCCATCTGAATTGCATTTTGTGCAAGATCTTCTTGCACATAGTGAGGTTGGGTACGCCTTAACTCAGCCTGAATTATTTTCAAGTCAACAAGTTCTGCAGTTCTGGAGGATTGGAGTTTTTGATGATGGTGGTAAACGAGGAACTCCCAGTATTATCTTCCAAGTGGGTGATTCATCCTATGTAGTCACTCCTGGTACAGTACGAAGAGCATTACATCTTCCAGAAGATTGTACCTTCTCTATACCAGAGGAATCAGAACTTCGGGGGTTAATGACTGATTTGGGATATGAAAAGAGTCTGACGAAACTTGGACAGTTGAAACGGGCCAATATCAGAAGAGAATGGAGTTTCTTCTTCGATTGCATCACCAAGGCTTTTGGCAACAAGTGTTCAAATTTTGATGCCATCCCAATTCTGAGTCAGCACATCGGGTATGCTATTATCCATCAAACTCATTTTGATTTTGCAACTGGAATAATTGGTTTTATTGGGGATAGGATGACAGAGGATCGAGATGTTGTTTATTTTGCTAGATTCTGTCAACTTATTTATACGTATTGTACTGCTGAACCCCAGTTAGTCAGCACTCAAACCCCACCTTTTAAGGTTGCAAAAAGGTACTTTAACGACCTGATAAATGCTGACACAAAGAAATCAATGGTGAGACAATTACAGATTCCTCAGTCTGTGAAACAGATTCTGGTAAATGCTGATCCTGCTACTTACAAATCTGTTTACCTCAAATGTTCAACCAACTCACCATAACCAAAATCCATCAACCTCAGTACCTACCTCTCATTCTACTCAACCTACCCTCAGAACTTATCTCAAATCCTATCTCTCCACTTCACAGACTGCTCAACCTTCTTCTTCAGCACCTACTGTGAAGCCTACATCCTCTAAACCAAAGAGAACAAAGAATGTTTCTCACACATCTCAGAAGAAGAGGAGGATCACCTTGAGAGATGACTCAGATTCTGAGGAACCGATTCCTTCTTCAGAACCTGTGGTAAATGAAGCTGAGAAGGCAACTTCTCAGAAGGATTCTGCAATTGGGGTTCTAGGCTTCTCAAGAGGCTTAGACGTATGACGGTTCCTGAAACTCCCAAGGAATCCAAATCAACAAGGAAGTACAAGAAACAGAGGGCACAAAGGCCAGTTTCAGATGATGAGGAGGAAGCAGCTAAGGAAGGGGATCAGGAATCTCTGATCTCACAAGACAAGGAATTTGCTCCAGTCACTTCTTCTCCATCAACTTCATCTCAGGAACCTGTATCTGACAAGGCTAATTCACCTTCTATGTCTCTTGTTGATCCAGGCACAAGTGCTGAAATTGATATTCAGAACCTGGTTGTGCCTGAAATACTTTTCTTAGAAGCTCCAACAGCAAATAATCCTTCCACAACACCTGTTACTGATGCTGTTCAAACTCCTGAGTTATCACTAACACCTTCTCTGCATCAAGATGCTGATGATCAGATTTTAGGTGAGCATCAGGATATGGCTGTTGATCAGAACTTAGTATCAGATCAGCAATTAGAGGATGTTGAAGCCTCCATTGCTACTCACACAGTTGTCTTATCAGAAGATACTGATTCTCTAAGTTCTGATGCTGCAAATGTTGGAGATACTGGTGAGGCTGCTACAACTGTAGATGCTGATGAAGCAGGTCCTTCAGGACATACTCCTCCACTGACTCTTCCTAAGTCTGAACTGGTAAAGGAGTTTGTTATCAGGGATGCACCAGTACCTTGGAGTGAAACTCCTGCAGGTCAGGAGTGGACTAAGGAATGGAACTCAGTTTCATGTGTTCCAAATGCTTTACATCTTGCTGAGCACTTGACTAAAGCTGATGAAATGTTACATTCTGATGATTTTAAAACCCAGCTTAGAGTCACTGCATTGAGTACTAAACATCTACAAGGTCTTCATTCCAACACTCATGCAGAGCTACACAAGATTCAGGAGAACTTTATCAAACAGGAACAAGTTTGGAAAATTGATAAGAAAAAGTTCTTCCAACCTACCATTGACAGGGTTGCTTATATTGAGAAAACTCAAGAGAAGCAACAAGCTCAGATTGATCAAATTCTGACAAATCAAGCTTCTCAGCAATCGCAACTTACTGAAATCCAGACCTCAGTGGAACTACTTATCTCTCTTTTATTACCTGCTGATGCCAAAAAGGGGGAGAAGGTAATTAAGTCCAAATGCAAAACCAACAAGTCACTGTAAGGAAAGGATGATGGAAAAGATGACCAAGGAAACTCTGGAATGGGTAGTGGTCATAGTCAAGGTAGAAGGTTTACATCAAGACAAGCTAGTCACAGAACAAGTTCTGATACTGGGAAAAGAATAAGTTCTGCTGCTGGTAAAAGGATAAGTTCTGATGAACTTCTAGATCTTGATGAGGACATGTCAAGACAGTTATTTCTTCAAGAAAATCCAGGGATGGACTTGGAAAGTTTAATGGAAGAAGAAGCCAGACTTAAATCAGAGAAAGTCACATCTAAATCTGAAGCTTCTGGTAAAAAGTTACTTCCAAAACCTAAAGGTATTGTGATCAAAGAAAGGATACATACTGAAGAAACTTTGGCTAGATCACAACCACAGATAGATCCAAGATCCAAGGGTAAAGAAAAGGTTGGTGAACCTATCAAGCCTTATGTACCTCCTGAGAAAGAAGAAATTACTGATGGAAAAGATGATCTTGCTCTGACTTCAAGAAAAGTTCTTAAAACAACCTCTGACATGGCTCAAGTTGTTCAGAGTCAAGAAATTGTAAGTTCTGATTTTCAAAAGAAGCAAGTAACCTCTGACAGTGCTCAAGTTAACTTGATATCAGAAAATAAATCTAAAACACTCCTACCAGGATTCACTAAAGCAAAACAGACTCAATCTTTGAAGACTACTCCAAGTGGTTTTGAAGCAAGAGTAGTTACTGGAAAGGAAGCTAGAGATAAAACTGGATTGGGAAGTGCTGATGAAAGAAGAGTACACAACACTACCGATGATCCAACTTCCTTAAGTGAACCAGGTATTGGAGCAACTCCTGAAAGATTGAATCAATTGGAATCTGTACAAATGGTTTACCATACCTACTTGAAGGAACACATCTTGTTGTATTTCATGACAGATGGTAGGGTTTATCATATAAGACAAAATGCCATTCCATTGAAGTATTTTGAAGAATTGGAGCATGTATTATTCTTACTTCAAGTGGATGACAGATTGACAGGGACTGCTGCAAATTATTTGAAAGAACAGATTCAGAGACAGAAAAGACTTTATTCTGTTAAGTCTGACAGCATATATGTTCCAAAGTACAGACATCACAATGGTGATATTGTTGATATGAAGCCTAATACTGCACAGATCAGAACATATCTTGGTATTAAGGGGCTTGAATTCAATCTAGAGTCTAACAAAGCTTATGTCATAAGACTAGATCGGGAGTTGAGAAAAGCAAAGATTAATGATCTCAGAGCTGCAATATTTCAAACTGGTGAAGATACTGCAGAGCTTAAAGATGTCAAACGGAGAATGATTGATGAACTCAGATATGCTGAGAAATGTTTGTTGAAGAATTATCTCAGAACAACTCCTGACATCAGAGAGATCAGAAAATGATGAAGCCAAGTCAAAGATCTACAACTACTTAAAATTCTGATGTGTATACAGACCAAAGTTGTTATCAGAAGTTGAATTGGTAAAAGCTTTAAGGACTGTAAGTTGTAGTTATCTTGTCTATTTCTCATGCATTTGTACTTAATGTTTTTGACATCATCAAATATCTGTTAAACTTGTATATTTTGCTAATTTACAAGTTGGGGGAGATTGTTAGATATATTTGATAATGTCATGGCTAATATGTTTTATGTTTAGATTTCAGATCTTATTTGAACAGAACAAATCAGTACTTAACTGATCAGTACTTATACTGGACGACAGAACTTAAGGGATATCAGTACTTATGTTATCAGGAGATAGATATCAGAACTTAAGTGCTGAAGGACGATCAGATAAGGACAGTAGCTGATTAAAGTTAAGAAGATCAAGATAAACATAAGAAGAGATATGCATGAAGAAGGAATTCCGTGAAGAATTGAATACTTGGAATAAAAGATATCTGATTGATATATTTTAGGAAGCAGAATTATATTCCATATCAATTAGCGATTATCTTGTAACTGTGTAGTATATAAACACAGACATAGGTTTTACACTATAAGTGTTATCATTATCGAGAATATTATTTACTGTAACCCTAGCAGCTCTCGTGATATTTTGTTCATCACTGAGAGATAACAGTTCCAGATTGTAACAGAGTTTATTGTTTCAATAAAGTTTGTTTTCTGTTACATAAGTTCTTGAAGTTTGATTTGATTGTAATAAACACTGTATTCACCCCCTCTACAGTGAAAGTGTGACCTAACACAATAGCTTCTTGTAATCTAATAACAGCCATCCTCCAGAACACTTGAATCTTCTTTCTAAACTCCTTTCTCACCTTGATTTCTATCTCAATACTCACCATTTACTGCAGCTATCGTGTCCCTTCTCGTAAATGCTGTTATTTCATTGAAAAGGTTTTTAAACTAAGGATATAGAATATAGTATATAGTAAACAGAAAAGATGCATTCATGGTTGAATGTTCAAAAGAACAAGAATAAGGAAATGAAGGTTCTTAAATAGGTAGTCTCGTATCGAGAAATGATAGAATAGCGCTGAATAACTTGGAGAGGCGCAACTGTCATAACAGAAAATAATACCGCTAATACTGATAGAAGAACAAGGCGCAAATTGAATCCGGGAGAAGATGACGATCCTTAAATGGAAGGCTCCAAATGATCAGTTGATGCAGGGAAATCAGGATCTGCCATTGCCGTTACCTGGATATCACGTCGCTAGTTGAGAATCCCGAATCGCAACACGACCCGTGCCGGAGACCTACTATACATTCGCACTCAAACTCACGATAACCTATCTTTCTATTTCCTATTCCTAATCCTAACCCTTTACCCAATCCCGACAATCTAGGCTTGTTTCAGTGACTTATAACCTGTAGCTCTGATACCAACCTGTGGCGCCCTCCAAACCCGGGTCAGAGGTTTGGGGTCCACAACACATACTCAATATATAAACCGGTATATAAAATATTATGTGCAATGACCCTGCTTTACATAACCACGGATCGCAACAGGTTAAAGTATGAAAATAAGCCACAACCTTAACTTTTATTACAACGTACCAAATCCCAACTAATTTGATTTATAACTGATATGATATTATTCTTACAACCTTACTATCTCACTACTGCAATAAGCTCTTGCTAGCTCGATCAATCAAAATCTGGAATCCTAGCTCGAACATTGAACTGGGAAACCTTGCTATCAACCGTAGCCTTCTTAACTGTAGAATACATAAAAAGATTCGCAAGAGTGAGCTAACTAGCTCAGCAAGTCATATTATCAATAACTAAGGTTAAACAATAATAAACGAGATGATTCAAAGGAATCAAGTTTCTTGTTAAACAACTAATAGAATTGGATATTCATTTTAAGTCTTTAAAACCAAGGTTAGGCTGCTGATCAGTCACGCACTAACCCCGAGCATAGCACACAACATTGCTTTAACTACTGGATCCAAGGCACACATTGTCCTAACTTGACCATTGATATGGTCTGACCACGAATCTGGTCTACACAAAGAAAATTATCCAATTCTAAAGCAATTTAATATGATAAACAACAGAATTCAATAAAACTTGATCATAATCAATAACAATAAAACTTTTGTATAAAAGCATGGTAAAAATTCATGGTTACTGAAAGGGTATGTCAAAGTACATGAAAGAAGTGGCCTCCAGCCTGCAGGACAATCGAGTATTAGACGAATAATGTTTTTACAGGGTTTTAATACTTTGATGTCACAAGGTATGATTAAGTATAAAAGTTTCTGTATGTTTAAAACAATTTTGTTCCAGTGTTTGGTATGTGATGGTTATATATTTGTGGAGTAGTATCGTACTTATGTGGTTTAATATTTGGTAAATCAACAAGAAACGGTTCACAAAGAATAAGGCTTACAGCTCAAGATCAAATGATGTGGCTCAGGTTCAAGGCTGAAGGATTCAAAATATTTCCAATATAAAATAGAGCTATTTTGAGTATTAACAATATGTCACAAGAGAATTTAGAAATATTTGCAATATATCTCGAGAAAGGTTTAAAAGTACTTGCCTTATCATAATCGATTTCAACTTCACTGGTACTTATCTACTGACTCCATTCAACAATCACTCGTCTGCTTTTCTTATGTCTCGCTTTTATTCTCTGATTACTTGCTGTATTTTCTACATGTAAATTCTATTTTCTGATCACCTTCTTCTCTTTCTTACGCCTTGCTTACTCTGCTAGGCATCATAAGTATCTATTAATATTTAACTCATACGATTCTACTCGACATACATTTCTATCTACCCTTCCTTTTACCCAAATCCGATTAGCGGATTAAAAGTTACGCTATAAACAAGTAATCATCGAACATATAGACCGACAGTTAACAAACAAGTCACATATAACACATAGCACGTCCCATAATCAATGATATATCATTTATAAAGAAGTCTCGGGTCATAAACAGGCTTTCGAGTATTTAAAATGATTTTTAAAATATTTTTCGGAATTAAAACAGGTCGTTGGATCAATTTCAGAGTAATAAACAAGGTTCGGTTGGCCAATTTTGGCTTCGAAACAATTTTATAGTAATTATCGAGCCTTGAAAATAATTTAAAATAATATTTTAAAGCTCCAAACTATTTTTCGGAATTTTTAAATCATTTTTAAATAACTAAATCTAATTAAATAATTAATTAAAATTAATAAATAAGTAATTAAATTAATTAATCAATTAATATTTAAATTAATTGACTAACTAAATAATTAATTATTAACTAAAATTAATTAATTACAAATTCAGATTTATTTTTGGATTTAGAAATAATTTTCAGAATTAAAAATAATGATTTTTGGAATTATAAATGAATTTTAGAAAATAAATAATGAATTTATAAATTCTTTTTAAAAAGAGATAACCAGAAATAACCTCAGACTACTTATGCTTTTCATACTAATGATATTAATGAGTTGAGAAGATATCTTAAAACCATGTTTGTTAGTTATAGAGATCAAACTTTAACATGTGAAAGATTAACTTCTGAAACTCTTGATTTTAAGAAAAGAAATGATTTCTTAGAAAAAGAGTTAGTTATGTTCCATCAAACTCAGAAGGATAGAGATGATGCTTTTTATGTTAGGGATGAAGTGCTAAAAATGAATGAATCTCTAAAAACTGATTTAAAAAGGAAAGAGAGATAATCAGGACATGGACTAACTCTGGCAGAACAACTCAAAATTTGCTAAGTAGTGAAAATTGGAAAAAGGGCTTAGGTTATGGAGAAGATAAGAATGATAAAGGAACTGTAAAAATTAAGCCTGTTGTTAAGCAAAAGCCAAAATTAAAACCTGTTAAGTTTGTAACTGTAAAGTCTGATAATGAGAAATCAGAAGTTAAAGAGGGATTAACTTCTGACAAACTAAAACAGGAAAAGACAGCTGAAGTAAACATAGGCTTAATGACTAAGAAGCAGCTTAAGCATAAGCTGAAAGATGTTAAGAATTTAAACAAGGTAAAATCACCTAGGAAAAATAGGAATGGAAAGGAAGGTGTGAATAAAAGCAATGATTATAAGCCTGTTCCTGAAGCTCCTAGGAAAACGTGTCATAACTGTGGAAGTTCTAACCATCTGGCTTCTTTTTGCAGGAATAATAAGAACATAAACTCCTTACTTTCAAAGTTAGGAGTTAAGAGTCAGTATGTTAGATATAAGCCACAATATCCTTGTTTTCATTGTGGTAGTTTATGGCATTCCATTTATACTTGTAAGGAATATCATTGTTTGTACTATGATTATTATCAAATAAAACCTTCTTTAAAGAAAGTTTCCATTATTTCTTCCAGTGTAAATTCTGATACAAAGTCTGATAGTGTAAATTCTGATAAGAAAAATGTTAACATAAACTCTGATGCTAAATCCGCTGCAAATGTTAACAAACTTGATAAGGCCAAAGGATCCAAGCAAGTCTGGGTCCTTAAAACTAATCATTAGTGGTCTTTGTGATTGCAGGGCAACAGGAAATATATCCTAGTTCTGGATAGTGGATGTTCAGGACATATGACTGGAAATAAATCCCTGCTATCAGACTTTGTGGAGAAAGCTGGCCCAAGTGTTTCTTATGGAGATGGCAACATTGGAAAAACTTTGGGATATGGCAATATCAATCTTGGGAATGTCATCATTAAAGAAGTAGCTCTGGTCTAAGGACTTAAACACAATCTGCTGAGTATAAGTCAAATCTGTGACAGAGGTTATCTTGTTGATTTCTTTGAAGAACACTGTGAAGTTGTGAGTAAATCTAAAGGAAAAGTTGTTCTGAAAGGATACAGGTGTGGTAACATTTATGAAGCTAAGCTTTCAACAAGTACTGATGGTTCTGCAATCTATCTGATGAGTAGAGCATCAATTGAAGAAAGCTGGAATTGGCACAAGAAACTCTCTCATTTAAATTTCAACAATATAAATGAGCTGGTTAAGAAAGATCTTGTGAGAGGACTGCCAAAGTCAGTATTTGCTCCTGATAGCATTTGTGATTCTTGTCAAAAGGCCAAACAAAGAAAATCTTCATTCAAGAGCAAGACTGAATCATCAATTCTTGAGCCTTATCATCTACTACATGTTGATCTATTTGGTCCAGTGAATGTCATGTCTATTGCAAAGAATAAATATGCGTTGGTCACAGTGGATGAGTTCACCAGATACACATGGGTGTATTTCTTGCACACAAAAAGTGAAACTGCATCTATCTTGATTGATCATGTCAAACATTTGGATAAATTGGTCAAAGATTCTGTGAAAACCATAAGGAGTGATAATGGCACTGAGTTCAAGAATTTGATAATGGAAGAGTTCTGCAAAAACCATGGAATTAAGCAGAAATTTTCTGCTCCTGGAACTCCACAGCAAAATGGAGTTGTTGAAAGGAAGAATAGAACTCTCATTGAAGCTGCACGTACAATGCTTGAAGAAGCAAAACTTCCAACCTATTTCTGGGATGAAGCTGTGGAGACTACTTGTTTTACTCAAAATACAACACTCATTAACAAGCAAGGAAACACACCATATGAGATGGTGAAGAAAAAGAAGCCAAATCTGAAGTATTTTCATGTATTTGGATGCAAGTGTTTTGTTCTCAAGACTCATCCTGAACAACTATCCAAATTTGATCTAAAAGTTGATGAAGGAATCTTTGTTGGATATCCACTTTCCACAAAAGCCTTCAGAGTCTATAATCTGAGAACAAGAGTGGTCATGGAATCTATCAATGTCTCTTTTGATGACAAGAAGATTACTGGACTTGAAGATTTTATTGATCATGAACAGCTGAGATTTGCAAATGAAGACTCAAATTCTGATACTGAAAATCTAAGTCCTGATACTGTAAACTCTGATGGATTAAACTCTGATGTTATTGAAACTGTGGTGACTATGCCAAAGGAAGATGCACCTATGCAGGGGGAGCATACTCAAGATCTTACCACATCTCAAGAAGCATCAGAACATACATCTGGCTCTTCAAGTTCTGATTCGTCAAGTTCTGATAAGCCAAGTTCTGATAGTTCTGAAAATCTAAATTCTGAAGAATCCAACTCAGAGAGCATAGTTTCAGGGGGAGCATCAGAAAATGAAGTTGAAGACAACATGAATCATGGGGGAGCATCCAGTTCTAGAGAAAACTTTCCATCTGCAAGGAAGTGGACTAAATCACATACACCTGATTTGATAATTGGAAATCCTGATGCAGCTGTCAGAACTAGAACAGGTACTTCAAACGAATGTCTTTACAATTCTTTTCTTTCTCAGACTGAGCCAAAGAAAGTGGAAGAAGCTCTTCAAGATGCTGATTGGGTGCAAGCAATGCAGGAAGAGTTAAATGAATTTGAAAGAAACAAAGTCTGGACCCTAGTGCCAAGACCAAAGAATAGATCTGTTGTTGGTACAAAGTGGGTGTTCAGAAACAAAACTGACAGTGATGGCATAATTAGAAGGAATAAGGCAAGGCTGGTTGCAAAAGGATATTCTCAACAGGAGGGAATTGATTATGATGAAACATTTGCACCAGTTGCTAGGTTAGAAGCCATAAGGATATTTTTGGCTTATGCTGCTCACAAAAAGTTTACTGTCTTTCAAATGGATGTGAAAAGTGCTTTTCTCAATGGAGAATTGGAGGAGGAAGTATATGTTGAACAACCTCCAGGCTTTGTAGATTCCAAACATCCAGATTATATCTACATGCTTGATAAAGCACTTTATAGACTTAAGCAAGCTCCTAGAGCATGGTATGAGACTTTAGCTCAGTTTCTTTTGGAAAGTGGATTTAACAGAGGGACTATAGACAAAACACTGTTCTACCTCAACCATGGAAAGGACTTACTTCTGGTCCAGATTTATGTTGATGATATCATTTTTGGGTCTACAAATGACAGACTTTGTAAGAAGTTTGCCAAACTGATGCAGTCAAGGTATCAAATGAGTATGATGGGGAACTTAGCTATTTTTTGGGCCTTCAAGTCAAGCAGAATGAAGAAGGCACTTTTATTTGTCAAACTAAGTACACCAGAAACTTGCTGAAGAAATTTGGAATGCAAGATTGTTCAAGTACATCCACTCCCATGGCCACTGCAACAAAACTGGACAAGGATACTGGTAAATCAATAGATATTACTGATTACAGAGGAATGATTGGCTCTCTACTCTATCTAACTGCTAGTAGACCTGATATCATGTATGCTACCTGTCTTTGTGCAAGATTTCAAGCAGATCCAAGAGAACCTCACTTAATAGCTATAAAAAGAATATTCAAGTATCTTAAGGGAACAGCTGATCTGGGATTGTGGTATCCCAGAGAATCAGATTTTAAACTAATAGGTTACTCAGATGCAGATTTTGCAGGTTGCAAAATTGACAGGAAAAGCACAAATGGAAGCTGCCAATTTCTTGGAGGCATATTGGTTTCTTGGTTTAGCAAGAAACAAAAGTCAATTTCCACATCAACTGCAGAAGCAGAATATATTGCTGCAGAAAGCTGTTGTGCACAGATTCTTTGGATGAAGAATCAGTTACTGGATTATGGGTTAACATATTTCAAAATCCCTATTTACTGTGATAATCAAAGTGCTATTGCTATGACAGGTAATCCAGTTCAACACTCTATGACAAAGCACATCAGCATCAGGTATCACTTCATCAGGGAATATGTGGATGAAGGTACAGTGGAATTGCACTTTGTTCCAACAGATCAACAACTAGCAGATATCTTCACAAAACCATTGTGTGAAGCTACTTTTACAAGATTGGTAAATGAACTTGGAATGGTTTCAGGTTCTTTCTCTAAATCTGCTTATTGTTGTTCTGATGCATCAGAGTTTATGATCAATATTTACAGAATTTAATCTCTTTGTATATTCTGTGCTTAATTGAAAAATGTGTTTAAGTACTGACTGTTGTCTGATATATGTTTCTAAACTCTGATAGTGATATGTCTGTTTAGGTAACTATTCAATCCTATGAGGATAACTGTGCTAGATGCTGACTTAGTAGTCTTCAATAAACAAGGGATCCCATGTTAGAAGTAATTATTTCTGTGGAAATTCATTGACACAAGCAAATTCTGATATTGAGCTTAGTTGAGTTTACTTTGTCTATCTTATTCCTAAGTCACAAACTAGAATATTGCTTCTCATCTGTTGAGTTCTGATGCTAGTAAATCTGTTTGGATGTACTAAGTGCTGATAAACCTCACTTATCAAAAGAAAAGGAAAAAGAATCAAGGATTAAACTTGAGGTACTCCTTTGAGATCTAGAGTACAAATGTGGAAGGAATGACCCAAGTGCATTGCTGGTATTAAGTAAATATGCATCAGAAAAGCAAAATATTTTCTTGGTGACTTTTCACACTCTATGATTACTGGAGAAATACTCTGATAATAGCATAAATTCTGATAAGCAGTCGTGACTCACTTACACTTAGAAGCCACTGTAAACTGGAATTTAAAAAGATGCATAAAATTAGAACAAAATAGTTGAGGTGGACTCAAGCATGAACTCATTCAACAGTAGGTTTCAGAATAATGACAGCTCTTTAGCAAAGTTTTAGTTATGCCTTATTTCTAAGATGTACTGAAGTGAATCAGACTTTACTCCTTGTCTGATATTTAGCTTAATGCACACACTAAACACTCCATATGAATGATGAAAATCACTGTGGTGATCTATGTTGTTTTAAATGAACAGTTATTGTGTCACATTGCACAAATTCTGAGGACAAGTTCTGATTGCATGTTCTGATGATTAAGTTCTGAAGAATATAAATCAGAATTTGTGTGAGGACTTAGTAAGATAGGCATTCATTTTTCGAGTTAAGAAATTATGTTCTGATGACCGTTAAGTTCTGATATAAGTCTAAGTTCTGATATTAAAGTCTGATTCTTTACTTGACTTATTTGTGGATAAAATTTAAAAACAGTCTCAGTTTAAACCTGATATGTTGAAGTGGAAGATTAACAGTCACTATATTTAGGGATAGTGGTACTCGTACATGAACAATCAACTTTTACTTGCTTCTTGTGCGCATTAAACCATGTTTTCTCTTTCCAATGAATGTTTTTCTTTTTCCAAGTCTGGGGAGACGAGGTAGAATTAATTCTACCTGTCAGCATTAAATTTCTTTGCGTCTCCTGGCATTCTCTTGCCTATATAAGCAACCACTTCACATTAGCCTTCCCATCAAATCTTTTATCACAAACTCACCTTCATAATCTTTATATCAAAAACACCATGGTCAATTATAATATGTTTTTGAACTACGAAACATTCAACATGGAGCTGAGCTGTGCCGATTGGCAGCAGGAATGGCATGTTACTACCATTCCTGATGAGATATGGGACTCCATTCCCCAGGAGGTACTTACCCACCTCCTGTTCTTCTACATGGACTACCATCGCCATCTGGAGCGATTGGAGGAGGAAAGGCTGAAAGCTCTCCGCCAGCAAGAGCGAATCATTCGACTCGCTATTCTGTTTGTCGAGAGTAGGAAGAAGAAATGATTTATTTTCTTCTTCCTGTTTTTCTTCATCATCAGCTTTTCCCTGCTTCTTGAGCTAGGACAAAGGCTGTTGACGTTAGGTTTAACAGCTTAGGGAAATCTTGTAAAAAGTTTTGATATAATTTAAATTTCATGAATGTATTCTCTTGATATATTAATGAAATTTGTTTTTGTTTCAAGATCTTGTCTCTGAGATATTTAGTAATGCATTGATAAATCCTGATACATATTCATATTCTGATAACCATATAAATTCTGTTTTAACTTAAGTTCTGATTTTACTTTATCAGTACTTGCTCATCTGATTTTTTATGGTCATTTTCACTCGATTTTTTTTTCAGAATACTGATGTTGTAGTGAAAAATAATTAAATAAGTGGGAACAGTTTCAATTTTGAATTAAAACTGATTCACCATGATTAATGGAATAACTGGGTAAGTGGAACGGTTTTTCCTTGAAAACCTGGAAGTGGGTAAGTAATGATTACTGTTTTCTTGTGCCCATTAACTATTCATTTTTACTGCATGTCTGACAGGTGTCCAACGGTTACATTTTTTTAAAAGTATAAGTAAGACAGAGAGAGGATTTTTTAATCTTTTATTTCCTTTCATACTTTTTCTCTCTATTTGCTTTTACTCTCTTTCTTCTTCTAACGTTGGTTTTTCATATAGACATTCTATCAAACACCTAACAGGAACTTATAAATCTCGATTAATTTCATGGCACTTAAGGATTTAATCATTGATGGAGCTAAATTTGTTCCAAACAACTATGCTGCAATTCTTGATAAGGCTGAAGCTCCGTCTGAATTGCATTTTGTGCAAGATCTTCTTGCACACAGTGAAATCGGGTATGCATTGACCCAACCTTCAGTCTTCTCAAGCCAACAAGTTATGACACTTTGGAGGACTGGAAACTTTGATAATGGTGGTCAAAATGGTACTCCTAGTATTGTTTTCGAAGTGGGTGATTCTCCATATGCAGTCACTCCTGGTACAATACGCAAGGCTCTACATCTCCCAGAAGGATGTACTTTTTCAATTCCAGAGGAATCCGCTCTTCAGGAGTTAATGGCCAGTTTGGGGTATGAACAGAGTTTGGCAAAGCTTGGGCAGTTGAAACGGGCTCATATCAGAAAGGAATGGAGCTTCTTCTTCGACTGCATCACTAAAGCTTTTGGGAACAAGTGTTCGAATTTTGATGCCATCCCCATAATGAGTGAGCACATCGGGTATGCCATTATAAACCAAACTCATTTTGATTTTGCAACTACTATAATAGGTTTTATTGGCGATAGGATGACAGAGGATAGGAATGTTGTCTACTTTGCTAGATTCTGTCAACTTATATATACTTTTTGTACTGATGAACCTCGACTAACCAGTACCTTAACTCCACCTTTTAAAGTTGCAAAATGATACTTTAATGACCTGGTAAATGCTGACACTAAGAAACCAGTGGTTAGACCTTTACAGATTCCTCAGTCTGTAAAACAGATCTTAGTAAATGCTGATCCTGATTCCTATAGATCTGTTTATCCTGATGTCCAACCAACAACCACCTCCCAAACATCACAACAACCATCAGCACCTACCACCCATACTACTCAACCAACATTCAGGCAATATCTCAAATCATATCTCTCCACTTCACAGACAGTTTAACCCTCATCCTCAAAACCTCCTGTGAAACCTTCATCTTCCAAGCCTAAGAGGACAAAGACTGTTCCTTAAACACCTCAAAAGAGAAAGAGGATTGCTTTGAGAGATGAATCAGACAGTGAAGAACAGTTTTCTACATCAGAACCTGTTATCCAAGAAACTGAGAAAGTGACTTCTCAGAAGGATTCTGCAATTGGGGGATCTAGGCTTCTCAAGAGGCTTAGAAGAATGACTGTTCCTGAAACTCCCAAGGAATCCATATCTACAAAGAGATACAAGAAACAGAGGGCAAAAAGGCCAGTTTCAGATGATGAAGAAGCAGCAGCTAAGGAAGGGGATCAGGAATCTCTGATCTCACAAGAAAAGGAATCTGTTCCAGTCACTACTTCTCCATCCACTCCAACTCAGGAAGCTGTTACTGAAAAGGCCAATACATAATCTGTGTCTCCTGTTCAAAAATCTGTATCTTCTGTTACTACAGGCACAAGTGCTGATATTGATATCCAGACCTTGGTTGTGCCTGAAGTAATTCTCTTAGAAGCTCCAACAACAACTAATCCATCAACAACACCTGTTTCTGATGCTGCTCAAACTCCAGAATTATCTACTACACCTTCTCTGCATCTAGATGCTGATGATCAGAATATAGGTGAGCATCAGGATATGGCTGTTGATCAGAACTTAGAACCAGATCAGCAATTAGAGGATGCTGAAGCCTCCATTGCTACTCACACTGTTGTTTTATCAGAAGATACTGATTCTGTAAGTTCTGATGCTGCAAATGCTAGAGAAACTGGTGATGCTGCTCCAAATGCAGATGCTGATGAAGCAGGTCCTTCAGGACATGCCCCTCCACAAACTGTTCTTAAATCTGAACTTGTTAAGAAGTTTGTTACCGGAGAGGCACCAGTGCCTTGGAGTGAAACTTCTGCAGGACAGGAGTGGACTAAGGAATGGAACTCAGTTTCCTGTGTTCCAACTGCAAAGCATCTTGCTGAGCACTTGACTAAAGCTGATGAGATGTTAATTACTGATGATTTCAAAACACAGCTTAGAGTCACTGCATTGAGTACTAAACATCTACAAGGTCTTCATTCAACTACTCATGCAGAGCTACACAAGATTCGGGAAGAATTTATCAAACAAGATCAAGTTCACAAGATTGATAAGAAACAGTTCTTCAAACCTACCTTTGACAGGATTGCTTATATTGAGAAGACTCAAGTGAAACAACAAGCTCAGATTGATGATATTCTGAAAAATCAAGCTTCTCAGCAATCTCAACTTACAAAAATCCAAGCCTCAGTAGAATTGCTTATCTCTCTTCTACTACCTGCTGATGCCAAAAAGGGGGAGAAAGTAATTAATTCCAAATACAAGACTGACAAGACACTGAAAGGGAAGGATGATGAGAAGGATGATCAAGGAAACTCAGGAATAGGTCATAGTCAAGGTAGAGATTTCTCATCAAGAAAAGCTGGAATCACAAGTCACAGGACAAGTTCTAATACTGGGAAAAGAATTAGTTCTGCTACTGGTAAAAGGATAAGTTCTGATGAACTTTTAGATCTTGATGAAGAAATGTCAAGACAATTATTTCTTCAGGAAAATCCAGGAATGGACTTGGAGAGTTTAATAGAAGAAGAAGCCAGACTTAAATCAGAGAAAGTCACATCTAAATCTGAAGCTTCTGGTAAAAAGATACTTCCAAAACTCAAAGGCATTGTGATAAAAGAAAGGACAAATACTGAAGCAACATTGGCTAAATCACAACCGCAGATAGATCCAAGATCCAAGGGTAAAGAAAAGGTTGGTGAACCTAACAAGGTTTATGTGCCTCCTGTGAATGAAGAAATCACTGATGAAAAGGATGATCTTGCTCTGACTTCAAGAAAAGTTTTTAAGACAACCTCTGATATGGCTCAAGTTGTTCAGAGTCAAGAGACAGTAAGTTCTGATATTTCGAAGAAGCAAGTAACCTCTGACACAGCTCAAGTTAACTTGAAATCAGAAGATAGATCAAAGAAACTCCTACCAGGATTCACTAAAGCAAAACAGACTCAATCTTTGAAGACTGCTGCAAGTGGTTTTGAAGCAAGAGTAGTTACTGGAAAGGAAGCAAGAGATAAAACTGGATTGGGAATTGCTGATGAAAGAAGAATATAGAACACTACCAATGATCCAACTTCCTTGAGTGAACCAAGTATTGGAGCAACTCCTGAGAGATTGAATCAACTGGAATCTGTACAAATGGTTTACCATACCTACTTGAAAGAACACATCTTGTTGTACTTCATGACAGATGGTAGGGTTTATCATATAAGGCAAAATGCCATTCCATTGAAGTATTTTAAAGAATTGGAGCATGTACTATTCTTACTTCAAGTGGATGACAGATTGACAGGAAGTGCTGCAAACTATTTGAAGGATCAGATTCAGAGACAGAAAAGGCTTTATTCTGTTAAGTCTGACAACACATATGTTCCAAAGTACAGAGATCACTAGGGTGATATAGTTGAAATGAAGCCCAATACTGCTAAGATTATAACTACCTTTCTGGGTTACAGGGCTGTGGAATTCAATCTTGAGTCTGATAAAGCTTATTTGATCAGACTGGATCAGGATATAAGAAAAGCTAAGATTAATGATCTCAGGGCTGCAATCTTTCAAATTGGTGAAGATACTGCAGAGCTTAAAGATGCCAAAAGGAGGATGATTGATGAACTTAGATATGCTGAGAGATGTTTGTTGAAGAACTATCTCAGAACAACTCCTGACATCAGAGAGATCAGAAGATGAAGCCAAGTCAAGATCTACAACTGCTTAAATTCTGATATTTGTACAGACTGAAGCTGTTATCAGAAGTTAAATATTGGTAAAGCTTTAAGGACTGTAAGTTGTAGTTATCTAGTCTAATTCTCATGCATTTGTAGTTAATATTTTTGACATCATCAAATATCTGTTAAACTTGTATATTATGCTAATTTACAAGTTGGGGGAGATTGTTAGATATATTTGATAATGTCATGGTTAATATGATTTATGTTTAGTTTTCAGATCTTACTTAAACAGGATAAATCAGTACTTACTGGAAGTCAGGACTTAAGGATATCAGTACTTATATTATCATGAGATAATCATCAGAAGATGGATATCAGAACTTAAGTGCTGAAGGACGTTCAGATAAGGACAATAGCTGATTAAAGGAAAGAAGATCCAGATAAACATAAGAAGAGATATGCATAAAGAAGGAATTCTATGAAGAATAGAATACTTGGAAGAAAAGATATCTGATTGATATATTTTAGGAAGCAGAATTATATTCCATATCAATTAGCTGATTATCTTGTAACTGTGTAGTATATAAACACAGACATAGGGTTTACACTATAAGTGTTATCATATTCGAGAAGATTATTCATTGTAACCCTAGCAGCTCTCGTGATATTTGTTCATCACTGAGAGGTAACAGTTCCATACTGTAACAGAGTTTATTGGTTCAATAAAGTTTGTTTTCTGTTACTTGAGATATTAAAGTTCAATTTGATTGTACTTTACACTGTATTCACCCCCTCTACAGTGTGTGTGACCTAACAGGTTACTCCCCGGCAAGACTTAATCACTTTTGGGTTGTAATAGTTATCACTTGATGGTTGAATTACTCTAGTTATGAATGGTTCGTTTCCAAGACAATAACCTATAAGTGTGTGTGTGTGATAAGTGTGGTGTCCTGGAGCGTGAGTATTTATATATTATAGTGTGAGTTATGTGGTTGTAGTTGTTTAGATGGCGTGGCCTCCAAGATTCCAGACCCCGGATTTTGGGGCGCCACATCTGTCAGTATCCTCCCAAGGAATAGGTGCTTCCTTTTCAACAAATTTCTTCACCAATTCTTCCTTGCCCAGAGTAGGTACTGGAGTCTCAACAGAAACACTGTCATCAGAACTTGAGGAAGACTCATTCAGTTCTGATAGCGCAACAGTGTGTGAAGCAACTGGAGATTCAGGAATAACATCATCAAAATTCCGATCATCAGAATTTATCTCTTGAGCTGATGTCTTTGATGTAGATGGAGCTTCCAGATAAAGAACTTCTGGTATATTCAAATTATGAAAATCTATTTCAGAATTATCAGTTTGTTCTTTAGCATCATCTGTAGGTTTAATAGGAGAGACAGGAGGGGTAACAACTGTGTCATTAGCAGCGTCTTTGGCTTGAGCTGGATGGGCTTCAATGATAATTGGTTCTTGTGAGATCAGAGATTCATGATCCCCTTCCTCAGCTTCTTCAGTATCTTCTGATATAGCCTTAGCCAAATACCTCATAGCCTTCATTTTCTTCAATCTCCTTGCCAATGAAGGAGTTGCTTCAGCAGCATCAGAATTTACAGATTTCCTTTTCAAAGTATCAGAACTTTGAGCTGCTTTCTCTTTCTGAGAAGTAACATTCTCAGCTTCTACTATCACAGGTTCAGATGCATGAACTCGTGCTTCAATTATTTCCTCAAATCATCAAAATTTATTATTGACCATTATGGAATCAAAACATTCATCATAGGATAAAGTTAAAAATCGATGAAGTAAAGATTAACAAATTGCAATTAAAACATGCACAGTCACATAATTTGAGAAACAAAGACCAAATCTTGCAATTTAAAGAAAATTTCATTAATATATCAGATGAGTACATTTCATGAAATTTATCAATTACATGCAAAAATTACAAGATAGTCCTATTCTAAGATTCTTAACATCAACAGCCTTAGTCCTAGTCTAAGAAAACCTATCGACTAGCTCCTTTTGTTGCTAACGAAGAGCATTGCAAGATGGATGATCCGTTCTTGCTGACGGAGAGCTTCTCTCCTTTCCTCTTCCAACTATCCAAGATGGATGTGGTATTCCATCGAAAAGAACAAGAGGTATGTGTGAACCTCTTGTGGAACTGAGTTCCAGAGCTCTTTAGGAATGGCAGTGACATGCCACTCTTGTTGCCAATCATCACAACTCAACTCGATGTTAAAAGTTTCATAGTTCAGGAACAAGTTGAAACAAACCATTTTGTAGATGAGAATAAAAAGAGAGTGAGTTTGTGAGAAAATGAAAGATGTTTTGGCTGGAATGAATAGTCAGTTTAAATAGCCAATAGAATACCAAGAGACGCGAGGACTGTTAACAATTACAAGTAAAAATAATGATCCATGGATTCCCTAGACTGATGTGTAATAATAACAGTTAGTAAAAGATCTAAAGAAAGAGTTAATGGGCACGGGAAATAATTAACAATTACCGTGCACATGTAGTTTTCAAGACATACACGTTAACCACTAACCCATAATGATTATGACTGTTTTTATCTCACCCAAATTTATTCTGATTTAAATATGGCTGTTTCAGATTTTACCACAAATAAGATAAGTAAAGAAAAATGTCAGTAAGCATCAAAGATTCCATTAGGATTTAATATCAGAACTTACCTAAAATATCAGATTTTAACAGTCATCAGAACATGGCTTCTATACTCAAAAAGTGAATATCTTTTTCTGTGATTCTTCATACAAATACTAACTTGTTTTCTTCAGTGTTTAATCATCAGAACTTGTCCTCAGAATTTATGCAAATGACACTTAACTGTTTGTCAAAAATAACTTAATCACCACAGTAATTTTCATCATTCATATGGAGTGAAAGTGTGTGCATTCAGCAAAATATCAGATAAAGATTAAAGTCTGATCAACTTCAGTACATCTTAGAAATAAGGCATAACTAAGAAAAATGCTTAAAATCTGTCATCAGTCATGATGTCCACTATAGAACAAATTTATGTATGAGTCCACCTCAACTGTTTTTGCTCATTTATGCATCTTTTGAAATTCCTTTTTACAGTGGCTTCTCAGTGTAAGTGAGTCACGACTGCTTATCAGAATTTATGCTGCTATCAGAGCTATTTCTCCAGTAATCATAGAGTGTGAAAAGTCACCAATAAAATTTTTGCTTTTTTAATGCATATTACTTAATACCAGCAATGCACTTGGGTCTTCCCTTTCACATTTTTACTCTAGATCTCAAAGGAGTACCTGACTTTTATTCTTTTCTTTTCTTTTCTTTTGATAAGTGAGGCTTATCAGCACTTAGTTCATTCTTAAGATTTACTGACAACAGAATTTGACAGATAAGAAACAAGAATCTAGTTTGTGACTTAGTTATAAGATACACAAAGTAAACTTGACTAAGCTCAATATTAGAATCTGCTTGTGTCAATGAGTTTCCACATAAACAACTAATTTAAACATGGAATTTCTAGTATGTTAAAGACTACTAGGTCAGCATCTAGCACAGTTATCCTCATTGGATTGAATAGCCACAGAACATTCAAAACACCTATCAGAGTATATAAATCCACATCAGATAACAATCAGCATTTAATGAATTTTCATATTAAGCACAGATTACATATAGATAATACAATCTGTAAACACTGATTATAAAGTCTGATGCATGAGAACAAAAACTAAGTAGATTTAAAGAAAGAACCTAAAACCATTCCAAGTTCATTTACCAATCTTATATAAGTAGCTTCACATAGTGGTTTTGTGAAGATATATGCTAGCTGTTGATCTGTTGGAACAAAATGCAATTCCACTGTACCTTCATCCACATGTTCCCTTATGAAATGGTACCTAATGCTGATGTACTTTGTCATTGAGTGTTGAATTGGATTACCTGTCATAGAAATACCACTTTGATTATCACAGTAAATAGGGATTTTAGAAAATTCTAACCCATAATACAGTAACCGATTCTTCATCCAAAGAATCTGTGCACAACAGCTTCCTATAGTAATATATTCTGCCTTATGCAGTTGATGTGGAAATTAACTTTTGTTTCTTGCTAAACCAAGAAACCAACTGACTCCGAGAAATTGGCAGCTTCCACTAGTGCTTTTCCTGTCTATTTTGCATCCTGTAAAATCTGCATCTGAGTAACCAATTAGCTTAAAATCTGATTCCCTGGGATACCACAATCCTAGATCAGCTATACCCTTAAGGTACTTGAAAATTCTTTTCACAGCTAATAAGTGAGGTTCTCTTGGATCAGCCTGAAATCTTGCAGAAAGACAGGTAGCATACAAAATATCAGGTCTACTTGCAGTTAGATAAAGTAAGGAGCCAATCATACCTCTGTAGTTAGTAATATCTACTGATTTACCAGTATCCTTATCTAACTTGGTTGCAGTGCCCATGGGAGTGGATGCAGTTAAACAATCTCGCATTCCAAATTTCTTCAGTAAATTTCTGGTATACTTGGATTGATAGATAAAAGTGCCTTATGCAGTTTGCTTGACTTGAAGGCCCAGAAAATAGCTGAGTTCTCCCATCATACTCATTTGATATCTTGCAGCATTAGCTTTGCAAACTTCTCACATATTTGGAATTAGTAGAACCAAATATGATATCATCAACATATATCTGTACCAAAAGTAAGTCATTTCCATGGTTGAGGTAGAATAAAGTCTTGTCAATTGTGCCTCTGTGAAATCCACTTTCCAGAAGGAATTGAGCTAAAGTCTCATACCATGCTCTTGGTGCTTGCTTAAGGCCATAAAGTGCTTTATCAAGCCTGTAGACATGATTGGGAAATTTAGGATCTACAAAGCCTGGAGGTTGTTCAACATATACCTCTTCATCCAATTCTCCATTGAGAAAAGCACTTTTTACATCCATTTGAAAGACTTTAAACTTTTTGTGAGCAGCATAAGCCAAAAAGATCCTTATGGCTTCTAATCTAGCAACTGGTGTAAATGTTTCATCATAATCAATACCCTCCTGTTGAGAGTAGCCTTTAGCAACCAGTCTTGCTTTATTCCTTGTAATTATGCCATCACTTTCAGTTTTGTTTCTGAACACCCATTTTGTACCAACAACTGATTTGTTCTTTGGTCTTGGCACTAGGGTCCAGACTTTATTTCTTTTAAATTCATTTAACTCTTCCTGCATTGCTTGCACCCAATCAGCATCTTGAAGAGCTTCTTCCACTTTCTTTGGTTCAGTTTGAGATAGAAAAGAATGATAGAGACATTCATTTGAAGTTTCAGTTCTAGTTCTGATACCTGCTTCAGGATCTCCAATGATTAAATCAGGTGTATATGCTTTAGTCCACTTCCTTGCAGATGGAAGTTGATCTCTAGAACTGGATCCTCCCCCATGATCCATGTTGTCTCCATCAACATTTTCTGATGCTCCCCCTATAGTTATTCTCTCTGAGACTTCAGAAATTGAAATTAATTTTTCAGGAGTTGAAGAATCAGAGCTTCCAGAATTATCAGAATTTGGCTCATCAGAACTATATGAATCAGAACTTGAAGAGCCAGTGACAGGTTCTGATGCTTCTCGAGAGTCTTGAGATGTGGTAGGTTCTTCAGCTTGCTCGCCCTGGACAGGTGCATTTTCCTTTGGAGTTATTACCATAGTTTCAACGACATCTGAACTTAATCCATCAGAACTTACAGGATCAGGATTTAAGTCATTAGAATTTCCAGAATCAGAATTTAAATCTTCATTCTCAAATCTCAACTGATCATGTTTATCGAAATCTTCATGTCCAGTAATTTTCTTATCATCAAAAGAGACATTGATAGATTCCATGACAACTCTTGTTCTCAAATTGTAGACTCTGAAGGCTTTTGTGGAAAGTGGATATCCAACAAAAATTCCTTCATCAGTTTTTAGATCAAATTTCGACAGCTGTTCAGAATGAGTCTTAAGAACAAAACACTTGCAACCAAATACATGAAAGTATTTCAGATTTGGCTTCTTCTTCTTCACCATCTCATATGGTGTTTTTCCATGCTTGTTTATAAGTGTAGCATTTTGTGTAAAACAAGCAGTCTGCACATTTTCAGCCCAAAAATAGGTTGGTAGTTTTGCTTCATCAAGCATTGTTCGTGAAGCTTCAATGAGAGTCTTGTTCTTTCTTTCTACAACTCCATTTTGCTGTGGAGTTCCAGGTGCAGAAAATTCCTGTTTGATTCCATGATCTTTGCAGAACTCTTCCATGACTGAATTCTTGAACTCAGTGCCATTATCACTCCTTATGATTTTAACAGAATTTTTGATCAATTTATCCAGCTGTCTGACATGATCAGTTAGGGTAGATGTAGTTTCAGTCTTCTTGTGCAAGAAGTACACCCAAGTGTACCTTGTGAACTCATCCACCTATAACCATAGCATATTTCTTCTTTGCAATAGACATGACATTGAATGGACCAAATAGATCAACATGTAGTAGGTGATAAGGCTCAAGAATTGATGACTCAGTTTCGCTCTTGAAAGAAGATTTTCTTTGTTTTGCCTTCTGACATGAATCACAAAGGCCATTAGGAGCAAATACTATTTTTGGTAGTCCTCTCACAAGATCTTTCTTTACAAGCTCATTTATATTGTTGAAATTTAAATGAGAGAATTTCTTGTGCCAATTCCAGCTTTCTTCAAATGATGCTCTACTCAACAGACAGATTGCAGAACCATCAGTACTTGTTGAAAGTCTGGCTTCATAAATGTTACCATGCCTGTATCCTTTTAGAACCATTTTGCCTGTTGAATTACTTATAACTTCACAGTGTTCTTCAAATAAATCTACATGATAACCTCTGTCACAGATTTGACTAATACTCAACAGATTGTGTTTAAGTCCTGAGACAAGAGCTACTTTTTCAATGATGACATTCCCAAGACTGGTCTTGCCATATCCCAGAGTTTTTCCAATGTTGCCATCTCCATAAGAAACTTCTGGGCTAGCTTTCTCCACAAAATCTGATAGAAGGGCTTTATTTCTAGTCATATGTCCTGAACATCCACTGTCCAGAACTAGGATGTTGCACCTGTTGCCCTGCAATCACAAAGACCACTAATGGTTAATTTTAAGGACCCAGACTTGCTTGGATCCTTTGGCCTTTTTAAGTTTGTTAACATTTACAGCGGATTTAACATCAGTGTTTATGCTAACAATTTTCTTATCAGTATTAACAATATCAGACTTTGCATTATACTTTACACTAGAAGGAATTAAAGCAACTTTCTTCAAAGAAGGTTTTATCCGATAATAATCATAGTACAAACTATGATATTCCTTACAAGTATAAATGGAATGCCATATACTACCACAATGAAAACAAGGATTTTGTGGCTTAAATCTAATAGACTGACTCTTAACTCCTGACTTAGAAGGTAAGGAGTTTATATTCTTATTCTTCCTACAAAAAGAAGCCAGATGGTTAGAGTTTCTACAGTTATAGCATTTCTTTCTAGGAGCATTAGGAACAGGCATATAATTGTTAGTTTTATTCACACCTTCCTTTCCATTCCTATTTTTCCTAGCTACCTTTACCTTATTTACACTGGTAATCTCTTTCAGCTTATGTTTAAGCTGCTTCTTTGTCATTAAGCCTATGTTAACTTCAGTTGGTTTATCATGTTCTAATTTGTCAGAAGTTGACTCTGCTATCACTTCTGTCTTAATAACTTTCATCTTTTTAGAATCAAACTTTACAATTTTAGCTACAAATTTAACAGGATTTACCTTTGGCTTAGTAGTCTGTTTAACAATAATTGGCTTAACTTGTTCAATTCCTTTTTCACTTTTCTCATCTCCATAACCTAAGCCCTCTTTCCAGTTTCCACAACTTAGTATATCCTGAGTTGCTCTGCCAGAGTTAGTCCAAGTCCTGATAATCTCTCTCTCCTTTTCTAACTCAGTTTTTAGAGACTTATTCATTTTTAGCACTTCATCTCTAACATAGAAAGCATCATCTCTATCCTTCTGAGTTTGATGGAACATAACTAACTCTTTTTCTAAATAATCATTCCTCTTTTTAAAAGCAAGATTTTCAGAAGTTAATTTTTCACATATTAAAGTTTAATCTCTATAGCTAATAAACATGGTTTTAAGATATAATCTCAACTCAGTAATATCATCACTATGAAAGGCATAAGTTGTTTGAGGTATCTTTAACTCAGCAGCATCAGAACTGCTATCAGCATTTGCCATCAAGGCATAATTCTCCTCATCTTCAGAATCTGAGGTGTCTGTCCAACTTTTCTTCTTTGTGATAAAAGCCTTGCCTTTATCACTCTTCCCTTTCTTGTAGTTAGGAGATATGTGGCCTTTCTCACCACAGTTGTAGCATTTGACATTTGAGTAATCTCCTCTGTCAGACTTTCCTCCTTTGCCTTCAAATTTTTTGAAGCCCTTCTTATCAGAACTTCTACCTTTCCTGGAAAACCTCTTTCCTCTTCTGAATTTCCTGTAGGCTAACTTTGTGTTACCCTTCTGAAAGAGATGTGTCCTAAGTCTAATCATGTATGATGATTTAGGAATAACTTTTATGTAATCTGTTTTGATTTCATTGATATTAATAAAAGACTTGTTTTGGTTTTATTGCGGGCTTTATCTATTTAAGTGTTTAAATAAGATATACTATAGTTTAGAGTAAAGCTTTTTATGGATTATCATAAGATCATAATAATGAGACCTAAAAAGATTATAACTCTGAACTTAAATATTTCCTGGTCGTAGGATTACTAACTGGTAATTAGTAATCCGTAAAGATCGGTACATACTATGCTTGCTTCATTATGAAGGATGTCTGTTCTCATAGACATTTGTGTGTTGACACTATAGCTAGTATGTAGGTGCTTATTATGGAATAAGTTCACTGAACATGACTCACACAGATGAACAACTGATGGAGTTCACTCACGTGTCAGCAGATGTTCACATAGTGATAGTTGTACAAGTATCCTTAGACTTGAGGTCATCATAGTCATCTTGTGTACACTGAAATATACTTTGGTTTAGTTCTTAGTCTCCAGGGACAATAATAAGGGCTCTACTGGGTGTAGGAATTTGTACACGAATATAGTGTATGATCAATAAAGGATCTACCCCTTCCAGTGAAAGGAAGAGAATGTTCAATGATGATCCACTTATGCTAGTTCAGGAATCTCTGGTCAGAGTGAAGGAAATTAGAAAGGAGTTTCTAATTCACATTAATTAGAACTAAGCATAGTGAATGGGAAAGCATATGATTAAATAAGATAGGCTTGACACGAGTTCCATGCCTTATATTTAATCATGACATTGCAGGGTAGAAGGAATTAATTGTACGGTAACTATTCACTGAATAGGTTCTTGGTATTCTAAGCAGTGAATTCGTATTATCCGGATAGTCGCGATATGCTGAGAAGTATCCCTCACGATGTAGAATAAACATGATTAATTTATTAATTAATCATATTTAATAAATTAGAGAATTTATATAAATAATGATAAAATAGTTTTATTATTATTTATTTCTACTACCAGCTTAATATTGAACCTACAGGGTCACACCATAAAGAGAACAAAATAATGGAGGGAGGAAGAGATTGAGAGAATTAGTTGCCTCCCTGTCTTTTTCTACTTTAGAATTAGGATTTTTATTTTGGTTGAGGCAAATAGGGTTTATAATAGTATATTTATAGGCAAAATTTTCAGCTAAAATTTTTTCCATAAAATATTATTATTATTATCCCTTTAAATGATTATTCTTATTAACCAATTACCTAATAATTAAAACACCTTTTAATCATTAATTCCTTTTCTAAACACCTTAGAAAAATAAGTCTCTCACTTGATTTAATTTCCAAAATTAAATTCTTAATCAATTTTATAATTAATTAAATCTCATTTAATCAATTATTAAATTTGCTAATTAATATCAATAAAGGATCTACCCCTTCTAGTGAAAGGAAGAGAATGTTCAATGATGATCCACTTATGCTAGTTCAGGAATCTCTGGTCAGAGTGAATGAAATTAGAAAGGAGTTTCTAATTCACATTAATTAGAACTAAGCATAGTGAATGGGAAAGCATATGATTAAATAAGATAGGCTTGACACGAATTCCATACCTTATATTTAATCATGACATTGCAGGGTAGAAGGAATTAATTGTACGGTAACTATTCACTGAATAGGTTCTTGGTATTCTAAGCAGTGAATTCGTATTATCGGGATAGTCGCGATATGCTGAGAAGTATCCCTCACGATGTAGAATAAACATGATTAATTTATTAATTAATCATATTTAATAAATTAGAGAATTTATATAAATAATGATAAAATAGGTTTATTATTATTTATTTCTACTACCAGCTTAATATTGAACCTACAGGGTCACACCATAAAGAGAACAAAATAATGGACGGGAGGAAGAGGTTGAGAGAATTAGTTGCCTCCCTCTCTTTTTCTACTTTAGAATTAGGGTTTTTATTTTGGTTGAGGCAAATAGGGTTTATAATAGTATATTTATAGGCAAAATTTTCAGCTGAAATTTTTTCCATAAAATATTATTATTATTATCCCTTTAATTGATTATTCTTATTAACCAATTAACTAATAATTAAAATACCTTTTAATCATTAATCCCTTTTCTAAATACCTTAGAAAAATAAGTCTCTCACTTGATTTAATTTCTAAAATTAAATTCTTAATCAATTTTATAATTAATTAAATCTCATTTAATCAATTATTAAATTTGCTAATTAATATCAATAAAGGATATACCCCTTCTAGTGAAAGGAAGAGAATGTTCAATGATGATCCACTTATGCTAGTTCAGGAATCTCTGGTCAGAGTGAATGAAATTAGAAAGGAGTTTCTAATTCACATTAATTAGAACTAAGCATAGTGAATGGGAAAGCATATGATTAAATAAGATAGGCTTGACACGAGTTCCATGCCTTATATTTAATCATGACATTGCAGGGTAGAAGGAATTAATTGTACGGTAACTATTCACTGAATAGGTTCTTGGTATTCTAAGCAGTGAATTCGTATTATCCGGATAGCCGCGATATGCTGAGAAGTATTCCTCACGATGTAGAATAAACATGATTAATTTATTAATTAATCATATTTAATAAATTAGAGAATTTATATAAATAATGATAAAATAGTTTTATTATTATTTATTTCTACTACCGGCTTAATATTGAACCTACAGGGTCACACCATAAAAGAGAATGATTTAACGGTGGAGGAATTAATTAATAATGGCTTTTAATTATTTATTTATGAAATAAATAATTAATTAGCAAATTTAATAATTGATTAAATGAGATTTAATTAATTATAAAATTGATTAAGAAAAGTTCTTAATATTATTAATTAAGAATTTAATTTTGGAAATTAAATCAAGTGAGAGAATTATTTTTCTAAGGTGTTTAGAAAAGGGATTAATGATTAAAAGGTGTTTTAATTAGTAGTTAATTGGTTAATAAGAATAATCAATTAAAGGGTTAATAATAATAATATTTTATGAGAAAATTTCAGCTGAAAATTTTGCCTATAAATATACTATTATAAACCCTATTTGCCTCAACCAAAATAAAATCCCTAATTCTAAAGTAGAAAAACAGAGGGAGGCAACTAATTCTCTCAACCTCTTCCTCCCTCCATTATTTTGATCCCTTGGTGGATACCGGTGGAGTGCTTCACAATTGAGGAGCAGCTGCTAGGGATCTCCGTTCATCGTTCTTGGATCGCTATTAAAGACCTCCATTTTTCCATTAACGTAAAGCTTCTTAAGGTAAACATACTGAACTACGAATTAAATATTATTTTTCGCATGGATCCTGCGGAGGGTTTCAGTTTTTTTAAGATTTAAATTTATGTTTTCGTTGCGATTATGTGCTAAAAACCCTTCAATGGCATTAGAGCTACTTGCGAAGAGTTTTTAATTCGTTTATGTGTTTAACTGTTTTCGATATATGAGCATGTACATGATTCGCCATGATTTGATGTTGATATAATATGCTTATATATGTATGGTTTTGAATATATGATATTCATGTGAGTTGTATAATCATAAGATGATTATGTAATCTGTATATATACTAATATATACATGATATATGTTTGTTCTAATTATGAGAATCATATTAGATACGGATTCTGAATTGGCTGCTGCAGATTTGCTGAAATCTGGGTCTGGTGTAACACCCCCAAATCCGGGGTCGGGGATCCGGGTTGTCACGAGTTCCATTTCCCTTAATAATACTTAATCTTAATAATAAACCAACTACTGCGTACTGTGACCCCACAATATATACACACACACACCACAAGTTATAGTCTCAGAGATGAATACCAAAAATAACACAAGTCGTTTTATTCCACAATTATAAGCCATTACACCTCAATAGGGTTTCTAAATAAATTTACATTTCTTTGCCATTATTACAATTCATAAATATACATAAATCTGGTACATCAGAAGTTGAAAGCCTAGCCTATTAGTAGATCCTACCTCGCTATAACGGCATCAACGCCTACAGGAAACTACGGAACGTTTCCTAACCGCTTGCGAATCGGGAGCTTGGTCCTGTTCATCTTTTCTATCTGTTGTTGTGTGATGAAAGAAGAAAGCAAGGGTGATCAACAAGCCCACCAAAATAATATGTATAATGATTAACAATATATGAGCATTCTCATAGTACTCATGAAAGTCTTGGTCAAGAGGAAATGAACCAAGCTGATATCTTAACGCGACCAAGTCGCAAAATATTCAGTATATATACATATATACTTTTTAAATTCTTTGAAATCCTCTGACATGTATAATATACACATAGTTCCAGTTTATAACTGTATAAAAATATCGTTGCATGGTGATCTAATATATCTGACCTTGTCTCAACGTTTTCCTGAAACCTTTGTCATTCTAAGACAATCATTAATTAGATATAAGTTTAAAAGATGAAGTTACAAGATACTCCAATATACTTATATCTTTTCCGAATACTACTTGAACTACCACCGTTCAATGTATAAATAGTTCTTCCCATAGATTAAGCTACAAGACAAAACTTGTATAGAATCAATCTTTAAAATATCATCAAAATAAATTGAAGTTACGAGATACTTCATTTGATGCAAACATCATTTTGAAAACTGTTCCCTGCCAACACTCCACAATCGCCCAACCGTAGCCTTCCTATCGAAGTGCTCTGGGTAGTGTTGCCGAAATATCCAATTGGATGATGAACTTATTACGGGAGTTTTGTCGCGCCAGGAAGACCACTTACGATGATCAGTCATAGTAGTACAACCCCACCATTTTTTACATGTGGAGGAGAACCTGTCGGATTTACTTGTCAACCGAACACTGGACTCCTAAGGAATGTACCGTCTTAGCGGAACTTCCAGGCCATTTGGGCCAATATAATAAGGCTGGGCCGGCGCCACTCGACCACTTACGCCACTCCTAGTTCAGATGAAATCCATTACTCTGAAACGTAAAGCTCGTCCCCACTTTCCCCAAGTAGAAACTTGTTGATACGGCTCCACCAAGAAGTCGTATCTAGTTGGAAAGGGAAACTCACCGATATTTCCCATGCGATGCCTGTTAATGGATTAACTTGTTCCAAGAATTTTACTTCCCGAGTATTGGGTAAGTAATCAAAACTCTTTTATCAAAATAGCAACCTGGTTGCGAATATAAAACACACCACAGAGCCGGATCCCTCAGGTTTTGAGCGAATATTTAAATCCCCTTTGAAAGGAAGATCTTAAATATATAAAAAAAAATGAGTTTTGGGGTCCGCTCTAACTTTTAAAATCATTTTGAAGGCTCACAAACATTTTTAAGAATGTTTAGAGTAGTGCTGATTTAATGGAATAAATCAGTCCCAATTTATTAGAAAATATCTGAATATTATTATTTAAATAATATTCTCATAAAGAATAATCTTTATAAAAATAATTGAAGTAGAAGTTTTAAAACTTATACTTGCAATGAATATTAAATAACCAAAGATATACTTATACAAAGTACTATCTTTATTTGAATAATCAAAAGTAAGTTTGATTATCGACACATTATTCTGTAATAAAATTAAGAATAATAGTTAGTAAATAATCGGAGTCATAAGTCCTCGAATGAATATTCAAATAATAATATTCATTAATAAATTAAGCGGAGTCATAAGTCCTCGAATGAATATTCAAAATAATATCCATTCATAAAATAAACGGGGTCATAAACCCTCAAATGAATATTCAAAAATAATATTCATTAATAAAATAAACGGGGTCATAAGCCCTCGAATGAATATTCAAAATAATATTCATTAATAAAATAAAGTTATCGAATAAACTTTATTCGATTCATAGTTTTGAAAACTATATCTATATATATATACATAAATATATATAATATACTCGGGAGTATCGACTCCCGGTTTTAGAAAAATATTCACCTTTGGGTCCCCTATACTAAGGGTATATGCAAATACCGCTTATCTCTAGCATAGGTATTATCAACTGAATCAACAGATATATGTATCAAGATTACGAAACAGGCATGCATATATACCATATCACATGCTACAATATATCAGCAAGAATTTGCTAATTTAACCATCATGCATCTATCACAAGATAATGCATATACATATGTATACATCACAACAACAGTATAACGGGTAGAAAACTTGCCTGAGCGACTGGGGGTTACAAGTGGCTTGAGACGAGTCTGGTAACCTATAAACAACATATAAGTTGGAATTAAACCAAAGTCACTTATCAATCTATACTTTAACCAATTTAGACTCTAACGCTCGCTTTGCGCTTACTGATTCTCTTAAGTCGCTTGAGTACCCTCGGCTCCACCATTTTTAATAAATCAACCATTATGAGTTTTAAGGCGATTCTTTCGCGACTGTCTTACCAACTGCCTCATACACTTTACATAATTGTTTCATACTCCAATTAGTCCTTTTAGATCTTTAACCTATGTTTCAAAGTAAGGCGAGGGGTAATGATTCGTTCGCTGAAATGTCGTTAATTAAAACGGTCGTTTCTCCTAAACCGTACATCGGAATCAAACAAACTACATATCAAAACGAAGCTCGTAACATGAACTATCTAATCAATGCTAATGGTCAAAAGCTAGCAGTGAGTTCACGGGTCCTAATGTTAAGAACAAAAACAGCCTAAAGTAAATCGGACATTACGACGACTATGTTTACGTGATTACCCAAATTTAAACCACTCCAAATCATCTCACAATCAACTCACAATCAACATCCCAGCCAAACTCCATCCATACTTCATCATAACAGCCCCAACAACTCCACATTATCAATTTATACTATTCTTAAACATGAATTTAAACTACACTTAAGTTCATTAATCAACAATCCAAGAATTACCACTCCAAAAACTTCACAAAACCAACTAATCTCTACATTCACAACAAACAAGACTCTCATGAATTATAACAACAAAACTAAACCTAATTACTCAAATAAAGTTAGGGTTTGGAGGGGTTTTACCTTCCTTGTGAGTGGGAGTAACTCATTAGCTTGGAATCACCCTTGAAAGTCCTTATCCAAGCTTAATCTAAACAAAAATTCAAGAACAAAAATTTTAGTTCTTGAAAAACACTATTCACCATCTTTTTCCATGATTTTTAGGAAGAGATTGTGAAGGAATTTGGAGCTTAGATTCATAGGATAACTATATCTAAGTACAAGGAACCTTGGATAATTACCTCACAATTTAACAATGCTTGGAGCTTGAATTTGGATTTTCTTATCCTTGAAAATGAAGGAAAGCCGAGAGCTTGATGAAGAAAATGGAGTGTTTTGTGTTTTTTGATTTGTTTGCTTGGTTACTAGCTTTTGTTTTTTGATTAATTACCTTATTACCCATAAAAAATTGGGTGGTTATTAATCAACCACACCTCCTTCCCTTATGTCATGCTTATGTCACCTTTCCTATGTCATCTTGTTGGTTTGATGACATCATCATCCCTAACCTCTTTGATTAACTCTTAATTGCTTGCCTAATGACCGCTGATCTGTTATACGGTTCGCTTAACTTTCGTTCTCGTTTATCGTTTGAGGGATCATATCCGGGATCTTATTACTTGGGGTCCCTTAACCTTTCTCAATACATTATATTCCTTTTATGATCCTCTCTTAAAATCCTTGAATTTAAATCCTTTTTATCCTGTTACCTTATACTAAATTCCTTCGGTATCTGGTGGATTTTCGGGAAAAATCAAAATGTTCGGATTTGGATTCTGACGACCTTTACATACACTTATATACCACATAGAGTACTAATAATATCCCAGAAGATCAATAAAAGAACCCCTACATAGTGTGGCATGAAAAGTTTTCTTATTCAGCATAATCAGCAAAACACTATTCATAAAGGTTTCAAAAATTCCAAAAATTGGGGTTATTACAGTCTCCCCTCCTTAAAAGGATTCCGTCCCGGAATCAGATAGAAAATGAATAGGGATACTTTCTTAGCATTGCACTTTCTAACTCTCAAGTAAATTTTCCCACATTATGGTTCTTCCATCAAACTCTGAATAGTTTGATAACCCTTCTCCTAAGTACTTAATCCCTTTCCATCTATAACCCTTCCTGGTTGCTCCATATAGGTTACGTCTGGTTGCATGTCTATGCGCTCATATGCCCTTATTTGTCTGGCATCCGGATTACACTTCCTTAATATTGATATGTGAAACACGTTATGAACTTGCTACAGGTTCGGGGATAGGGCTAGCTCATATGCTAACTTCCCAATACGTCTTAATATCTCCAAGGGTCCAACAAATCGTGGACTTAGCTTTCCTTTCTTTTCGAACCTCATCCGTCCTTTCCAAGGGAATACTTTTAACAATACAAGGTTCCCTCCTTCATACTCTTTGTCCTTTCATTGTCAAATCAGGCATACTTCTTATGTCCATCTTGGGCTACTCCCAGCCATCCTCTGATTAGATCTATTATATTCTTGGTCCTTTGGGCCACTGCTGGTCCGAGCATCTTGCGCTCTACAACTTCATCCTAACATAAGGGAGATCGACATTGTCTTCCCTCAAAGATCTCATAAGATGACATCTCGATACCTGACATACGATCTATTATCGTGAGAAAACTCAATCCGCGTTAAGTGATCATTCCAACTTCTTTCAAGTCTATTACACAGACTCTCATTATAGTTTTTAGCATTAGAGCTTTTGCTTCTCAATACCCAATCTTTTCCAGTTCGTAATCGCTACTACCTTCCGTTCCTAATATTATACTGGTTATACTTTTGCTCGTTAGCGTTCTATAACCTCTTAATAACCACGTCAACCTTAGTATCACGAATGCGTTAGAATCGGAATACCACCATACTTGGTACCACTTCCTCTCTAGATGCCTCCATCTTCGAAAGCTTGGTCCTTCATATAGAAGTAAAATAATTTATTGAGAGATCACTATGATCATGAACACTTGTTATATTGCATAGTTAGTACAGAAGGTGGCCAGCCTTTAGTACTTGACAAGCAATTAAACAATAGATGGTATCCTACTAGGCTTCTATCATACAGATAGATAGTCATTCGGCAATACCTCCCCTTCTGGAAGGGTTGTTCTTCTCAGTTTATATGAAATGAAAAGAAGAGAAAAGATGGAATTGAAGAGAATTGTATATATGAAAAAAAAATACTGCCACAAAATATCTGGCTTGGAACCTACCTCTGAACTATAGAGGTTTGTCATAGGAGAACAAAACATATGTGTATATATATCAACATCAAGTATTATCGTATCGCATTTTGCATGCTTAAATATTTTTGCTATTCCGTCCATCATTCTATGGACCCATGCTCTTCCTCGAGCTTATACTCAATCACCTTTGAAACTCCCTCGACATCGAAAATCGAATCTGGAATCTCATTCTAGACATCATCGTTACTAGAATTCTATGCTTGCACCGCAACCTTCCTCGTATAGTAATACGACTCTCTATTGATAAGAAGGAATAAGGATTCAATAGGTAGATAATCGACTTAAAAAGGTCTACCAATAATAACTTATACATCACCACAACCCGATTAGTGGTACCCAATCTCAACATCCATTACAATACAACTCTCACAGTTGCAAGTAATCGGCTCATTACTCATAGAATCATTCCTGCATTACTATGGTCCACCATTGACCTACTGTTTTCATTCACTTTCCATGAAATCTTAGTATCTAACCATACGGAGTCCATACATGTCGTATAGAATTCCTCTAAGGAGTTAACATAATCACCATTCATAATTTATGAAGAACACTCCAAATTCTGACGTACTTTCATGACATGAAGCAGATAAAATTGCAGAAGAGTTTCAATCAAAGCAACGATAGCAGGTTAATACCATTCTTAATCCTATGCCTTCAATAGAAGACTTAACTCAAAGGTTTGTTTAGTACTTTTTGAAACATGGTCCTGGCTTATTCTCAATATAGGACCTTCTAGGATAGATAGCCCGCTCATGGCGATTACACGAATTAAACCTTTACCAAACTACTATTACGGTTGGGTATTGCACAGTCATCAGAAGGAATGTCAATCTTCCAAACCATAATACAATCTTCCCGGCTTCAACCATCATCACTGTATTCCTCTCGCACGAGCGCCTATAATCATCCTCTTACATTTAAAGTGTCGGCCACCTCTTTGGCCTTTCTTGATAGTAAAATTTCCTTACAGTGAATGTCATTTTAACCACCTCCAAATAAATTTTCTACCTTATTTCAATCACTGCTTTTGTGAAGATGTTTTCCTTAAAATCTGATGAGTAAAAAAAAAATATCACCATTTTTCCATAAGTTATTGCCTCAGTCTTTAGAGGTTAATCACTGTCATGACTGACTCTCAATCATACTTAGAACATCTTTTATCTTAGGCCCTAATTGCCCTGAATAATTTCAACCTTTACTGGTTCGATCCATACTTTCTCATGGTTTAACACGTGCCCCACTTGGCATCATTATAATTACGTCATATTTCCTTTATCAACATTTCTATTCTTGAGAATTTTGAATATTACCTTTCTCCTTGTAAAACCTCTAAGGTTATCCTTGAATCGTTCCTCCTGTATTCCCTAGATACAGGGCATATCAAAATACCATATACTAATACTAGAACCATTGTCTACGTACTTCTGAAAAAATTTCTCTACTGATCTTTAAAGGTTGTTGTTACCTTAATCCTTTCCAATTCATACTGTCAAAACTCATGCTTTCCCTATTAAGGGTGAAATTCCAACCTTTATGCTTTCCCCTAGGATTCATTTTAAGTTACCGATGTTCTATCCTTAATTCCACCTTTAAAAAGGTACATGCATCCTTCCATGGATAATCAAGTCATATATCCTTGATAAGGGTGTCTTATTCAATCATTCCCACCTCGATAGTATATGCCTAATTTCACAATAACATCTGTATTCAAAATGAGGTCAATCAATATGGCCTCCAAAAGATAACAAAGGTTATCCGCTTTTCTTGCCTAATTTGGTAACGATAACAAGGATGTTCTGGAAGATATTGGTCGTGTTCAACGTGAACTTCTCCTTAATAATTCCTTATTTACTTTTGTTGTTTATCTCAACAGTCATCTCAATGTTGGGATATCTTTCATACCTGGCGTCTCCCTTTCTGGGTATCAAGCCACCAGTCTTACACTTCACATTCTTGAAGGTCACTTCCTTCATCCAATTTTCCTAATTTCTTACTTTCTTGTCTCCTTAGTCTATCCGCGTCTCATTATTTATCCTTCGAACTATCTCAAGGTTTCCTCGGATCCTCCCAACTTACAGGGAATAAAATATATGTATCTCTTATGCCTTCAACCATCAATTTTTAACTCATGGCGAATCACCCTCATCCTGACGATTACATACTTTTCTATTTCTATTACTACGAGTCTTTAGGGTTTTCTCATACCCAACTCCCTTATCATTCCTCAAACTCTATTGCCTTTATATTCCTTTCCACTTCAATTCCTTTTTATTTTCCTTTCTCTTAGCATTATTTCATGAACCAACACAACATAAGCATTGATTTCAAACATCCCGTCATTCTGGATTCGTGTCCTCAGAACGAATCTTGACAACTTTTACAACTTAGATTCATAATTCATCATACTTGTCCGCCTTTGTTCTGGCTCTAAAGCTTTTACACTATCTCCATAACCTTGGGAAGTACTTTCCTGAAAACAATTGACTGAACTTTAATCAGTTTATTGTAACCTCTGGCTCTGTGCCTTCCTTGGACTTTCACCAGCGGGTGGCCTCTCTCTTAGGAGGGTAAGTGACAAAACAGTCTTTTGTGATTCGTCAATCATTTAGAATCTCAAATGATTCTTATATTTCCTTTAGCCAGGCTCTTGCCTAGACTGGGTCAGCTTGTTCCTTGGAACTCTGAGAGCTTAGCGACTTAAAGGTCCTGAAAGAATTTCTCACCGCATTGTTTCCTTAGGGTCGTTGTTGGGGATAATAGTCTAAGTTCTGTCTAGAAAGGTCCATAAATTTTCGTATAGGAGTACCGTCTCGGGTCTCCTTTCCTTACTCGACTTCTGTTTCCTTAGTCTGAACATTCCCTCCTCCTCTCCATAATCGGGGTCATCCTACATATTTTAAATCCTCATTTTCCACTTCATCATGTTATGGGTTCCTTCTATCTTGATGGCGACCTCCTTGACTATCACATTCAGGGTTTGCTCTAAATCTTATTCCTCAAACTAGCTTTCATCTAAGATCTCATCTTTAAGCTCTTGAACATTTGGAACCCAAATTCTGTAGGAATACCTCATTATTCCCTTATCATCTTTCTTGGTATTAATCTCTTATCTATTTGTTGGCTCTCTGGCTTCATTCATCACTTTTTCTTGCACAATCTGTTCTTTTCCAATAATTCGGGTTGTATTGCAATCTCAAATAGCTTTTCGGTACCGGCACCGGTTACCTTCACTTCTATTTCCATTTTCTCAAAATCTCTTATAAACTCTCTCAAAGACATTATCATCTTGAGTCTCTCCTTTTACTAAGGGCATCAGCCACCACATTGGCTTTCCCGAATGATAAAGAATCTCATAATCGTAATCCTTGATTAGCTCTAACCACCTCATTTGGCGCATGTTGAGCTCTTTCTGCGTGAAAATGTACTAGAGCACTTATGGCTTAGGTAAATCTCGCACTTCTCTCCATACAAGTAGTGCCTCCAATCTTTAGGGCAAAACTATTGCCACGAGCCCAAGCTCATGGGTGGGGATATCAAATTTTATACTCCCTTAATTTTCTTGACGCGTATGCGAGTACCTTGTTGTGCTGTATAAGAGCACCCTAATTCCTTATGCAAAGCGTCAATACAAATCACAAAATCTCCTTTTTCCATCCGGCAATGCCAACATAGGGGCCGTTACCAACCTTTGCTTCAAGTTGTTAAAAGCTTTTCTCGTATTTCTCTGTCTATTCAAACTTCTCAGTCTTACGAGTAAGCCGCGTTAAATGGGCTACTATCTTTACAAACTTGAACGAACCTCCGGTAGTGACCGGCCAATCCTACCTATGGTAGTTTCCCTAACCATGGTCATCAATTCCTCAATGGTCCTTTATTCATTCTTGTTAGGATCCTTCACGAGATCCTTCTCAGCAACAATCCCATCTAGGACAACATCCTCAACCACTACATCCTCAGTATGAACAATGGACCGGTCCTGCGTTAGGACGCTCTATTGGATCCACAATCTGATCTCCAATAACTAATAAAACATCATCGCGTTGTTGCTCCTCAACCTCAGGGTTCGGAGTCCCGCTACCATCTACGATAACGAACTACGCTTCTATCACGATATTTATAAGGGTTCCCATAAGGGTTTTAACTGTCAGTACTACGTTAGGTAGCCCGACTATGAACTTGGCAAGAGTTCTTATTATCTTAGTGAACTTATTATTTTAACGTCATATCATCTCTGAGGTTTATAACGCTTGGCTCTGATACCATTTCTGTAACACCCCCAAATCCGGAGTCGGGTATCCGGGTTGTCACGAGTTCCATTTCCCTTAATAATACTTAATCTTAATAATCAACCAACTACTGCGTACTGTGACCCCACAATATACACACACACACCACAAGTTATAGTCTCAGAGATGAATACCAAAAATAACACAAGTCAGTTTTATTCCACAATTATGAGCCATTACACCTCAAAAGGGTTTGTAAATAAATTTACATTTCTTTACCATTATTACAATTCATAATATACATAAATCTGGTATATCAGAAGTTGAAAGCCTAGCCTATTGGTAGATCCTACCTCGGCTATAATGGCATCAACGCCTACAGGAAACTGCGGAACGTTTCCTAACCGCTTGCGAATCGGGAGCTTGGTCCTGTTCATCTTTTCTATCTGTTGTTGTGTGATAAAAGAAGAAAGCAAGGGTGAGCAACAAGCCCACCAAAATAATATGTATAATGATTAACAATATATGAGCATTCTCATAGTACTCATGAAAGTCTTGGTCAAGAGGAAATGAACCAAACTGATATCTTAACGCGACCAAGTCACAAAATATTCAGTATATATACATATATACTTTTCACAATCTTTGAAATCCTCTGACATGTATCATATACACAGAGTTCCAGTTTATAACTACATAAAAATATCGTTGCAAGGTGATCTAATATATCTGACCTTGTCTCAACAGTTTTCCTGAAACCTTTGTCATTCATAAGACAATCATTAACTAGATGTAAGTTTAAAAGATGAAGTTACAAGATACTCCAATATACTTATATCTTTTCCGAATACTACTTGAACTACCACCGTTCAATGTATAAATAGTTCATCCCATAGATTAAGCTACAAGAAAAAACTTGTATAGAATCAATCTTTAAAATATCATCAAAATAAAATGAAGTTATGAGATACTTCATTTGATGCAAACATCATTTTGAAAACTGTTCCCTGCCAACACTCCACAATCGCCCAACCGTAGCTTTCCTATCGAAGTGCTCTGGGTAGTGTTGCAGAAATATCCAATTGCATGATGAACTCTTTACGGGAGTTTTGTCGCGCCAGGAAGACCACTTACGATGATCAGTCGTAGTAGTACAACCCCACCATTTTTTACATGTGGAGGAGAACCTGTCGGATTTACTTGTCAACCGAACACTGGACTCCTAAGGAATGTACCGTCTTAGCGGAACTTCCAGGCCATTTGGGCCAATATAATAAGGCTGGGCCGGCGCCACTCGACCACTTACGCCACTCCTAGTTCAGATGAAATCCATAACTCTGAAACATAAAGCTCGTCCCCACTTTCCCCAAGTAGAAACTTGTTGATACGGCTCCAACAAGAAGTCGTATCTAGTTGGAAAGGGAAACTCACCGATATTTCCCAGGCGATGCCTGTTAATAGATTAACTTGTTCCAAGAATTTTACTTCCCGAGTATTGGGTAAGTAATCAAAACTCTTTTATCAAAATAGCAACCTGGTTGCGAATATAAAACACACCACATAGCCGGATTCCTCAGGTTTTGAGCGAATATTTAAATCCCCTTTGAAAGGAAGATCTTAAATATATAAAAAATGAGTTTTGGGGTCCGCTCTAACTTTTAAAATCATTTTGAAGGCTCGCAAACATTTTTAAGAATGTTTGGAGTAGTGCTGATTTAATGGAATAAATCAGTCCCAATTTATTAGAAAATATCCGAATATTATTATTTAAATAATATTCTCATAAAGAATAATCTTTATAAAAATAATTGAAGTAGAAGTTTTAAAATTATACTTGCAATGAATATTAAATAACCAAAGATATACTTATACAAAGTACTATCTTTATTTGAATAATCAAAAGTAAGTTTGATTATCGACACATTATTCTTTAATAAAATTAAGAATAATAATTAGTAAATAATCGGAGTCATAAGTCCTCGATTGAATATTCAAATAATAATATTCATTAATAAATTAAGCGGAGTCATAAGTCCTCGAATGAATATTCAAAATAATATTCATTAATAAAATAAACGGGGTCATAAGCCCTCGAATGAATATTCAAAAATAATATTCATTAATAAAATAAATGGGGTCATAAGCCCTCGAATGAATATTCAAAATAATATTCATTAATAAAATAAAGTTATCGAATAAACCTTATTCGATTCATAGTTTTGAAAACTATATCTATATATATACATAAATATATATAATATACTCGGGAGCATCGACTCCCGGTTTTAGAAAAATATTCACCTTTGGGTCCCCTATACTAAGGGTATATGCAAATACCGCTTATCTTTAGCATAGGTATTATCAACTGAATCAACAGATATATGTATCAAGATTATGAAACAGGCATGCATATATACCATATCACATGCTACAATATATCGCAAGAATTTGCTAATTTAACCATCATGCATCTATCACAAGATAATGCATATACATATGTATACATCACAACAACAGTATAACGGGTAGAAAACTTGCCTAAGCGACTGGGGTTTACAAATGGCTTGGGACGAGTCTGGTAACCTGTAAACAACATATAAGTTGGAATTAAACCAAAGTCACTTATCAATCTATACTTTAACCAATTTAGACTCTAACGCTCGCTTTGCGCTTACTGATTCTCTTAAGTCGCTCGAGTACCCTCGGCTCCACCATTTTTAATAAATCAACCATTACGAGTTTTAAGGAGATTCTTTCGCGAGTGTCTTACCAACTGCCTAATACACTTTACATAATTGTTTCATACTCCAATTAGTCTTTTTAGGTCTTTAACCTATGTTTCAAAGTAAGGCGAGGGGTAATGATTCGTTCGCGAAATGTCGTTACTTAAAACGGTCGTTTCTCCTAAACCGTACATCGGCATCAAACGAACTACATATCAAAACAAAGCTCGTAACATGAAATATTTAATCATGGCAATGATCAAAACCTAGCAGTGAGTTCACGGGTCCTAATGTTAAGAACAAAACAGCCTAAAGTAAATCGGACATTACGACGGCTATGTTTACGTGATTACCCAAATTTAAACCACTACAAATTCATCTCACAATCAACTCACAATCAACATCCCAACCAAACTCCATCCATACTTCATCATAACAGCCCCAACAACTCCACATCATCAATTTATACTATTCTTAAACATGAATTTAAACTACACTTAAGTTCATTAATCAACAATCCAAGAATTACCACTCCAAAAACTTCCCAAAACCAACTAATCTCTACATTCACAACAAACAAGCCTCTCATGAATTATAACAACAAAACTAAACCTAATTACTCAAATAAAGTTAGGGTTTGGAGGGGTTATACCTTCCTTGTGAGTGTGAGTAACTAATTAGCTTGGAATCACCCTTGAAAGTCCTTATCCAAGCTTAATCTAAACAAAAATTCAAGAATAATAATTTTAGTTCTTGAAAAACACTATTCACCATCTTTTTCCATGATTTTTAGGAAGAGATTGTGAAGGAATTTGGAGCTTATATTCATAGGATAACTATATCTAAGTACAAGGAACCTTGGATAATTACCTCACGATTTAACAATGCTTGGAGTTGAATTTGGATTTTCTTATCCTTGAAAATGAAGGAAAGCCGAGAGCTTGATGAAGAAAATGAAGTGTTTTGTGTTTTTTGATTTGTTTGCTTGGATGCTAGCTTTTGTTTTTTGATTAATTACCTTATTACCCATGAAAAATTGGGTTGTAACAGCCCCAAATCCGGGGTCGGGGATCCGGGTTGTCACGATTTCCATTTCCCTTAATAACACCCAATCTTAATAAACAATCAACTACTTCGTACTGTGACCCCACAATATACACACACGCCACAAGTTATTGTCTCAGAGATGAATACCAAAAATAACACAAGTCATTTTATTCCACATTATAAGCCATTATACCTCAAGAGGGTTTCTGAATAAATTTACATTTCTTCGCTATTATTACAATTCATATAGATACATAAGTCCGGTACAACAAAAGTTGAAAGCCTAGCCTACTGGTAGTTCCTACCTCAGCTACAACGGCATCAACGCCTACAGGAAACTGTGGAACGTTTCCTAACCGCTCACGAATTGGGAGCTTGATCCTGTTCATCTTGTCTATCTGTTGTTGTGTGATGAAAGAAGAAAGTAAGGGTGAGCAACAAGCCCACCGAAATAATATGTATAATGAATAAGAATATATGAGCATTCTCATAGCACTCATGAAAGTCTTGGTCAAGAAGAATAGAAACAAGTTGATATCTTAACGCGACCAAGATGCAAAATATTCGGTATATATATACATATATACTTTTCACAATCTTTGAAATCCTCTGACATGTATAATATACACAGAGTTCCAGTTTATAACTGTATAAAAATATCGTTGCAAGGTGATCTCATATATCTAACCTTGTCTCAACGTTTTTCTGAAAATCTTTGTCATTCATAAGATAATCATTAACTGGATATAAGTTGAAAAGATGAAGTTACAAGATACTCCAATACACTTATATCTTTTCCGAATACTACTTGAACCACCACCGTTCAAGGTATAAACAGTTTTGAAAGTTCATCACATAGATGAGACTACAAGATAAGACTTGAATAGATTCAATCCTTGAAATGATGTTTAAAAGAAATGAAGTTACGAGATACTTCATTTGATGGAAACATCATTATAACCGTTTGACCCTGTCAATGCCTCAGCAATCACCCATCCGTAGCCTTTCGATCGAATACTCCGGGTAGTGTTGCAGAAATATCCAAACTGGATGATGAACTCATTACGGGAGTTTGCCGTGCCAGGAAGACCACTTACGATGATCAGTCGCAGTAGTACAACCCCACCATTTTCTACATGTAGAGGAGAACCTGTCGGATTTACTTGTCAACCGAACACTGGACTCCTAAGGAATGGACCGTCTTAGCGGAACTTCCAGGCCATTTGGGCCAATATAATAAGGCTGGGCCGGCGCCACTCGACCACTTACGCCACTCCTAGTTCAGATGAAATTCATGACTCTGAAATGTAAAGCTCGTCTCCCCTTTTCCCAAGTAGGAACTTGTTGATACGACTCCACCAAGAAGTCGCATCTAGTTGGAAAGAAAAACTCACCGATATTTCCCAGGCGATGCCTGTTAATGGATTAACTTATTCCAAGAATTTTACTTCCCGAGTGTTGGGTAAGTAATCAAAAACTCTTTTATCAAAACAGCAACCTTGTTGCGAATATAAAACACACCACAGAGCCGGATCCCTCAGGTTTTGAGCGAGTATTTAAATCCCCTTCGAAAGGAGGATCTTAAATATAAAAATGAGTTTTGAGATCCGCCCTAACTTTTAAAATTATTTTGAAGACTCGAAAACATTTTTAAGAATGTTTGGAGTAATGCTGAGTTAATGAAATAAATCAGTCCCGATATGTTAGAAAGTATCTGAATATTATTATTTAAATAATATTCCCATAAGGATGATCCTTATAAAAATAATCGAGGTACGAGTTTTAAAACTCATACTTGAAATGAATAATAAATAACAAAGATATACTTATACGAAAGTATGATCTTTATTTGAATAATCGAAAATAAGTTTGATTATCGGAATATTATTCTTTAATAAAATAAAGAATATTATTTAGTAAATAAGCGGAGTCATAAGTCCTCGAATGAATATTCAAAAATAATATTCATTAAATAAAATAAACGGAGTCATAAGTCCTCGAATGAATATTAAAAATAATATTCATTAAATAGAATAAACGGAATCATAATCCCTCGAATAAACCTTATTCGATTAATAGTTTTGAAAACTATATCTATATATATATAAATATATATAATATACTCGGGAACATCGACTCCCGGTTTTAGAAAATGTTCACCTTTGGGTCCCCTATACTAAGGGTATACACAATTACTGCTTATCTCTGACATAGGTATTATGCAACTATAAGCATTGGAATCAACAGATAGATATCAAGATTACGAAACAGACATGCATATATCCCATATCAGCATGCTCGAATATATCGCAAGATTTGCTAATTAACCATCATGCATCTATCACAAGATAATGCATATACATATATACATCACCACAACAGTATAACGGGTAGAAAACTTGCCTGAGTGCTCCGGGGTAGACTTAAGCTTAGAGTGGGTCCGGTAACCTATGAACAACAACATAAGCCGGAATTAAACCACGGTCGCTTAAGAAACTAGACTTTAACCAATTGAACCCTAACGTTTGCTTATGGTCATTTCTGCGCTTAACAAATCACATAAGTCGTTCGAGTACCCTTGGCTCCACCATTTTTAATAAATTAACCGTTACGAATTTTAAGGCGACGCTTTCGCCAATACCCTACCAACTGCCTATCCCACTTTACATAATTGTCTCATACTCCAATTAGTCATTTAAGGGCCTTAACCAAGGTTTCAAAGTAAGGCAAGGGGTAATGGTTCGTTCGCGAAACGCCGTTACGTAAAACGGTCATTTCTCCTAAACCGTACATCGGATTCAAGCGAACCATATATGAAAACGAAGCTCATAACATGAACTATCTAAACATGGTAAAGGTTAGAATCTTTCAGTGAGTTCACGGATCCCAAAGTTAAGAACAGAATAGTTAAGGAAAATCGGACATTATGACGTTTATGTTTACGCGATTTCCAATTTTTAAACCACTCCAAACAACCACCATTCAACTCACAACCAACAATACAACCAACCCTCATCCAAACCTTACTACATCAGTCCCCAAACCTAAAGATTTTCTAATTTATACAACCCCACACATGAACTACTAGCTATACTTAAGTTTCATTAACTATAAACAAGATTTCAACATCCAAATCACTACAAATCCAATCCAAACTCTAAACACACAAGCATCATGCTTCTCATTTACTATAACCATCAAAACCATCATAATACTCAAAGTAAAGTTTGGGTTTGGAGGTGTTATACCTTCCTTGGAGTGATTAGAGTAGCTAGGAAGTCTTAGGGAACCTCCTACAAGCCTGATCTTTCCAAAGGAATCAAGAACACAAAGTTAGGTTTTGAAGTTTCTAAAAGCCAGATTCAAAGAACTGTCAAAACGTGGGTCTTACCTTGCTTATTTGGACGAGACTTGTGAACAAGAGTTGTAGGTCATCTCAATACCTTTCCAAAGAGCTATAGAACATACTATTTGAGTGAGTATTGATGGAAATATGGTAGTTTGAAGTTGCTGCTCTGGTTTTGGCCGAGAGCTTTTGTTCTTGGAAAGCAAAAGTTAACTTTTAATTTGTGTTTTGTGATTTGTTTTGCCTTGACTTGGTTGCTACCTTTTGTTTGTTAAGTAAATTGTTACCATGGTAAAAATTGTGTGGCTCACAATCAACCAACCAATTCTTCCCACTTTGTCATGCTCATGTCATCTGCTTATGTCATCTTGTTACACTTGTCTTCTTTTGTTGGTGTGATGACATCATCGTCCATTAACCTCTTTGATTAACCCCTAATTACTTGGCTAATGACCGCTGATCTGTTATACGGTTCGCTTAACTTTCGTTCTCGTTTATCGTTTGAGGGATCATACCCGGGATTTTATTACTTGGGTTCCCTTAACCTTTCTCAATACATTATATTTCTTTTATGATCCCCTCTTATAATCCTAGAATTTAAATCCTTTTTATCATGTTACCTTATACTCAATTTTTTCGGTATCTGGTGGATTTTCGGGAAAAATCAAAGTGCTCGGATTTGGATTCTGACGATATTTACATACACTTATATACCATATAGAGTACTAATAAGACCTCAGAATATCCGTAAAAGAACTGCTACATTATGTGGCATGAAAAGTTTTCTTATTCAGCATAATCAGCAAAATCACTATTCATAAGGTTTACAAAAAGTCCAAAATTTTTGGGGTTATTACAGTCTCCCCTCCTTAAAAGGATTTCATCCCGGAATCAGATAGAAAATGAATAGGGATACTTTCTTAGCATTGCACTTTCTAACTCTCAAGTCAATTTTCCCACATTGTGGTTCTGCCACAAACCCTGACTAGCATGATAACCCTTCTTCTAAGCACTTGTCCATTTTTGATCTATAACCCTTCCAGGTTGCTCCATATAGGTTACGTCTTGTCGCATGTTTATGCGCTCATATGCCCCTATTTGTCTGGCATCCGGATTACACTTCCTTAACATTGATACATGGAACACGTTATGAACTTGCTAAGGTTCGGGGTAAGGCTAGCTCATATGTTAACTTCCCAATACGACTTAATATATCCAAGGGTCCAAAAATTTATGGGCTTAGCTTTCCTTTCTTTCCAAACCACATCCATCCTTTCCAAGGGAATACCTATAACAGCACTAGGTCCCCTACTTCTTATTCTTTGTCCTTTCGTGTCAAATCAACATACTTCTTATGTCCATCTTGGGCTACTACCAGCCGTCCTCTGATTAGATTTTCTATATCCTTGGTCCTTTGGACTACTATGGGTCCGAGCATCTTGCGCTCTACAACTTCATCCTAACATAAGGGAGATCGACATTGTCTTCCCTCAAGGATCTCATAAGGCGATACCTCGATACTGACATACGATCGATTATCGTAAGAAAACTCAATCCGCGTTAAGTGAGCATTCCAAATTTCTTTCAAGTCTATTGTACAGACTCTCATTATCTATTCTAGATCTACAGCTTTTGCTTCTCAATACCCACTCTTTTCCAGTTCGTAATCGTTACTATCTTCCGTACCAAATTTTATACTGATTACACTTTTGCTCGTTAGCGTTCTATAACCTTTTAATAATCGCGTCAACCTTAGTATCACGAACGCGTTAGAATCGGAATACCACCATACTTGGTACCACTTCATCTCTAGCTGCCTCCATCTTCGAAAGCTTGGTCCTTCATATAGAAGTAAAAGAATTTATTGAGAGATTACTATGATCATGAACACTTGTTACATTGCATAGTTAGTACAGAAGGTGGCCAGCCTTTAGTACTTGACAAGCAATTAAACAATAGATGGTATCCTACTAGGCTTCTATCACACAGATAGATAGTCATTCGGCAATACCTCCCCTTCTGGAAGGGTTGTTCTTCTTAGCTTATATGAAATGAAAAGGAGAGAAAAGAACGAATTAAAGAGAATTGTATATATATAAAATATACTGCCATAAAATATCTGGCTTAGAATCTACCTCTGAACTATAGAGGTTTGTCATAGGAGAACAAAACATATATGTATATATATATCAACATCAAGTATTATAGCATCGTATTTCACGTGTCTGAATATTTACTATTCCGTACATCATTCTATGGACCCATGCTCTTGCTCGAGCTTATAAACAATCACCGTTAAAACTCCCTCGACAGCGAAAATCGAATCTGGGATTTCATTCTAGACCTCCTTATTACTAGAATTTTATGCTTGCACCGCAACCTTCCTCGTATAGTAATACGACTCTCTATTGATGAGAAGAAATAAATATTCAATAGGTAGATAATCGACTTAATTAGTCTATCAATGATAACTTATACATCACCACGACCCGATTAGTGGTACTTAATCTCAACATCCATTACCATATAACTCTCGCGGTTGTAATCGGCTCATTATTCAAAGAATCGTTGATGCATTACTATAGTCCACCACGGACCTACGGTAGTCATTCGTTTTCCTTGGAATCTTAATAGCTAATCATACAGAGTCCATACCTGTCGTATCGAATTCTTCTAAGGAGGTAACATGATCACCGCTCATGATTCATGAAGAACACTCCTGAACTTGACGCACATATGACATGAAGCAAATAAAATTTCAGAAGAGTTTCAATGAAAGCAACGATAGCAGGTTAATACCATTATTAACCATATGTCTTTATTAGTAGACATGAAGCTCAAAGGTTCATTTAGTCCTCTCGTAACATGGTCCTGGCTTATCTCAAGATAGGACCTTCTAAAATAGATAGCCCGCTCACAGTGCTAACATGAATTAAATCTTTACCAAACTACTATTACGGTTGAGTATCGTACAATCATCAGAAGAAATGTCAATCTTTCAAACCATAATACAACCTTCACGGCTTTATCCATCGTCACTGTATTCCTCTGGCACATGTGCTTATAATTGTCCTCTTATACATAAAGTGTCGGCCACCTCTTTGACCTTTCCTGATAGTAAAATTTCCTTACAATCAATGTCACTTTTTAACCACCTCCAAATAAATTTTCTACCTCATTTCAATCACTGCTTATGTGAAAATGCTTTTCTTAAAGACTGGTGAGAAGAAAAAAAAATCACCATTTTTTTTCATAAGTCATTGCCTTAGTCTTTAGATGTGAACATTGCCACGACTGACTCTCGATCATACTTAGGACGTCTCTTATCTTGGGTCCTTCTTTTTTTCACCAATCTCGACCCTCATTGGATCGATCTATACTTTCTTATGGTTCAACATGTGCCCCACCTGACATTATTATAATTACGTCATATTTCCTTCATCAAAATTTCTATTCTTGAGAACTTTGAATATTACCTTTCTCCTTGTAAAACCTCTAAGGTTATCCTTAAATCCTTCATCAGGTACACCCTAGGCACAGGGCATATCAAGATACCATTTACTAAAACCAGAATCATTGTCTATATACTTCTGAAAAATTTCTCCACTGATCCTTAAAGGTTGTTGTTACCTTAATCCTTTGCAATTCATACTGTCAAAACTCATGCTTTCCCTATTAAGGGTGTAATTCCAACCTTTATGCATTCCCCTAGGATTCATTTCAAGTTATCGGGGTTTTATCCTTAATTCCACCTTTACAAGATACTTACACTCTTCCATGGATAAATCAAGTCATATATACTTTATAGATTACCTTATTTAATCTTTCTCACTTCGATAGTCTATACTTAATTTCACAATAACATCCTTATTCAAACTGAGGTCAATCCATATGGCCTCCAAAAGATAACAGCGGTTTTTTTCCGCTTTGCTTGCCTAATTTGGTAATGACAACAGGGATGTTCTGGAAGATATTGGTCGTGTTCAATGTGAACTTCTTCTAAATAATTCCTTATTTACTTTTGTTATTTATCTCAACAGTCATCTCAATGTTGGGATATCTTTCATACCCGGCGTCTCCCTTTCTGGGTATCAAACCACCGATCTTACACTTCACATTCTTGAAGGTCACTTCCTTCATCCAATTTTCCTAATTTCTTACTTCCTTGTCTCCTCAGTCTATCCACGTCTCATTATTTATCCTTCGAACTATCTCAAGGTTTCCTCGAATCCTCCCAACTTACAGGGGATAAAATATATGTATCTCTTATGCCTTCAACCATCAATTTTAACTCATGGTGAATCACCCTCATCCTGACGATTACATACTTTTCTATTTTTATTGCTACGAGTCTTTAGGGTTTCCTCATACCCAACTCCCTTATCATTCCTCAAACTCTATTGCCTTTATATTCCTTATTTTCCTTTCTCTTATCATTATTTCATGAACCAACATAACATAAGCATTGATTTCAAACATCCCGTCATTCTGGATTCGTGTCCTCAGAACGGATCTTGACAACTTTTACAACTTAGATTCATAATTCATCATACTCGTCTGCCTTTGTTCTGGCTCTAAAGCTTTTACACTATCTCCATAACCTTGGGAAGTACTTTCTTGAAAACAATTGACTGAACTTAAATTAGTTTATTATAATCTCTTGCTCTATGCCTTCCTTGGCCTTTCACCAGCGGGTGGCCTCTCTCTTAGGAGGGTAAGTGACAAAAACAGTCTTTTGTGATTCGTCAATCATTTAGAATCTCAAATGATTCTTATATTTCCTTTAGCCAGGCTCTTGCCTCGACTGGGTCAGCTTGTTCCTTAGAACTCTGAGAGCTTAGCGACTTAAAGGTCCTGAAAGAATTTCTCACCGCATTGTTTTCTCAGGGTGGTGGTTGGGGATAATAGTCTAACATCTGTCTAGAAAGGTCCATAAATTATCGTATAGGAGTACCATCTCGGGTCTCCTTTCCTTACTCGACTTCTGTTTCCTTAGTCTGAACATTCCCTCCTCCTCCCCATAATTGGGGTCATCCTACATGTTTTAAATCCTCATTTTCCACTTCATTATGTTATGGGTTCCTTCTATCTTGATGGCGACCTCCCTGACTATCACGCTCAGGGTTTGGTCTAAATCTTATTCCTCAAACTAGCTTTCATCTAAGATCTAATATTTAAGCTCTTGAACATTTGGAACCCAAATTCTGTAGGAATACCTCATTATTCCCTTATCATCTTTCTCGGTATTAATCTCTTATCTATTTGTTGGCTCTCTGCCTTCATTCATCACTTTTTCTGGCACAATATATTCTTTTCCAATAATTCGGGCTATATTGCAATCTCAAACAGCTTTTCGGTACCGGCTCCAGTTACCTTCACTTCTATTTCCATTTTCTCAAAATCTCTTATAAACTCTCCCAAAGACATTATCACCTTGAGTCTCTCCTTTTTATTAAGGGCATCAGCCACCACATTGGCTTTCCCCGAATGATAACGAATCTCCCAATCATAATTCTTGATTAGCTCTAACCGCCTCCTCTGGCGTATGTTGATCTCTTTCTACGTAAAAATGTACTAGAGCTCCTATGGTTTGTGTAAATCTTGCACTCTCTCCATACAAGTAGTGCCTCCAATCTTTAGGGAAAAACTATTTCCACGAGCCCAAGCTCATGGGTGGGGATATCGAATTTTATATTCCCTTAATTGTCTTGACGCGTACGCGATTACCTTGTTGTGTTGTCTAAGAAGCACCCTAATTCCTCATGCGAAGCGTCACTACACATCATAAAATCTCATTTTCCATCCGGCAACGCCATCATAGGGGCCATCACCAATCTTTGCTTCAGTTCTTGAAAGTTGTTCTCGTATTTCTCTGTCCATTCGAACTTCTCAGTCTTACGTGTAAGCGCGTTAAAGGGGCTACTATCTTTACGAACTTGAATGAACCTTCGGTAGTAACCGGCCAATCCTACCTCTGGTAGTCGCCCTAACCATAGTCATCAATTCCTCAGTGGTCCTTTGTTCATTCTTGTCAGGATCCTCCACGGGATTCTTCTCAACAACAATCCCTTCTATGACAACATCCTCAACCGCTACATCCTCAATATGAACATCATCCGGTCCCGCGTTAGGATGCTCTATTGGATCCATAATCTGATCTCCAATAAGTAATAAAACATCATCGCGTTGTTGTTCCTCAACCTCAGGGTTCGGACTCCCGCTACCATATACGATAATGAACTACGCTTCTATCACGATATTTATAAGGGTTCCCATAAGGGTTTTAACTGTCAGTACTACGTTAGGTAGTCCGACTATGAACTTGGCAAGAGTTCTTATTATCTTAGTGAACTTATTATTTTAACGTCATATCATCTCTGAGGTTTATAACGCTTAGCTCTGATACCATTTCTGTAACACCCCAAAATCCGGGGTCGGGGATCCGGGTTGTCACAATTTCCATTTCCCTTAATAACACCCAATCTTAATAAACAATCAACTACTTCGTACTGTGACCCCACAATATACACACACACACACCACAAGTTATAGTCTCAGAGATGAATATCAAAAATAACACAAGTCATTTTATTCCACATTATAAGCCATTACACCTCAAGAGGGTTTCTGAATAAATTTACATTTCTTTGCTATTATTACAATTCATATAGATACATAAGTCCGGTACAACAAAAGTTGAAAGCCTAGCCTACTGGTAGTTCCTACCTCAGCTACAATGACATCAACGCCTACAGGAAACTGCGGAACGTTTGCTAACCGCTCACGAATTGGGAGCTTGATCCTGTTCATCTTGTCTATCTGTTGTTGTGTGATGAAAGAAGAAAGAAAGGGTGAGCAACAAGCCCACCGAAATAATAAGTATAATGAATAACAATATATGAGCATTCTCATAGCACTCATGAAAGTCTTGGTCAAGAAGAATTGAACCAATTTGATATCTTAATGCGACCAAGTCGCAAAATATTCGGTATATATATACATATATACTTTTCACAATCTTTGAAATCCTCTGACATGTATAATATACACAGAGTTCCAGTTTATAACTGTATAAAAATATCGTTGCAAGGTAATCTCATATATCTAACCTTGTCTCAATGTTTTTCTGAAAATCTTTGTCATTCATAAGATAATCATTAACTGGATATAAGTTGAAAAGATGAAGTTACAAGATACTCCAATATACTTATATCTTTTCCGAATACTACTTGAACCACCACCGTTCAAGGTATAAACAGTTTCAAAAGTTCATCACATAGATGAGACTACAAGATAAGACTTGAATATATTCAATCCTTGAAATGTTGTTTAAAAGAAATAAAGTTACGAGATACTTCATTTGAGGGAAACATCATTATAACCGCTTGACCCTGTCAATGCCTCAGCAATCACCCATCCGTAGCTTTTCGATCGAATGCTTCGGGTAGTGTTGCAGAAATATCCAAACTGGATGATGAACTCATTACGGGAGTTTGCCGCGCCAGGAAGACCACTTACGATGATCAGTCACAGTAGTACAACCCCACCATTTTCTACATGTAGAGGAGAACCTGTCGGATTTACTTATCAACCGAACACTGGACTCCTAAGGAATGGACCGTCTTAGCGGAACTTCCAGGCCATTTGGGCCAATATAATAAGGCTGGACCGGCGCCACTCAACCACTTACGCCACTCCTAATTCAGATGAAATCCATGACTCTGAAACGTAAAGCTCGTCTCCCCTTTTCCCAAGTAGGAACTTGTTGATACGACTCCACCAAGAAGTCGCATCTAGTTGGAAATAAAAACTCAACGATATTTCCCAGGCGATGCCTGTTAATGGATTAACTTATTCCAAGAATTTTACTTCCCGAGTGTTGGGTAAGTAATCAAAAACTCTTTTATCAAAACAGCAACCTTGTTGCGAATATAAAACATACCACAGAGCCGGATTCCTCAGGTTTTGAGCGAGTATTTAAATCCCCTTCGAAAGGAGGATCTTAAATATAAAAATGAGTTTTGAGATCCGCCCTTACTTTTAAAATCATTTTGAAGACTCGAAAATATTTTTAAGAATATTTGGAGTAATGCTGACTTAATGAAATAAATCAGTCCCGATTGTTAGAAAGTATCTGAATATTATTATTTAAACAATATTCCCATAAGGATTATCCTTATAAAAATAATCGAGGTAGGAGTTTTAAAACTCATACTTGAAATGAATAATAAATAACCAAAGATATACTTATACGAAAGTATGATCTTTATTTGAATAATCGAAAATAAGTTTGATTATCGGAACATTATTCTTTAATAAAATAAAGAATATTATTTAGTAAATAAGCAGAGTTATAAGTCCTCGAATGAATATTCAAAAATAATATTCATTAAATAAAATAAACGGAGTCATAAGTCCTCGAATGAATATTAAAAATAATATTCATTAAATAGAATAAACGGAGTAATAATCCCTCGAATGAATATTCAAAATAATATTCATTAATAAAAATAAAGTTATCGAATAAACCTTATTCGATTAATAGTTTTGAAAACAATATCTATATATATATATATATATATAGATATATATAATATACTCGGGAACATCGACTCCCGGTTTTAGAAAATGTTCACCTTTGGGTCCCCTATACTAAGGGTATACACAATTACTGCTTATCTCTAACATAGGTATTATGCAACTATAAGCATTGGAATCAACAGATAGATATCAAGATTACGAAACAGACATGCATATATCCCATATCAGCATGCTCGAATATATCACAAGATTTGCTAATTAACCATCATGCATCTATCACAAGATAATGCATATACATATATACATCACCACAGCAGTATAACGGGTAGAAAACTTGCCTGAGTGCTCCGGGGTAGAATTAAGCTTAGAGTGGGTCCGGTAACCTATGAACAACAATATAAGCCGGAATTAAACCACGGTCGTTTAAGAAACTAGACTTTAACCAATTGAACCCTAACGTTTGCTTATGGTCATTTCTGCGCTTAACACATCACATAAGTCGCTCGAGTACCCTTGGCTCCACCATTTTTAATAAATTAACCGTTACGAATTTTAAGGCGACGCTTTCGCAAATACCCTACCAACTGCCTAGCCCACTTTACATAATTGTTTCATACTCCAATTAGTCATTTAAGGGTCTTAACCAAGGTTTCAAAGTAAGGCGAGGGTAATGGTTCGTTCGTGAAACGTCGTTACTTAAAACGGTCATTTCTCCTAAACCGTACATCGGATTCAAGCGAACCACATATCAAAACGAAGCTCGTAACATGAACTATCTAAACATGGCAAAGGTTAGAATCTTTCAGTGAGTTCACGGGTCCCAAAGTTAAGAACAGAACAGTTAAGGAAAATCGGGCATTATGACGTTTATGTTTACGCGATTTCCAATTTTTAAACCACTCCAAACAACCACCATTCAACTCACAACCAACAATACAACCAACCCTCATCCAAGCCTTACTACATTAGTCCCCAAACCTCAAGATTTTCCAATTTATACAACCCCACACATGAACTACTAGCTATACTTAAGTTTCATTAACTATAAACAAGATTTCAACATCCAAATCACTACAAATCCAATCCAAACTCTAAACACTCAAGCATCATGCTTCTCATTTACTATAACCATCAAAACCATCATAATACTCAAAGTAAATTTAGGGTTTGGAGGTGTTATACCTTCCTTGGAGTGATTAGAGTAGCTAGGAAGTCTTAGGGAGCCTCCTACAAGCTTGATCTTTCCAAAGGAATCAAGAACACAAAGTTAGGTTTTGAAGTTTCTAAAAGTCAGATTGAAAGCACTGTCAAAACGAGGGTCTTACCATGCTTATTTGGACGAGACTTGTGAACAAGAGACTTGTGAACAAGACTTGTGAACAAGACTTGTGAAGGAGATATGTTTGAAGTTGCTGCTCTGGTTTCGGCCGAGAGCTTTTGTTCTTGGAAAGCAAAAGTCAACTTCTAATTTGTGTTTTGTGATTTGTTTTGCCTTGGCTTGGTTGCTACCTTTTGTTTGTTAATTAAATTATTACCATGGTAAAAATTGTGTGGCTCACAATCAACCAACCAATCCTTCCCACTTTGTCATGCTCATGTCATCTGCTTATGTCATCTTGTTACACTTGTCTTCCTTTTGTTGGTGTGATGACATCATCGTCCATTAACCTCTTTGATTAACCCCTAATTACTTGGCTAATGACCGCTGATCTGTTATACGGTTCGCTTAACTTTCGTTCTCGTTTATCGTTTGAGGGATCATACCCGAGATTTTATTAGTTGGGTTCCCTTAACCTTTCTCAATACATTATATTCCTTTTATGATCCCCTCTTATAATCCTAGAATTTAAATCCTTTTTATCCTGTTACCTTATACTCAACTCTTTCGGTATCTGGTGGATTTTTGGGAAAAATCAAAGTGTTCGGATTTGGATTCTGACAATCTTTACATACACTTATATATTATATAGAGTACTAATAAGACCTCAGAATATCCATAAAAGAACTGCTACATTGTGTGGCATGAAAAGTTTTCTTATTGAGCATAATCAGCAAAATCACTATTCATAAGGTTTACAAAAAGTCCAAAATTTTTGGGGTTATTACATGGGTGGTTATTAATCAACCACACCTCCTTCCCTTATGTCATGCTTATGTCACCTTTCCTATGTCATCTTGTTGGTTTGATGACATCATCATCCCTAACCTCTTTGATTAACTCTTAATTGCTTGCCTAATGACCGCTGATCTGTTATACGGTTCGCTTAACTTTCGTTCTCGTTTATCGTTTGAGGGATCATACCCGGGATCTTATTACCTGGGTTCCCTTAACCTTTCTCAATACATTATATTCTTTTTATGATTCTCTCTTAAAATCCTTGAATTTAAATCCTTTTTATCCTGTTACCTTATAGTAAATTCCTTCGGTATCTGGTGGATTTTCGGGAAAAATCAAAGTGTTCGGATTTGGATTCTGACGATCTTTACATACACTTTTATACCACATAGAGTACTAATAATATATCCCAGAAGATCAATAAAAGAACCCCTACATAGTGTGGCATGAAAAGTTTTCTTATTCAGCATAATCAGCAAAACACTATTCATAAGGGTTTCAAAAATTCCAAAAATTGGGGTTATTACATCTTGTGTCTGATTTACGCAAACAAATACCCTATTCCATAGGTAAACAAGCGTCTGAACAAAACTGATAGCTTAAGCTATCAACGACTCGTCTGTAAGGCGTTTGACGTCGTTTACTTCCCGTAAACAGTGATTCTTGTTTTTATGATTTGATTCTGATTTTTCTGATTTTTGTCATATTTTTTTTATGATTAGATGATGGATAATATGATATGTTAAGATCAGATTATGTGTTTTAACATGCTTTTATGTGTTGTATGAGCATGGTGGATGGTTATGGCCTTTCGACCTTAGTGTAATGGTTTTGGTTTTGGTTTTAAATACGATTTGCATGTCGTCAATCTTTGTAATCATAAATCTCGAATGTAACTCGAGTTATTCTTGTAAGTTCATTAGATTAGTTTTACTTTCAATCATGTAATGTAATTGAAGACTCAAGAAAGCTATCCAATGGAGGTGATACAAAGAAGAAGACGAGGCATACAAGAAGTCTAAACAAAGAAGAAGACTTATGTAATAAGTAGTTGTATTTATTTCCATCACCATATTAGATTGACCTTGATCTTTATCATGAGCTTGATAAAGATCACATAGGATGGGGCCATAACCAAACACATTTACTTTATTGCACTTTACATTTACTTGTTTATTTAATTTTATATATGAGATATATGCCTATGTTTACCATGCGATGATAGATTTAGGTGAACTTAAATCAATATAAGGCGTGCTCTAGAAAATCTAGAATAGGAATCGTTTCTTGCCTTAACAATAATATTATGAATACAATCATGAAATTCTTGTATTTATGAAACACATAATTAAATATGAATTTTCAATATTGAGAGAAAGGATGATTCTATCAAAAGCAGATTTCTATCTGTAAGAAAGGGGTATTAAGTGACGCCTCTTGACAATGCTCCCCCCGATCTGGGAATCATCTGATTATCGATTATTGATTTGAAATATTTAATTTAAAAGGAAGAATCTCTTTATAATATCATTATGATTGTAACATAATATAATCCCTCTAAAATTAAATAATATCAAATAGTAATTGGCCAATGACACAACGGGCTTGTGTCGGTCATAGCCTTCCAACATGGTAGAAACTGGTTTTTATTTTTTAAATCATTGTCGTTTCGTGCTACAGCCGAGGGCTTTGATTTTGAAATAAGAAATACTTGTCTATTACATAGAGATGTGTACATTGAATTAGAATTTAAAGGTCGTTACGTGCTACAGTCGTGGGCCGTTGGAGACTGATTCAATTGTACGAAATGTTGGGTTAGACTTGACTTAGAATATTGAGTTTGTCGTGCTACAGCCGTGACTCAATTATTCAAGAGGCTAAAGTTTTATTAGGGAATAACATAAGATGTAATTGACAAGAGTTGTCTGCCTATTGAACATCACATGACGTTTCGTGCTACAGCCGAGGTTGTGTGATGGAATATAGGATCCCTATTCCCACTAGCATTATGAATGCTTAATTTTCACTTAGGGGTTGTATAAATTAGATAAACTAGTGGGAGCTACTTATGAATAAAGACCCAATTCATATAGTGTCTTGAAATGAAATTGAATATTTGCTAAGTATTGTTATGTGTTCATCATTTACAGATTCACTATATTCGTTATGTCTTCTGCACTATCACTCCGGAGTATACTAGATGCTCACAAGTTGACTGGTCCTAATTTTTCTGACTGGCTTCGAAACTTGAGAAATGTTCTCAGGGTTGAGAAGCTGGAATATGTGCTTGACTCACCTAAGCCTACTGAACCTGCTAGCGATGCACATAATGATGAACATGTTGTGTATCGTAAGTGGATGGATGATGCAAATGTTGCTCAATGCATCATGCTAGCTTCCATGAACATTGAGCTACAGAAGCAACATGAGCATATGGATGCTCACACTATCCTTATGCATCTACAAGAGTTGTATGATGTGGCTGGGAGGATATCTCGATATGAGATATCGAAGAAACTATTCGGTTGTAGGATGCCTGAGGGATCATCTGTGAATGACCATATACTTAAGATGATCAATTTGATTGAACGTCTTGGACAACTTGGATTTGACATGGATGGGGAGCTGAGCCAAGACTTGGTCTTGCAATCACTTCTGAGTTCATTCTCGCAGTTTGTTGTGAACTTTCACATGAATAAGCTGGATGTCAGCCTGCCTGAACTCCACAACATGTTGAAGACTGCGGAATCGAATTTTCCCCCTAAGAAGAGTTCTGTTCTTCTAATTAGTGAAGGTTCCAATCCTAAGAAAAGGAAGAAGAACCCTTCCAAGAAGAAGAAAGTAGGTGAGAAAAAGCTGGTTCCACCAAAAGCTGAAGACCCCAAGAGCAAAGCTGTTTGCTTTCACTATAACAAGGTGGGGCACTGGAAGAGGAACTGCAAGGTTTACCTTGCAGAATTGAAGAAGAAGAAGGGTCGTTAGACTACCGCTTCTGATTCAGGTATGTTCATGATCGAAGGTAATATGTCACTAAGTCAAATTTCTACTTGGGTATTAGATACCGCCTGTGGTTCTCATATTTGCAATTCATTACAGGGACTAAGGAGAAGTAGGACTCTTGAAGAAGAGGAGGTGATTCTACGGATGGGAAATGGAGCAAGAGTTGCTGCTGAAGCTGTAGGATCATTTCATTTACATATGCCTACGGGCAAGACTATTGTTCTGAATAATTGTTATTTTGTTCCCTCGATTGTGAGGAATATTATTTCTATTCCATGTTAGACTTGGCTGGATTTTTGTTTGTTATTTAGAATAATAAATGTTCAATTCTTAGAGATAACGTTCTTTATGGAAGTGGTATTTTAAACAATGGTCTGTATGTATGTGACGTAGAGCATAATTTACTACAAATTGAACATACTAATAAAAGAAAAAGGGATGATGAAAATCTCACTTTCTTGTGGCTCTGCAGACTTGGTCATATTAGTGAAAATAGACTGCGGATATTGCATAAGGAAGGGTTACTTGACCCCTTTGATTTTGAATCATATCCTACATTCGAGTCTTGTCTATTGGGTAAAATGATCAAATCTCCATTTAGTGGACATGGAGAGATGACTGCAGATTTGCTAGGATTGGTACACACAGATGTATGTGGACCAATGTCTACGCAAACCATGGGTGGATTTTCATACTTCATTGCTTTCATAGATAATCAATCTAGATTCAGATATGTGTATTTGATGAAACACAAGTCTGAAACCTTTGAAAAGTTCAAAGAATATAAGTATGCAGTGGAGAAACAAACCAAACATAGTATTATAACTCTTCAATCAGATCGAGGTGGTGAATACTTGAATGGAGAGTTTCTAGCTTATCTCAAAGAAAATGGTATAGTCTCCCAGTGGACTCCTTCATATAATCCACAGTTGAATGAGGTATCTGAAAGGAGAAATCGAACTTTGTTAGACATGGTTCGGTCCATGATGAGCTATGCGAATCTTCCAGTATTCCTGTGGGGTTATGCATTGGAAACCTCAGCATATTTACTGAATAAGGTGCCTTCCAAATCTGTTCCTCAAAGTCCATATGAGATATGGAAAGAAAGGAAACCGAGTCTTAAACACGTTAAGATTTGGGGATGTCCAACTTATGTCAAGAAATTTGACTAAGATAAGTTGGAATCTCGATCTGTAAAATGTAATTTTGTGGGATATCCTAAAGAGACTTTAGGGTATTACTTTTACATCGATCATCGGGTGTTTGTCTCCAGACATGCTACCTTCTTGGAAAAGCAATTTATCCTTGAAGGAAACAGTGGGAGTAAAATTGAACTTGATGAAGTTCAAGAAGCACAAACTACTACGGATCAAGTGGAAACACCTGTTCAGACTGAACAACCTTCTGTGGAACAGCCCATTCGTAGGTCAGGGAGAGTGTCTCGCCAACCTGAGAGGTATTATGGCCTTGTCATTGAGAATGACAATGAGTTGTCAATCATTGATGATGACGACCCTATGACCTATAACGAGGCTATGAATATTGTTGACTCAGAGAAATGGCATAGTGCCATGAAATCCAAAATGGAATCTATGTATACCAACCAAGTATGGACTCTGGTTGAGGCGCCTGAAGGTGTTAATCCTAATGGGTGCAAGTGGGTATACAAAAGAAAGATTGGAGCAGATGGCCAGGTGGAGACCTATAAGGCTAGGCTCGTGGCAAAAGGATTTAAACAAAGGCAAGGGATTGACTTTGATAGAACTTTTTCACCTGTAGCCCTGTTAAAATTAATTCGGATTTTGCTTGCGATTGCTGCTTACTATGACTATGAGATCTGGCAAATGGACGAGAAAACGGCCTTCCTCAATGGGAAACTTGAAGAGGAAGTGTATATGACACAGCCAGAGGGTTTTCTTTCCAAGGGAAATGAACACCTAGTGTGTAAGTTGCTGCGAACCATATATGGTTTAAAGCAAGCTTCTCGTAGATGGAACATCCGTTTTGATGAGACAATCAAAGAGTTTGGTTTTATCAAAAACATAGATGAACCATGTGTCTATAAAAGGTTAGTGAGAGCGCGGTAACATTTCTTGTATTGTTAAAAGAAGAGATGTCAACGTCAAGAGAGTTGACACACATAACAACATAGCAGACCCTTTAACAAAGCCACTTTCTCAAAGTCACTTTGATCGTCATAAATACAAGATGGGTATTAGATACCAGAGTGATTGGCCTTAGTACAAGTGGGAGATTGAAAGAGATGTGTCCTAAGTCCAATCATGTATGATGATTTAGGAATAACTTTTATGTAATCTGTTTTGATTTCATTGATATTAATAAAAGACTTGTTTTGGTTTTATTGCGGGCATTATCTATTTAAGTGTTTAAATAAGATATACCATAGTTTAGAGTAAAGCTTTTTATGGATTATGATGAGATCATAATAATGAGACCTAAAAAGATGATAACTATGAACTTAAATATTTCCTGGTCGTAGGATTACTAACTGGTAATTAGTAATCTGCAAAGATCGGTACATACTATGCTTGCTTCATTATGAAGGATGTCTGTTCTCATAGACATTTGTGTGTTGACACTATACCTAGTATGTAGGTGCTTATTATAGAATAAGTTCACTGAACATGACTCACACAGATGAACAACTGAAGGAGTTCACTCACGTGTCAGCAGATGTTCACATAGTGATAGTTGTACAAGTATCCTTAGACTTGAGGTCATCATAGTCATCTTGTGTACACTGAACTATACTTTGGTTTAGTTCTTAGTCTCCAGGGACAATAATAAGGGCTCTACTGGGTGTAGGAATTTGTACACGAAGATAGTGTATGATCAATAAAGGATCTACCCCTTCCAGTGAAAGGAAGAGAATGTTTAATGATGATCCACTTATGTCAGTTCAGGAATCTCTGGCCAAAGTGAATAAAATTAGAAAGGAGTTTCTAAATCACATTAATTAGAACTAAACATAGTGAATGGGAAAGCATATGATTAAATAAGATAGGCTTGACACGAGTTCCATGCCTTGTATTTAATCATGACATTGCAGGGTAGAAGGAATTAATTGTACGGTAACTATTCACTGAATAAGTTCTTGGTATTCTAAGCAGTGAATTCGTATTATCTGGATAATCGCGATATGCTGAGAAGTATCCCTCACGATGTAGAATAAACATGATTAATTTATTAATTATTCATATTTAATAAATTAGAGAATTTATATAAATAATGATAAAATAGTTTTATTATTATTTATTTCTACTACCGGCTTAATATTGAACCTAAAAGGTCACACCATAAAAGAGAATGATTTAATGGTGGAGGAATTAATTAATAATGGCTGGTAATTATTTATTTGTGAAATAAATAATTAATTAGCAAATTTAATAATTGATTAAATGAGATTTAATTAATTATAAAATTGATTAAGAAATGTTCTTAATATTATTAATTAAGAATTTAATTTTGGAAATTAAATCAAGTGAGAGAATTATTTTTCTAAGGTGTTTAGAAAAGGGATTAATGATTGAAAGGTGTTTTAATTATTAGTTAATTGGTTAATAAGAATAATCAATTAAAGGGTTAATAATAATAATATTTTATGGGAAAATTTTCAACTGAAAATTTTGCCTATAAATATACTATTATAAACCCTATTTGCCTCAACCAAAATAAAAACCCTAATTCTAAAGTAGAAAAAGAGAGGGAGGCAACTAATTCTCTCAACCTCTTCCTCTCTCCATTATTTTGATCCCTTGGTGGATACCAGTGGAGTGCTTCACAATTGAGGAGCAGCTGCTAGGGATCTCCGTTCATCGTTCTTGGATCGCTATTAAAGACCTCCATCTTCCCATTAACGTAAAGCTTCTTAAGGTAAACATACTGAACTATGAATTAAATATTATTTTTCGCATGGATCCTGCGGAGGTTTTCGGTTTTTTTAAGATTTAAATTTATGTTTTCATTGCGTTTATGTGCTAAAAACCGTTCACCTTCACCATAAGAGCACACAACTTCATCATCTCTTCATCAGCATCTACTTCAGGTAGACTTTCAGTTTTTGAATCTTCATCATCAGAACTTGATGATTTTGAATCAGACTTTATGATGAGAGCCTTTCCTTTTCCTTTCTTTGAGACAACCACTTTTGGGGATTCCTCCTCAGCATTAAGAGCAACTGTTCTTGAATTTCTCCCATGTCTCTTGCTTCTTTGATCCATCTCAAGTTCATAAGTCTTAAGCATTCCGTAAATTTCATCAAGAGTAGTTTCATCAAGAGCATACTTATCTCTTATAATAGTAGCTTTCAAATCCTAACTTTCAGGAAGAGCTAAAAGGAATTTTAGATTTGAATCTTCAATGTCATATTCCTTGTCCACCAGTGACAGATCATTCAAGAGTTTGACAAACCTGTCATATAAGTCCGTTAATGACTCATCACTTTTTGAGTCAAAGTGCTCATACTCTTGAGTGAGTATAGTCCTCTTGTTTTTCTTGATTGTATCAGTTCCCTGACACCTTGTTTTCAAAACATCCCATATCTCCTTTGCAGTCTTGCATTGAATTACCCTATTTGACATGACATTATCAATGGCACTATGCAGCAAATGCCTTACCTTTGCATCCTTGGCAATAGATGAGATATCTTCAACTGTGTATTCACTTTTCTCCTTTGGTGTGGTCTTTGCTGGCTGATCTGCAACTACAACAGAGAGCTTGGTTGGCTTATGCGGTCCTTCATAAATTCTGTTAAGGTATTCTGGATCTGTAGCTTCCAGAAACATAACCATCTTCACTTTCCATATGGGATACTCAGCAGGTCTCAACATGGGAACCCTGATAGTCTCATATCGACTATGGGTTTGAGTCTTTGGAGTTTCTTCAGTTTTGGCGGGCTTGGTTGGATTTTCTGCTTCTTCATACATGATTGTTTTGGATCTTTACTGTATGTGTGTTAACAGAGAGGCTCTGATACCACTTGTTAGGTCACACAACACTGTAGAAGGGGGTTGAATACAGTGTAGAATACAATCAAATCGATTTTAAATCACATGTAACAGAAAACAGATGTATTCGATATAATAAACTCTGTTACAATGGAACTGTTCTCTCTCAATGATGAACAAATATCACGAGAGCTGCTAGGTTATAATATATGATCTTCTCGATGATCGTAACTCTTGTAGAGTAAACCTATGTCTGTGTTTATATAGACACACAGTTACAAGATAACTTCTAGTTGATATGGAATATAATTCTGTCTCCTAAAATATATCAACCAGATATCTTATATAATTCTTCTAGTCCTCTAACTCTTTCCATGCATATCTTCTTCTTGTATTAGTCTCGATCTTCTTTCCTGTGAATCAGTTTCCTTCCTTAACTATTAGTCCTCCAGTACTTAAGTTCTGATATCCATCTTCTGATATTATCTTCTGATAATCTAAGTCCTGATATCCTTAAGTCCTGACTTCCAGTAAGTCCTGATTCCAGTAAGTACTAATATTTCCTGTTAGTTAAGATCTGAAAACTAAACATGAAACATATTAGACATGACATCTCAAATATATCCAACCATTGGTAAGTAGTCTTGGCATGTTCAAAATCTTCTACATTTTGCATCTTCAAAAGATCCTTAACTTACTTGTATTGTCATCATTCTTTTGGTTTAATTGTGCTCCTAAAAGAATTGTTCTTCTGGCTTGCTTGAGCTCCTAAAATAATTATTCTAATGGCATGCTTAAAGTAATTTCTAAAAGAATTGCAACCTTTCCAACATGCTCCTCCATACCTACTCTGCAATAACTTAGCAAATAATTTTGCACATGTCTTTGTTAATAGACCAACATATAACATTATCATTATATCACTGCACATATAAAATAATATATTTGTGCCTAGCGATAAGAGAGTTATTAATATGATGACTCTACTAGTTTTAATTTAACTATAACTTCAGTTAGAGTGTCATACCATGTCCTTGACAATTTCTTGAGTAGTATACTAGTTCATACCATCCTGAAGTGAGCTTGTGAAGAAGAGATATACATAGTCCAATAGATCTGCTACTACAAAGTCCATTAACTGTGGTGCATTGACTTCCTTTTTTGACTCACCAACCAGGAGTGCGCTTGTACACATCTACTAGAGTCCAATTCCAAGTGTAATGTGCATCAGGTGCCTGATATGCCGTAATATCCTCAAGTCTCGTCATTGGTGCTATCTGTTAGATACTGCTTTATGATAATAACCTAGCATCTAGTTTGGCCTTATCCCTCGTAATAATGCCATTGTCATCCAGTTTGACTTCTGGTTATCCTTGTACCAATTACAATATTGTCATTTGGTTTGGATACCAGCTTCCCTACAATCTGCTGGCTGACTGATTGAGTCCATCTTGCTTTGCAATCACTCAATCAATCCGGATCTATCAGAGCTTCTGTAACTTTCTTAGTTATTTTTTCAGATAGAAATCTAGAGAAATAGTCATTCACACTCAGTAGCCCTGCTAATCATTACTCCACCATCTGGATCACTTAAGAACTAGACTATGGGAATAATATTGACATCAAACCCTTTGTCTCAGCAGATATGTTCTTTAATGTCCTCTGATTTTTCAATGTGGTGTTGTGTCTGATTAGTTTACCCTTTTTTTGCTCCCCCTAAGCTGTTGCCGGGATTTCCTGAAAATCCTTACCCTCGCTGTCTGGCTTCATTGAAATAATGAGTTGTATTATACACTGTCATTCCACTACTTGGATATTAATCATCAATACCATTAGTTTCTCCTATAATAGCTTAGAGCATGGAGTTGTTGAACTGTGCACTTAGACTATCAATCATCTTCTGTTAATCAACCATAAACGCCCTGTAGGTTGTAGACTCCACTAAGTAGCCATGCGAAATATCCTAGCTAGTCTTAGCTGCAAATGCTAAGATCTTCAAACAACTGAAAATATTTCATTGTTTGCTTCTGTAGAACATTCTCTCCAAACACTTTCAGGTTATCCTGTGTTTGCCCCTGTTGGCCATTAACTCATTAGTGGTCTTCATGTATACATCCAGATCAAGGCTTGATCTTACTTGTTGCAAACTGTTTTGACTGCTTCAGCTCTTTGGTATTTAGAAAGTCTTGATTAGCTTTACATTGTCCTTGTTTCTTTAATCAAGTTCCGGTTCTTCCTTTGTACCACACCATTATGACACGGAGCTCCTAGTGCTGAATATGTCTCAAAATATTCTTGATGTTACAGATATTAATCAGAACTGCTTCTTGAATTCAATCCAATTATCTGACCACAAGATCATTTCTTTTACAGTTGCTTCCATCTTGATCTTCTTTGATGTGATCAATCACCATCTGTGATGTCTTGTCTTGAGAACGCCTGAACAACAACTTTGTTTAATAAGAGTAGTCAACCACCATCACTAAGGTATATCTTTGCTTTGATATGATGTTGTCTTTGACTCCTCTTTCTGACATGCCTCACATTTATCATCTTCTAAATTCCAGATGAAGCAATCCTCTCACTAATCCCTTTTTCACAAAAGAGTTCCTTGAGTTGATGTTTAAGGGTGAGAGCTTCTAATGCCATAGCTAAAATTTTGTCAGATGAAGCTTTACAATAGAAACCATTGACTTCACCTTTCCTAATAGTCTGGCCACGAGCATATCCTTTCCTTACTCTAAAAAGAGCAAGCTTCTCAACCTTCCTGCTTCAGATGAGACACTAATCCTTCTTTGAATTGACAATTTGTCCTTTGATGAAGAACTGTCTGATAAGAGGATTTGTGCCTTGATTCTCTTGCAAGGAAGTTGCTTCAAAAGTTATCAGTGACTCCAATGATTAGTTGTTATTAGTGATAGCAACTGTTGAATCCATGATGACATTCCTTTTCTGCATAGCTTGTCCCGTAATGAAAACCTTTTCTATCATCTCCAAAGATTATTGACGGAATAGCTTTTGTCAATCACATTTGATTGTGAGGCTCTTTCTCTGATCATATGCCTTGAGTATAAATTTCCAAGAATGAATCAATTAACCTGTTATGTCCTGCACTCACAAATGGATTAACAGTTCTTGGTACCCAACTTATCAGTTTGGGTCCAGTTAGATTAGAGATTTTATTATAAATAGAGATAACAATAGCTACAACCTTATTATGCTAATTCTTATCTTTGACTGACCATTTTCTCCATTTTAGTATCTCTAGGCTAGGGGAAAAATGATTTCAACCTTACATAAGGAGGACTAACAGTCTTTGCCCTATTGTAATCCTAATCATGCCTTTTCTACAATTAATACAAGTACTAAGAGATGCATTCACGATATTGAAATAAGCAAGCATTGAATTGAGAATACATGGCATTTATTCAGAAATATGATACATAAGAATTAAGCAATATAGGCAAGATCTGGAAAAAATAGAATTAACAATTAAATTACTAATTCTATCTAGTCCAAACCCGTTGATAAATCTCATCTAGCTACCTCAATCCAATTATAAACTAATACATCTTAACAAACAATTTAGATCAAATGAATAAATCAGATTGTAATAGTATACAGAGAGTACGCATAAACAAATGTCTTAGGTGCTGGAAAACATATATCTCACCAAAGCAATTAATCATGTTCAACAAATATTCAATCACATATTTAAGATCATTTAAAGTAACATGCACAAGGTAAACATCAATCCTAGTTATCAGAAAAATAATCCAGTGAACAAGTTCAGCATTATCTATATGTGATACTATCATGCTTGTGCGAGTGTTAAACATTTAAACACTAAGATCTTATCATGCATTGAATATTGAGAACAGGATATTGCAGTGGTTTAAGAAATTGAAACCTTAGATATGTGAGTTGGACCATCTTCGGAGATTGCTATAAAAGGAAGATATTCATGATTCTCATCATCTGATCCATCCTAACTCTTTCACGTTCACCGTAAGTTTTGACTGGATGCTTCCCTAAGAAAACATTCCACCTTTGTCTCAACTCTTCAACTGAATCCCTACTCATCCTTGTTTGTCAAGCTTCTTATTCTATTGTAGCAAAACCCCTAATAGTTACTTGACACATATATCTTATCATAACTGTAGCTATCAAATCTTGTTTATGTTCCAATCTCAGTCTTGTAATCACCCCTTGAACTTTATTTATAAGAATCTCTGGTTCGGAATAGATAGGCTTGATTCTTGGATATAGCTTATGTATTCCTTGTGAATCTGATGTAAATAAACTTTCCTGACAAGTAAAACACTGCCCTAACGTCCAGTCCCTCAAGTACTTGTACCTGAGCTTCCTCTGACTCAACTATCAGTAACTCTTACATTCCGTCCCGAGGTTCCAACTTTACTGCCTGTAACTGAGATGTTTGTTTGTCCCCACTATTCTCTCTGACCTCCAAAATTCCTGCCTGTATGATCTCACTGATTCCTGGATAAATATAGCATTGGTCCAAACCACTTTTTGAATGTATAATCTGGAATCATAGAGTTGTTTTAAAATCTCCGAGAAAAATTGTACCCTTAGAAATTTCATTCAATTCCTACGTCTGAAAACCCAGTGGTATCCTGTGGAGTAAGCCTTTGAGGAAGTTCCATAATTTTTGTCTGTAGGTCTTGAAATCAGTTCCATTTGAGTAAGAAAACCATTATCTTCAATTTCCGTATTCGCGAATTTTCCGTCTGAATAGCACATGGTCTTCGTTTTCTTCGAAAGATTAAAATCCACTTTGAAAGCCCGGAGGAATCCTGAGTCTACCAATCCTTGAGTACCCTTAATTTAATATTTAAGAGAAATTTAAATTTTCAATATTTTTTAATTTTCTTAGAAAATAAATTAATCAAAAATAAATATTTGCGTAAAATCTAATTTTCAAGAATTTCGAATTTTCTTAAAAAATTAAATAAAACGTAAATTATTATCTAAGAAAAATTTAAATTAAAGAATTTTAAATTTTATAAAAAAAATAAATAAATCAGAAAAGAAAAATAAGGGCAACAAAAATTATGTTAAGTTCTCTATGGCGACTCCTTCTGTGCTTTGCGCCATCTTTTACATTGTGTGGCGACAAGTAAACAGATAATGGTTCGGCGACTGATAACTGTATGGCGATTGGGAATATAGGTGGGAAGTATTCTTATTTTTCCTCCTGTCGCGACTTCCTGAGTTACTTCTGTGCGCCGTCCTTTTTTTTATTTTTATTCTATTACGACCAGTACAGGGTTTGTTTAGACTTAGTATTGATAGCGCGTTACTGGTGTTGTGTTCTTTAATTGTGTTGCGCGAGTAAATTAACCAGGAGCTGCGTCTATGGCGACTTGTATAAACAAGGAGGCGCATGTACTTAATCAAAATGGCAGATCTTGTACATGTTGCCTAGGAAGACAAAAGAAAATGGCAGCAATACCGAAGTTAATCACAGGATACACAAAGAAATGGCACCCTATTAACTATTGAATTGGTATCTAAAAATTTGAATTGCCGAGTTAAAATTGGCAGAAAAAAATTCTGAAAAGCCGAAAAAAATACACCCGAAAGAAATAAAAATAAATTTAAATTTAAAACTTTTATTTACTAAAATTTAAATAGTAAATTAATTTAGTTAAATTTATAAAATAAATTTATTTAAATTAAGTTCATAATAAACTTATTTAAATTAAATTTATAAATTAAATTTTCTAAATCAAATTTACCAAATAAATTTATGTAAATGAAAGATTAATAAAATAAATTATTTTTAAGGATCCTGATTTGTGTATCAATCAGTCAGCTCTGATACCAATTGTTAGGTCCCGAATTATCGTAGAAGGGGGGTTGAATACGATAATCACTAAATTAAAAAAAAATTCGAATCTTTAGCGGATATAATATTTAGTGCTCGGTTAGTGGTTTCGTGTTCTTGAGAGGAATAGTGTTTGGAACAATAAAACGAGAAACCCAAGATATTCGATGAAGTATATATTTATATATAAATCCGCGAGGGTATTGCTACATTCCGGTAAATAAATTAACCAACTACAATCTAAGAACAACAAAGTTCCTAGCTACTACAAAGATTTACAAATCAAATCTTATACAATGATCTAGCTTTTGTTTGTACTTGGATTTAATTACCGGGTAACGATTATAATGCTCCTATGAATATACAAGAATTAAATCGGGCATTATAACGTTACTCCGTTGAGAATTTAAACGGATATACAAAAAACTTGAGCTTCTCTGTAATGCTGTCATTTTCACTACTCTCTTGGGAGAGAAGATGAACATAATTTTATCCAAAAATGAATGACTGAATGCTTCTGCTGCAAAGTGTAGACTTTATATCCAATAAAATTATGTGGCTGAGGAGAGGAGAGCTTCTGTGGCGACTGCATTAGGTTCTCTATAGTGACTAGGAGATACAGGTTCTTAGTTTATTCATGCATATGGCGACCGCAGTATAAGTACCATACTTGTACTTAAATAAAATCAATACCACACATCTGTGGCGACCAGGGGGGGAATACTTGTTGTTTCCTGTGGCGACTTGCCTTACTACAACAAGTACATGTGAATGTACTTAATTAAAACTTAACCAAACAAACATGCTTGTTCGTTTTCTTTTATTTTATTTCTTTGATTTTCTTTTTCCTTTTTCTTTCTTTTTGTTTTTTTCTTTTTCTTTTCTTTTGTTTTTTTGTTTTCTTTTTGTTTTTTTCTTTTTTAAGTTTAAATTGTAATTAAATTAATTTGGATTTATAAAATAAACTTATTTAAAGTTTATAAAATAAATCATTTTAAGTTTATTAAATAAATTATATTAAAGTCCATTAAATAAATTTATTTAATTTAACAATTAAATTTTGAGCTTCGCCAGTCCCCTGAGCTGTTTAGCTGTATACCCCGCGCACCTCTTCTCGTACTTTAACAGATAAATGTTCAATCCAAGTACGTTCCTCAACTTAACAATTCTTCTAAAAATAATACCCATATTCCTTTCACGAACTGTTGACGCCTAATGCAACTGGTCTGGTTCACAGATGACTAACCCCGATTCAGGTCTTTGTATTATAGACTTGATTACATTGTTAAGTTTGCAACAACTTTATCGCTTCAGACACTGACTATCAATAAACAACTGTACTTTTACCGGAATCCTTTCTGGTACTTTAGAAAACATCTTCATTAACCTCTGTCTATACCTTGTCTTCAATTCTTCAGATTGTTATGCTTCGAACACTGTCTATCTTCAATCAATGCCAATACATTGAAATCTTCCGGTAGCACTTGTATATTGAATCTTCAACATTTCTGAAACCCTAAAAGTCTTTAACCTTTGTTCTTCACTGAGGCATAATCATATTAATGAACTTCTTTTTGTGACCTATAGACAGACTTCAGGCTTTCTTCTAATCTTCTGATTCTTTGTATTTTCCTTGTCTTCATTCTTCTTGATTTCTTGTGTAGACGTAGTATTATTAACCTGTCATGTTCTAGTGTTGTTATCGTGTTGAGTTATCACGTAACTGTTTATACAGCTACGCAGTCTTACCAACAGTTCCACAGTCTTATTATCTAGGGACGGTTGATCAGGCCTCCACACAAGTTATCTAGGATAGTTGGCCATGCTATCACACAAATTGTCTAGGAAAGTTGATCGGGATTTCACACAAATTAACCGGATCCGAAGAGACTAGCTAGGTCTCTGATTAACTATGTTAGAGTAATCGGTGAAGATAGGGTGCACAACTGAATTAACCGCTTACGCAACGTTATCCAATATCTGATTCGTTTTATCTAGTTTTCAAATCACGTTTACCTATCTCTTGTTACAAACAAATCTACCACAACACACTATTTAAAACCTCTTTTCCATTTTAATCACATTTTAGAGATAGGTACTTTAAGATGTTAATTCTTCCCAAAACATATTTTAAACAACATTTTCAAATACAGGGTTATACGTAACTTAAAACGTTTTTGTTCCTGTTCGAAAATAAATCAACAGTTCATTCATATATATTGAACCATAAAAGTATGGTCAGGGGTACTTGCCTTGCAGAACTTTACAACTATCTCTGATTGACCTTGGACCAACTCAAAAGCTCGGGATTTATTGCCTAATTATTAGACTATTCTGGATCCAACTTCAACACTCAGGCCCTTCGCTTGGAACCTTGCTGAGCTTGCCGACTGATCACTGGGTTATCTTAGTTTGACATCAACTCCCAAGTCCTCCGACTAGAACCTACAACTACGTTAGACGACTAACTATGCTTGACATGTCCTCGCTATCAACTATACCCAAATGATATCGAGACCCGACTCGTAAATATACGCATTATTGCAATACACATTGTAATATCCGGGATATCTCGTGTAATTATTTTTATCAATAAATAATTATTATATGATTATTATGTGAATTTTGGTGAATTATCTGATGATTGACAATTATATTCACATGTTTATATGTAATAAGATATGAGTATGTTAATTTTAATATGTCCAGAATAAAATATAGATACTTGTGGTATTTTTTGGTAATTTTTCGATCATTATTTGATTTTAGAATGATTTACAGATTTAATAATTAATTTATGAATAATTATAAAATTATTTTATAGAGCTGGGAATCGTCCAACTTCAACCATTTTTTACGTTTTTACAACCCAAAACTCTTCCAAAAACTCCTTTCTAACCTAATCTGGTAATTCCGGACATTTTCCGTGTTTTGACTTTTTCGATCCGGATTACGGTTTGACCCGTACGCGTCCCAGCGTACAATTTTCGATACGATAATTATTTCCATATATCAACAAAACCCGTATTCTTGAAAGACGGAATAATATTACGTTATTTTCGTATAAAATGTTTTATAAGAAGCCCGGTTTGGATAATTATCCAATACGAGTATCAAATCGGATCGTCTTTGCAGTTACTTAGCGGCTAAGTAACTATTTTTTCGATCCAATACGATCCAACACGAACCAATATTCCATAAATATATATAGCCTTTTTATTATTTCATTTTATTCGTATAATCATAATCAATCAGTAGAAATATAAAATTTACAGAGAAAAACCCTAAAAAAGTCGTGTACTTCATAATTAAATACACAAACGAAGGCGTTATCAAACTCCGATTCAAGCGTGCAATATATCAAATCGAAGCTCTTGAAAAACTCTTTCTGAATCCACCATCTTTTCAGGTGCAGAAATCAAGGTATTTTTCTTATTTAATTATTTTAATTCGAATTATTTATGGATTAAATTAGGAATTTTTGTTCTTGATATTTTGATGTGATTTGATGACATAATCATGTAGAACTTTTCTTACTGGTCATTTTGGTATATTATATGTCAAATTTTGAGTTTAATAACATGTTCAAATTGATGTTTAATTCTCGAAATAATAAAATTAGGGTTTATATACTTTGAATGTTCTTAATTGATTTTAGGAACTTTTGATTTACTAAATCTGGGTTGAAATAACTTGCACCATCATGTAGATCGTGTAAAAACGAATTGATTCGTATATTTGATTATATTGTTCGACCCCATAATCGACTTCGCCGGAAACCACCGCGCGGGGGCGACGAAATTTTTGATCGGGTTTTCCAGGCGATTCCGTGATTTGGTGATCAAATGGATTGCAGAAATAGATTCTTGATAGTTAGAAGTATGATCCCTGTTGATTTGGTGTGGTTCTGGGCGGTGTTTTGGTTCGCCGGAAAGCTTGGTGGTCGTCGTTAATGTCGGCCGGCCACCGGAGCTCAAAACGGGGAAGACGACGGGGGAAATTACACTTTAGTACCCTAAAGTTTTCTGGGTTTAATTATTTTCAGAAAATGTATTTTCTTTCTTTATATATTTTCAGAAATTGATTTCTTATTATTTAAAATTCCAAAGTTCATTATTTAATTTCTGAAAATTATTTTTAAATCTTAATTAATTTTAGTTGATAATTAATTAATTAATTAGTCAACTAATTTAAATATTATTTGATTAATTAATTTACTTAGTTATTAATTAATCTTAATTGATTATTTAATTAGATTTAATTACTTATTGGATTTAAAAATTTTGAAAAATAGTTTCGAGCTTTAAAATATTATTTTAATTTATTTTAAAATCTTGATAATTATTATTTAATTATTTTAAAGTCATATTCCGGTGTTCAAACCCTATTATATAATTATAAAATGATTCAGAGACCTGTTTTAACTCCGAAAAATGTTCAAAAATTGGTAATAAATACCTGGAAAATAATTTTAACCCCGAATTTTCTTTAAATATTTATTTTAATTGAATATCTTATGTGCTACGTGTTATATGTAATCCAATTGATGCATAATATGACTGTACATGCATTGTTTGACGGTTTTAATCATAACTTTCAATACGTACGTCGGATTTGGGTAAAACGAAGGGTAGATGAAAGCTTATGACGTCTATGTGAGAATTAGAATGGTATGAGATTGAGTATTGAAAGATACTTGTAATGTCCAGCAGAGTAAGTGAGACATAGAAAAAGAAAGCAAGTGATTGATAAATAGAAGCAAGTCATAGAAAGAGAAGAAAAGTGGTTGATGAGTAAAATTGTTAGATGAGTACAAGTAAAGTTGGAAATCATCTGTGATAAGGCAAGTACTTCTGAACCTTCTTCAAGATATATTGCAAATATTTTCAAACTTTCTCATAACATATTGCTAGTATTCAAAATAAATCATGTTTTATATTGCAAGAACTTTAAGCTATTCAACCTTGAACCCTGATTCTTATTGATCTTGAACCATAAGCCTTATTCCTCATAAACCATTGATTGTTGAATTCTCATATATGAGCCAGACATATACAATACTACTCCACAAATACATATCTACCACATACTGATTTCTGATATTGAATTTCTTGACATACCAACCCTTATACCTTGTTTAACAGAAGACCAGTCCTTGTAACCCTTGAACCCTTGGTCTTCTAGTTTCTGATTCTTTCCTTGATTGAAATCCAATTTTTTTGAATTCCTTGTTATACCTTCATGATATTATGAATCACCCTATACTTCAAGATAAATGATGTTTATGATTCAGCTTATTGAATTACATTATTTATCATATTGTTATTCTAGAATTGGATTGTTTTTAAATATGGACAAGATTCGTGGTCGGACCAGATTCGTGGTCATAATAGGCCAATGTGTGCCTTGGATCCAGTATATAGAGCAAAGCTGGGAGCCTTGCTCAGGGTTAGTGCATGACTAATCAGCAGTCTAACCTTGGTTTTTAAAATGAAAGTGAATATCCAATTCTAATCATTGCTCATCCAGAAACTTGATTCTTTAAAATCATTTCAAATTAACATTGTTTAACCTCAGTTATTGCTATTATGACTTGCTGAGCTAGTTAGCTCACTCTTGCAAACCTTTTTATGTTTTCAACAGTTGAAAAGGAAAATTTTTGGTAACGAGGATTCCCAGTCCAGTGTGCGAGCTAGGATTCCAGGTTAAGTTGGATCGAGCTAGCAGGAGCTTTATATTGTAGACGAGTTATGCAAGATTGTAAGAACAATATTATTATCAATTGTGAGTTGAACTAGTTGGGATTCGATAAGATATAATAAAAGTTAAGGTTGTGGCTTGTTTTCATACTTTAAACCTGTTGTGATCCGTGGTGGTGTTAAGAAGGGTCAATGCATACAATATTTTATACAAAGGTTTATATATTGGGTGTGTGTTGTGAGCCCCAAACTTCTGACCCGGGTTTGGAGGTCATCACAGTTTTGGTATCAGAGCTACAGATTATAAGTCACTGAAACAAGCCTAGATTATCGGAAATGGATAGAGGATTAGGATTAGGAAATATAAAGATAGAATGTCGAGAGGTTGAGTGCGACTGTATAGTAGGTTTTGGTATGATTCGTGATGAGATTTGATATTCTTATCTAGTGACGTGATTGTCAGATAGTGGCGATGGAAGATGCTTTTATCCCAGGATTTTCTGATCATTTGGAGCCTTCAGTCGGAGGACCATTATCTGATTCACACCCTCCTCTTCCACCGGTGTTAGCCATATCACCTCCTGTTGTGACGGTTGTACCTTTTCAAGCTATTTTCCTATCCCTGATGTGAGACTACCTATTCGAGAATTCCCCACATACTGATTCTGGTTCTACCGGATATTCGGCTGTGAGCAGATCTTCTCTGTCTATCCTACGCCTTGTTCTATACCATCAGTTTAAAAACCTTCTTATGAAGTAACAACACCTATAAGGATGGATTCGAGCGCTACAGCATATAGTGCGTATACGAGTTATTAAAGAAGGTGAGAAGAAACCTATAAAGAGGATTCGTGTGTTCAAAAAAAATAACTGCTATCTGGATATATGGAGCTACTAGTGAGTACGCCACCCATGATTATCCAGTGAAGTAAGCTGGATGGATTTTAGAGGAGTTCGAGAAGATTGGAGATCGAGAGTTTTCTTAGAATTAGATGATGGGGTTATGACCAAACGTAATACGTATAGTAGTAATGTGATGTGATGTTAGTCGACCTTATTTTATAAAATAGATTCCATGATTACTGGATATACTTGTTATACTCAGTAATTTTAAGAGATAATGATAAGTTTGTTACCAGTATGGAAGACTAGAAGTGAAATTATGAATAAAATAATATGCAACGGTAACTGGAGTTCTTGCCGACCAATAAAGACAAAATGGACCCAATAAAGGGTAGAAGGTATATGGAAAGGAGTGAGCTCTTATCTGAGTGTTTCCTTAATTTGATACTCCCTTCGTCCCTTTCAATTGTTTACATTTTTTAGAGAGTGTTGGACACGCATTTTAAGGTGCATATAAAATATAGTTTTGTAATTTTTTTTTACAATTTTGTTTTTCTAAATAAAAATTAAAACATTCAACTTTTATTCAGAAAAAGAAAATTGTAAAAATAAGTTACATAACTATACTTTTTATGCACCTTAAAATGCGTGCCGGACACTTCCTCAGAAATGTAAACTATTCAAAGGGACTGATGGAGTACTTAGTAGTGGTTTAGAAAGACAATAACCAACTCATATAGTAATAACGACCAGATGTATGATTTTAAAATTTTAATCAGTTTTCAAAAGAGATTTTTTTAACAAATTTTTTTTTAAGAATCCTTGGAACAAAATTTTTTTTTTTTTTTAAAAACTTGGTTGTCAAACTACTACTTGAGTTTCTTATTTGTTATAAGATTCAGATTCTCCAGAAGGATACTTGTTCTAGAAGTTAGTATGGTTCGTTTAAAAGACCAAGTGGACCCGCTATTATGGAGAATATTTGATTGTTCCTAGCAGAAGAATGCAAATATTATTTGATCAGTTTAACGACAGAACCAATGTACGGAGAAACTGTTCATCCAATTTCTGAGACGATTAGAGTTCAAAGAATACGTCGATTCACAAGAAGCCGAGTATTAGCAAATAAGATTGAGAAAATTTCCAGACTTTTTTAAAAGAAGAATGTTATTAGCAGAATAGTCGATTGTTGGACGACCAGTAGTGTAAGCAAAATTTAAAGTTATGATTGTAAATCTCGTAACAATGCAAATAGGGTCGAATTATAAAAATATTGAACATGGAATCACGACGCTAAGGATACAAGACCTAATAAATAGGAAATTTATTCAAATGATCAATTTGAGAAGGCATTTCATAAAACTTTCTGAAGTTAGTATGACTTGGAATGCGATCTATTGATCGAAATAGATGAAATATGGATGGCGACCAATAATATCATTCTTTTTTATAATACTATTCATTTTTATGAATCTTGAATCAAGTATGAACTTCTTTCATAATCAGCTCTATGAGGTGATAAGAAAATTATTGTATTCCTTTCAAAATCATTTTTCCCTCAAATATTATTTTCTGATTGAGACAGTCAGTATTATGGTGTAACTCTTTATCGAAATGACAAAGAGTTTGGTGGGACGCCACCTAATTATGTGTTATATGCCATATAGTATGAAAGACTGGACATCTTGAGTACAAATATGGTTGTCTCACTCATATCCAAATCATCATTCATTCTTTCCTCATTTATTTTGATTTCTTGATTTATGGATCCTTCTGATTGTTTCCTTGTACTGTTATTCTTTATAAAAAAAATTCCAATCAGAATCATATCCACAAATTCCCTTCTTGTGTAAGGTCCATTCTTTGAATATTCTAAAAGGAGGTCAAATGAACCCGTGTAACGGATAGAGTTATGTGATGACTGTGGATAATTGCAAGCCAATAAATGGTGGACATTTACGTGCAGAGAAGAACAATTATGTTGATAACGCGGTTATTGCGAGGACATCAAATCAGAGGCAGAAATTTATATACATGATAAGTTTCAAGTCTGATATTTTGGCATAAATTGAAGTAGTTAGCAAACTGTATGAGGTAAATTAACCATAGAAATAAGAGTGTAAAGTTGCGTATATCGTATAAGGTAAATGATTGATTGGACAACGGAAGCGAATGAATAAATTCCTAATAATAACCAAATAATCGATTAATACATTGTGAAGATGAAGCATACATCAATCATGTGGGAGATATTTGTTATGAAGATTCAAGATCGAAGAAATGCTAGTTACGAGTAAACTTTGAGTGTGTTCATCAAGGAATGGTTAGGCTTTCCCACTCAAGTAAGTGAGTTATGGTAAATTTGATGCTTATAACTGGGTTAACAAAGAAGGTTCAATATGCAAGGACATAAGTGGAGATGAAGATATGGTGGTTTAACTGCAACAAATTTTAAGATGTGATGCTTTAAAACCAAATGAATTCTTTCACAAGATTATAATAGTGTTGGTTAAGACCTCGTGCTGGTTATCAGAAGTTGAACAAGTTGACTAATAAGAATAAGTGTATATTTTTAAGGATGTATAATTGTTAATTAGAGAGCTTGAATTGAAACACGAACTAGAAGGATTCTAGAATAATTTATAAATGTACTCAGAAGTGATATTATGTTATAATCAGAAGATATGAGAAAATATATGGTATAATAAGAATTATTCGCTATAATCTTAAGTTGAACTAAAGATATGAGTTATACTGGTTAGTGTTATGTATGGTGGTGAAATGGTGAATTTAGAAGGCAGAAGTTGATTGGTCTACTTCTGGGTTGACTATTGGTTGTGTGATTGATTGTTGGTGTCGTCTTGAGTCCGACTGATAGTCAATAATATAAAGGAGATGCTGCCCAAATTTTCGGAAAATACCCTACTGTTAAAAATAGAAAGTATACTTTCATGTGTTATTGATATTCATGTTGATACTCCAAAAAATTGTGATCTCGGCTCTTGAAAAAGGTAGTTACAGCCAATCCGAATATATATAATTGGTCTTTGATTTCATTTAGCTATTCATCACTTGGTGTAATTGATCAATTAAGTGAGTTAATTGGTTAATTTTACCAACTAATGGTCAGTTAGATGAAAATTGATTCCAATTAGATTAAGTCAAAGTTTGATGTGACCTCCAAATCTGAAATCAAAGCAATGAGGAATTTGGAGAAGGTATGGACACCAGTAGAATTCAGAAGTTGCTGCAAGTGCATGAGGCTTTACTTGGATGAACATGCCTTTGTAATAGACAAAAGAAATACAAAGTTATCTGTATAGCCAAGTGAGAAGAATGTTTTCAAGAACTAAAGATCTAAGATAGAGCAAAGAGAAGGAAGGAAATGAAGAAGGGTGGTGGAATAAAGAAGAGGTTAATAACTACACCAATACGGATTCTATTAGACAATCAAAGAGATTTAATCATCTGCAATAAAGTTTATTAAAAGACGTCTTGTTTCTAAATTGTTTTGATAAACATACAATAAATGATTTACCAAGTATTTCTGTTTTGGATAAAGTGTGAGATACAGTTTTAATTCAGTTTCTGATTGATATTGATACTTAAGTTGTTGTTAAATATCAAAAGTGGTATTAATATGGATGATTGATGTTTACTTCAGAATGGGGTGTTGTGAGCATCAAAGTTTGTATTGATATCTAATTTGATATGACATCAAAATGAGTATTAATGTCAAGAGTTCAGTTTTGAATGAGCTGTGAGAATAAAGAACGGAAATAGGAGAGGAAGTGGAATCGAAAGGGTGATAAAGAAACTTTATAAGATGCCAGGATATAGGTAAGATATGGCTAATATGAAAGATAGAAGTAAGGTGAAAAATTTAGGAAACATTTGTAAATTGAGATAGGGAATGCATCCCAGGAGTACGATCAAGTACCAATGGATAAAAGAAAATATCTAGTGACCAGAAGTGAAGAGAAAATGGGGGAAAACATGTAAATAAATGTTTTACCTACCTAAGAATTAAGGCGGGACATCAAAGACTAGATGGATGCATTTCGCCAGGAGACGTCGTAGTGAAATCGCCTGAGAACTAAAGGTGAGGAAAGCGTTAATTGCATTATTATCGATAGGTTATCCAAACCTAATCATTCTCTTTTATTAATAAATAGTTTGTCTAATAAGTGTGTTAGTTTCTGTTTGAAGAAGTGGTGGTACGTTATCAGATCCAGAAATTGATTGTAAATGATCAAAATTATCTGATTTGAGATTTGACAGAAGTTTTCAGAATACGATGAATTATGTCGAACCAGAATAGTATACACCATTCGTAGATGAACGGGCATTTAGTAAGGCGGAGCTAAAAGATAGGAATTTGGCTACGATAACTCAAGGGATTCAAGCCACTCCAAGAATATGATACGAGACATAGATGTTAAAGAAGACTTTCTGTTAGTATGGCACAAAGAAAGAATAAATGTTATATGTGACTAGACGTCAAGGAAAGCATTGCAGTCAGTTTCTTATAAGAACTTTTTAGAACCAAAATAATTGATAATATGGGTTAGAATATATCGGTGATGCCTCCAGGCTAGTGTACTTTCTTTAAAGTAGTAAGAGATTTTCACTCAGCAAATATACTCGAATATGATTTAAGGAAAATAAGATAGGGTGATAAGTTTGTGCGTCAATCATATTCAGTCGAGATTTTCTCATTAATTTTTAATTTTGGAGTAATTTCGAGAACGTTAAAAATCGAATACACCATGATTTCAGTATATCATTCGCAGATGGACGAGAAGATTGAGAGAACAATTAAAGATCCTCGAATGCGATTGGAAGCAATTACAAACTAGGTTAATTGAACAGAGAAACATGTGGGAATGGGATTCAATAACCAATAACTACTATAAATGTTCATGAACACGAATTACTAGAATTAGAAAAAAAGAGAATTAATAGGTATTATGCTTGTAAAACAGGCAAGATAAGTGTAAGTGAGTTGGCTTCACCGCCACGCATATAGCAGGTTCATAGGTGTTTATATGTGTATACTCATAAAAACTAATTTAGCTCTATTATATATAAAATGGAGGCTTAAATTAAGTTATATGAGCAACTAATAGAATTGGATGTCAGCAAGAGGCTGTTAAGTAGTGAGTGATGCTGCGAGTAAACGTTTATGAAAAGTTGTAAGGCTGAGGGATTAACCTGAGAAAATGGATGTGAGATACTTGGATGCATCATTAGCGTATCCTTAGTGTGATTTTGAGGACAAAATTCTTTTAAGGGGGAAGGATGTAATACCCTGGATATCGCTAATTATTTTTATCAATAAATGATTATTATATGATTATTATGTGAATTTTAGTGAATTATCTGATGATTGACAATTATATTCACATATTTATATGTAATAAGACATGAGTATGTTAATTTTAATATGTCTAGAATAAAATATAGATAATTGTGGTATTTTTCTGGTAATTTTTGGATCGTTATATGATTTTATATTGATTTACAGATTTAGTAATTATTTTCTGAATAATTACAAAATTATATTATAAAGCCGAGAATCGTCCAACTTCAACCTTTTTTACATTTTTACAACCCGAAATTCTTCCGAAAACTCCTTCCTAACCTAATCTGGTAATTCCGGATATTTTCCGTGTTTTGACTTTTTCGATCTGAATTACAATTTGACCCGTACGCGTCCCGACGTATAATTTTCGATACGATAATTATTTCGATATATCAACAAAACCGATATTCTCGAAAGACGGGTTAATATTACGTTATATTTGTATAAAATATTTTATAAGAAGCCCGGTTTGGATAATTATCCAATACGGGTATCAAATCGGATCGTCTTTGCAGTTACTTAGCCGCTAAGTAACTAATTTTTCGATCCAATACGATCCAACACGAACCAATATTCCATAAATATATATGTAGCCCTTTTATTATTTCATTTTATTCGTATAATCATAATCGATCAGTAGAAATATAGAATTTACAGAGAAAAACCCTAAAAATGTTGTGTTCTTTATAATCAAACGCACAAACGAAGGCGTTATCGAACTCCGATTCAAGCGTGCAATATATCAAATCGAAGCTCTTGAAAAACTATTTCTGAATCCACCATCTATTCAGGTGCAGAAATCAAGGTGTTGTTCTTATTTAATTGTTTTAATTCGAATTATTTATGGATTAAATTAGGAATTTTTGTTCTTGATGTTTTTGATGTGATTTGATGGCATAATTATGTAGATCTTTTCTTCCTGGTCATTTTGGTATATTATATATCAAATTTTGAGTTCAATAACATGTTCAAATTGATGTTTAATTCTCGAAATAATAAAATTAAGGTTTATATACTTTGAATGTTCTTAATTGATTTTAGGCACTTTTGATTTACTAAATCTGCGTTGAAATAACTTGCACCATCATGTAGATCGTGTAAAAATGAATTGATTCGTATATTCGATTATATTATTCGACCCCTGAATCAACTTCGCCAGAAACCACCGCGCGACGGCGGCGGAATTTTTGATCGGGTTTTCCAGGCGATTTCGTGATTGGGTGATCAAATGGATTGCAGAAATAGATTTCTGAGGTGTGGTTCTGGGTGGTGTTTTGGTTCGCCGGAAAGCATGGTGGCCGCCGTTAATTAATTAATTAGTCAATTTCTGAAAATAATTTTTAAATTTCTGAAAATAATTTTAAAATCTTAATTACTTAATTAGTTTTAGTTGATAATTTATTAATTAATTAGTCAATTAATTTAAATATTAATTGATTAGTTAATTTACTTATTTATTAATTAATCATAATTGATTATTTATTTAGATTTAATTACTTATTGGATTTAAAAATTACGAAAAATAGTTTTGAGCTTTAAAATAATATTTTAATTTATTCGCAAAGCTCGATAATTATTATTTAATTATCTTAAATTCAGATTCGGGTGTTCAAACCCTGCTATTTAATTATAAAATGATTCGGAGACACTTTTTAACTGTGAACAATGTTCAAAAATTCATAATAAATACCTGGAAAATCATTTTAACCCTGAATCTTCTTTAAATGAATATCTTACGTGCTACGTGTTATATGTGATCCAATTGATGCATAATATGACTGTACATGCATTGTTTGACGGTTTTAATCATTACTTTCAATCCGTACGTCGGATTTGGGTAAAACAAAGGATAAGCGAGAATGATATGAGATTAGAATGATATGAGATTGAGTATTGAAAGATACTTGTAATGTCCAATAGAGGAAGTGAGACATAGAAAAAGAAAGCAAGTGATTGATAAATAGAAGCAAGACATAGAAAAAGAAGAAAAGTGGTTGATGAGTGAAACTGTTAGATGAGTACAAGTAAAGTTGGAAATTATCTGTGATAAGGCAAGTACTTCTGAACCTTCTTCAAGATATATTGCAAATATTTTCGAACTTTCTCATAACATGTTGCTAGTATTCAAAATAAATCTTGTTTTATATTGCAAGCGCTTTAAGCTTTTCAATCTTGAACCCTGATTCTTATTGATCTTGAGCCATAAGCCTTATTCTTCATAAACCATTGATTGTTGAATTCTCAGATATGAGCCAGACATATACGATACTACTCCACAAATACATATCTACTACATACTGATTTATGATATTGAATTGCTTGATATACCAACCCTTATGTCTTGTTTAACAGAAGACCAATCCTTATAACCCTTGAACCCTTGGTCCTCTAGTTTCTGATTCTTTCCTTGATTGAAAGCCAATCTTTTTGAATTCCTTGTTATACCTTCACGATATTGTGAATCACCCTATACTTCAAGATAAGTGTTGTTTATGATTCAGCTTATTGAATTACATTGTTTATCATATTATTATTCTGGAATTGGATTGCTTTTAAATATGGACCAGATTCGTGGTCATAATAGGCCAATGTGTGCCTTGGATCTAGTATATAGAGTAAATTTGGGAGCCTTGCTTGGGGTTAGTGCGTGACTTATGAGCAGCCTAACCTTGGTTTTTAAAATGAAAGTGAATATCTAATTCTAATCATTGCTCATCCAGAAACTTGATTCTTTAGAATCATTTCAAATGATCATTGCTTAACCTCATTTATTGCTATTATGACTTGCTGAGCTAGTTAGCTCACTCTTGCAAACTTTTTTATGTTTTCAACAGTTGAAAAGAAAAATTGTTGGTAACGAGGATTCCCAGTCCAGTGTGCGAGCTAAGATTCTAGGTTAAGTTGGATCGAGCTAGCAGGAGCTTTATATTGAAGATGAGTTATGCAAGATTGTAAGAATGATATTATTATCAATTGTAAGTTGAACCTGTTGGGATTCAGTATGATATAATAAAAGTTAAGGTTGTGGCTTATTTTCATACTTTAACCTGTTCTGATCCGTGGTTGTGTAAAGAAGGGTCAATGTATACAATATTTTATATAAAGGTTTATATATTGGGTGTGTGTTGTGAGCCCCAAACTTCTGACCCGGGTTTGGAGGTCGTCACACACATAGCAACTAAGGTCCACGTATTCAAAACTTGGTTCGATAATCTTTTTTGGGAAATACATATACCCGTCGTCTCATAAAATTGGGTTGTTAACTATTTTTTAAAATATTTTATCACAATATGCAAGTATGTTCGTACAATATTTATTGGTAATTATATAGCTATATACATTTGACTGGTAATTCCGATAATCACAGGATGTATACCCGCAGTTTAGAATTTAATTTCCCAAAAATCGGGCAGCGTCTCCTCTGTTTATCGGCCTACCTGTCGAAGCATAATCGACGTCATACCCAACAATACAATCCAAATTAATCACACAATTACTGATTAAATCATTACAACCGCTAATTACACTTCAGACTAATTATATGAAATAATATTTTTAATAATTACAGGACTCAGAATAATCATCACGGTCCACCGTCGACTCGTAGAGGTTCATCGTCGACGCCGGAAAAAATTTATTGGTGCCCCATAATATTCGGGTTTCCAAATAAATTTTCATCGATATATAATAATTTATGCCCGCAATTAAATTAATTTCATGAAAGCTAATCAAAATCTTTCCTGCAGAAATAAGAAAAAGAATCTCAAATCAATACACGTGCAGCAAACCAAAAAACAACCGCAAAATAAAGTAATGGCTGGAAACATGAAACACAACATAGGCAACCACAATAACAGTGAGCTCGCAACATATATACACTTGTATACACGCAACTGAGAAGCCAAGAATCAATCAGACAGGATACCGGAATGCAGTCGCGGGGTTTCGCCGGAAAATAACAGCGGCACAGCGACGAGATAGCCGGGAATAGGGGCAACATAAAATGGGAAATAGGGAAAGAATCGGGAAACGAAGGGGAGTGAGGGGGAAAGAAAAGAAGAGGGGAGGAGAAGTGAGAGATCGGGAGAGAGAGGGGGGAGGATTGTAGAGAGATTGTGAGAGATACAGGGACGAGAGAGATTGATGTAAAATAAAAAGAACCAAGCATATACGCGTTAATACAGAGGGCTGACACGTTGGAGAATTTCTGCCACTGTACCCCCTTTCTGTTTGCCATCTCAATCTGATACCCGAAATTTGAATTTAACGATATATTTTTATGAATAAATATTCATCAAAATATAATGAGAATCATATCCCAAAATTAATAAAACATAATTCTTAAAATTTTTAAAACATTTTTAGAACGCGCAACCGACCCGTATTTTACAATTTAATGAACAAAAGTGTGAGTGAATAAAAGCCGAAAAATTTCCAAAATAATTTTAAAATTCTCAAAATATTCCAAATTTGATAAAATATGAATTTCATAATTTTTGAAGCATTCTGGAATTAATTACTGAATTTACACTTAAATGCAATCAGAAAAATCGTTTTGAGATAAATAATTGATAAAATAGTGATTTCTAAGTTTTATAAATTCCCAAAAATAAAAATAATTTTAGAAATAGTCCTAATATATATGAGAATAAATATTCAATAAAGTCACTTTTAAAACTGAAAACAAAACCAATACAACTTAACAAATAATCACATAATTAATCCTTACATACCACAGAATCACACACAAATAATAATAAATATCACATACTGCTGAAGGATCCATAACATACTTTATTCAATAATTACACTTAAATAATGCAGAATTAAGAGTCGTTATATCCTTCTCACCTTAAAAAGATTTTATCCTCAGAATCTGACTTAACTAAACAGGTGAGGATATTTGTCAAGCATATCTGACTCTAACTCCCAAGTAGACTCTTCTACTCGAGGATTTCTCTAAGGCACTTTAACTATAGGAATAAACTTATTCCTAAGGACTCGTTCTTTGATCTAGATTAGTTTCTCGACGTAGGACCCATCTAGATGAAGTTCAATTGGTTCATACTCAATGACTTGATTTGGATCAGGGATATACCTCCTCAGCATAGATATGTGGATCACATTATGGATATGCTGCAGCTGCGACGGTATCGCCAATCCATAGGCAACTTTACCTACCTTTCTCAATATCTCAAACGGTCCGATATATCTAGGACTCAGTTTGCCTTTTTGTTCGAACCTGACCAATCCTTGCCAAGGTGATATCTCCAATAGTAGTAATGACCCTATGCATATCCGAGTCCTTTTAATGCAAGTCCACGTTCTTTCTCTGCCTATCATGAGCTGCTTCAACTCTTTTCCAAATTAACACCACTGTGTCCTTGGTGTGCTGAATTAACTTAGGGCCTAACAACTTCATTTCTCCCACTTCATCTCAATAAAGTGGGGACCAACACTTACATTCATACAAGGTTTTATAAGGTGGCATTTTAATGCTGACGTAATAATTATTATTATAGGAGCACTCTATTAACGACAAATGATCATCCCAGTTTTCTTTAAAATCCAAAGCACATACTCTTAACATATCTACTATCATTTAAATTGTTCTTCCACTTTGACCATCCGTCTGAGGATGGTAGGCAGTATTTATCTTCTACTTAGTTTCCAAACATTCCTGGTCACCAAAAGTTCTATTTCAAATTCCGATACACCATAGTGCTTCCCTTTTGAGTACAATTACCCATCCTAGTTAAACTATTTAATCCTTGATCCACTACTTCATCCGGACACCTCTTAATCCTTTTCATCAGTTAAGGCTGGAAAGTAATTTTATATAATTGCTACTTATCACCTTCAGGTATTCGAACTTTAATTTTATAACTTCCCCAAATCCCTTGATAATTCTTCAGCAATCTTAATGATATTCAATCTTTCTTTTCCACTTAAGACATCTGTCACTAAATGAACCTTTCCTGGGTGGAACTAATAGAACAATCACGGTCCTTAATCAATTTTGACCAGAATTCATACTTTGAAAACTTAGAATACAGTTGTTGTTTTCCAACCCTCCGCAGAGAAATCTTCAGGTGTTCGACTTGGTCTTCCTTAGTCCTTGAATGGACGAGGATGTTATCAATAAATACAATTACAACTTATCCAAGTACTCCTTATACACTATGTTCATTAAATCCTTATAGACGACTTGTGCATTTGCTAGTCTAAATAACATCATCAGAAACTCGTAATGTCCATATCTCGTTTTAAACGCAATCTTTGGTGCGACCTCAGGCTTAACCTTTAACTGATGGTAGCATGATATTAGGTCAACCTTCAAAAACCAATACGCTTCTTTAATTAGATCACATAAGTAGTCAATTCTAGGTAGGGGTTGCTTATTCCTAATTGTCAACTCATTAAACTTCCGATAACCGGTACATAATCTCACAATTATATCCTTCTTTTCCATAAACAACACTGGTGCACTCTACGAGGTACACTTTGTCTAATTATCCCCCCCTCCATGTCCAATAGCTCCTGCAGTTGCTTAACTAATTCCTCCAATCCCCACTGGGGCCATACAATATGAAGCTTTTGACACTGGTTTGGCTCCGGATACTAAGTCAATAGAAGAATCAATCTCATGATCTGTTGGCAATCCTGGTAACTCGTCTAAAAAGACGTCCGGAATTCCCTGACTATCGGAATCTCGTCCAGATTAGGTGCCTCTTTCTCAATATCTACTACGCGGGCTAAGTAAGCCTCACATCCGTGTCTGTACAGTTTCTTTACCTTCAATATCGTGAGGAATTCTGTCTCCTGTCTTTGTCCTCGATAATTTATCCCTGAGGTCATCCTCTGTAAACGTCATAATCTTCTTTTCCTTACATTAAATATTTCCCTTATGTTGGGACAACCAATCCATTCCTAGAATCATATGGAACTCTTCTATCTTAAAGGGTATTAGATCAGCCGAAAAAAAATTCCCGTGGATCTCTAATTGATACTTAAAACATAATTGACTCACTGAAACTTTATCCTGATTGGCCACTTCTATAGTCAAGGGCTTTGCTAAGTTTTCCAACATCAAATCCATTTCATTCACACATTCCTTTGACATAAAGGACGTAAACGCTCCTAAATCAAATAAAACTTTAACAGGTACGGAGTTGAGAGAAAGCGTACCTGCATCTACATCCGAGTCCTATGCATTGGATCCCTTGGTCATTTTAAAGATTCTGGATCTAGCTATGCTGGATGCTGGTCCTTGGGACGCAGTACCTTGGGTAGGTGTTCCACAGCTCCTTGCAATATGCCCAACCTTTCCACAGTTGTAACAAGTAACTCCTGGATTTTCTGGCTTGCATTCTGACGCATAATGACCCTTATAACCATATTTGAAACATTGAACATCCTTTTTGCATGGACCACTATGTCTCTTACAACATGACTTCCAATCCACCGCTGACTTGACTGACTGGGCTAAAGTGGAAGCAATTAAAGTAGCACTAGGCCTAGTCTGGGAGAAATTATGCTTCTTTAATCTTTTACTCCTGTTTCGGCCAAACTGATTCTGAAACTTCTAACTGGATTCTCCTTGATCTGTCTCATTGATAAAGCCCTCAGGCTTCCTCTTCTTATCACCCTTTCCTTGACGACCAACTTCTGATCACTCTCAATTATTAGGGCGGCCTGAACTACGGAAGGATATGTCTTGAGTTGCAACGCCACAACTCCACTGCGAATTTCAAACTTCAACCCTTGTTAAAACCTCCTTGCCTTCCGGGTCTCCGTACTTACAAACTCAGGAACTAATCGGGCCAATTCTGCAAACTTGGCCTTATATTTCAACGCACTTCTTTCACCTTGTTTCAATTCTAAAAACTCGAATTCCAACTGATTCTGTAGATAATCTGGAAAATACTTCTCCAAGAACAATTCTGTAAATCTGGTTCAAGAAACAGGGCCTTCTCTTTCCAATGCATGAGTGGATTCCCACCAATAATTTGCCTCGCCCTTGAGGAAATAACTTTCATAGTCCGTTTTAAGATCATTACTTACTTGAGTGAGGGTAAAAGCCTTTTCCATTTTCTTAAGCCAATTTCTGGCAGCAACCGGGTCCATTCCGCCTTAAACTCTAGGGGCTTAACAGCCTGAAAGGACTTAAAACCGATAGTTTTATTTGACTCTTTTTGCTGATGTTGCTGCTATTGAATCTGTGGGATTAACTACTGCTGTTGTTGTTGCTTCTGGCACAACAAATCTAGAATTTTGTTTATAGCTAGACCCTCATCAAAACTACTACTATTTCCTTTAGACCGGGTAGCTTTCTTGGGTGGCATTTTCCTGAAATATAGCAGGGGATTTAATAAAAACATAACAAGAATTTTTGGCAGAAAATAAAATCGTTTAAACGGTGCACCTGTATCAGGAAAATGCTGCCCAATCAAAATACCCAAGTCTTTATTATCAGGATCCATTTATAAAAGATATATAGATTAACAACACTAGCAACAATAACAACAATGATAGTAGCAGAATCAACAACAGTGCAGGAAAACTGGAATATAAAGATACTAGACAACATAGTATAGCTTCTCAATATAACATCAACTGATTAACATCTTACCACTACTTAAGTGGCACACTAACTAATCCGATATACTGCACAACTGGGATGGCTATATCGGCCACCAACTACAAAGAGTATCTAGTAAACTGAGTCAAACTTAGGGAACTATGGACTCTGCTGAGCCCACCCGTCCTAGTTTCAACCAACCATTCCTCCACTAAGTTAACTTTTCTAAAGCTGCAACCTTCGATACTAAATCCTGAATCCTCTCTGCTATCTTCATTTCTGAAGTAGCAACCAGATATAAAAATTTTATTCCTCGTGATAGTCAACTTTTGTTTACTAGGACTGTCTAACTACAGAGGTTACTGACGAACTCATTGCCATGGAATATCAAATGGAATTTTAAAATCAAGGAATCAATTATAGAGAAAGGAATGATGAAGAAGATATAAATATGATTGAGATCAATCATACAAGTACATAAGATGACCAGTCTTAGTACCGCATAGTTTACAACACATAATTTGGTGGCATCCCACCAGACCCTTTATCACACAGACAAATAGCTAAGTTATATGCATTGTCTGCATCAATCCACTGATCGAATTACTGAGAAATGAAACAATATTTAAATAGGAAAAATAATATATAGGGAGGAGAATCTGTATCATGATGAATCAACACAACCTTCAGTTGCTTCGAATTTTGACTTTCTTACGGGAAAACAAGCAACTTATTAGAGGGTGATCAAAATGTATCTCAGGAAATGCGTGTAAGGGTTCAAGATATAAACAACAGCTCTGATCCACATACACCACGAGACTTGGATGTCATAGAAGCCGCTAACTACTATCATTTCATCTGAACTCACCGAGGTTGCATACTTGATCCAGTAACATTACTTGACATAGAAGATACGATATTTAGGAATAACATTGGTATCTCTTCAGCTGACACATTAAGAGTCCGCTCGGAAGCTGAGCTCTCACATGCAGACTCATTTTCTCGAGAGGGAGAACTAGGAATCTCTATCGGACATTACCAATAATACACATACACGAGGGAGACATACTAAAAGCTACTGGAGTTCCAGCGAATCCTCAATAAATGCCAGGGTTACGCCTTCGAAAAGAGTTCATCTCTAAAGCTAAGGAAAAACCATCATATGGAGAATATCTAGCATTCATCTTTATAGGATTTCCACAGTCTTGATATCAATAAGACATGCACGGTCAAGCAAATCAGCATTGTACTTAGATTGACACAAAAGTACCCCTTTGGTGAGCTAGCAACTTCAATTCCCAAAAAGTAACCGAGAAAACCCAAATCTTTCATAGCAAAACAATGAGCCAACTCACATTTCAATGACTCAATACCATCACAATCATCATAATAATCTTATCATCAACATATAAAGATAATAAGATATGATGGCCCTCGTAGATCGTACAAAAATAGCATAATCATGATTATTAAGAAAAAAATTGAGTGAATAAAGTACAGTAAAAAAACTTCCCAAACCAACAACGAGATGATTGACGAAGACCATAACTTGATTTACGAAGTCTCCAGACATAACTTGATTGATGAGGAAGACCAGGAGGAGGTGTCATATATATTTCCTCGTGAAGATCACTGTGACAGTCTCAACTCCGGGGTCTATAGTTGACGTCATAAATAATAACAAAACAAGAAATATATAAAAACTAGATTGAAATTAAATATAAAACCCTAATGACTATGACCCTCTAACCAAGATCTTTCCAGGTTTAAGTATGAACAAAGTTATGAAAAATATTACACTATGTAAACTTTAAATAATTCTGATACAAACTATGCCTATTATACAAACCAACAGACCTAACAATTGGGATAACTAGTACTACCTCAAAAGATTCAAATAAGGGAGGAGCCGACACCCGACTTTGACTACGACCAACAATGGTTCTTCTAGCGAGAACACGGTGTGACAGCCTCAACCCCGGGGTCAGGAGTTGACGTCACCAACAACAATAATAACAAACATAATATAATCCAATTCAGTATTAATACATAGACATGATCCTTTTACCATAATCTTTTCCAGGTTTAAGTATGACTTAGGTTACAACTGTTACAAAACCAACTTATTATAAACACTCCTGACACAACTAACTTAATACAGCAACTCAACAGACCATATTTGGTCTGACACAACTACCTCAGAGGAGCCTGGTATGGGAGGAACTGGAACTCTGCCCTGACTATAATGGAAATGTCTCATGGGCATCTATAATACATATATACAAAACATTCTGCAAGGGTGAGCAATCAATTAATCAGCAGTACCACTATATGAATAACAAGTAAAATAATTTAAAATAAAACAGTTTTATGAACAGAGTTAATAACTTGTTACACAACGCGTAAAACATGTATAAACTGCATATCAACAACTAGCATGCTCTGTAAAATAGTATCATCAGTCGTGTGCTGTGTGTAAATACCAGAGTCAAATTTTAGCATGCTATTTTCATTTCCAAAATTACTATTCCATTTCTTGAACCACAAATTCATTTATTCCGTTACGGGAACCACAAAACCAAAATCATACATATATTGAATGCTATCTAGGGACGGCTAATCAGGCCTTCACACAAGTTATCTAGGATAGTTGGTCGGGCTATCACACAAATTGTCTAGGATAGCTGATCGGGTTTTTCCACAAATCAACCAGATTCGTAGAGATCAGCTAGGTATGATTAACTATGCTAGACTAATCAGTGAAGATAGGGTTCGTAACCGAATTAGCCGCTTACGCAACGTTATCCAATATCTGATTTGTTTTATCCAGTTTTAAAATCACGTTTACCTATCTCTTGTTACAAACAATTCTACCACATCACACTATTTAAAACCTCTTTTACATTTTAATCACATTTTAGATATAGGTACTTTAAGATGTTACTTCTTCCCAAAACATATTTTAAACAACATTTTCAAATACAGGGGATACATAACTTAAAACGTTTTTGTTCCTGTTCGAAAATAATCAACAGTTCATTCATATATACTGAACCATAAAAGTATGGTCAGGGGTACTTGCCTTGTAGAGCTTTACAACTATCTCTGATTGACCTTGGACCGTATCGAATGCTCGGGCTTTATCGCGTAACTATTAGACTATCCTGGATCCAACTTCAACACTCAGGCCCTTCGCTTGGAATACCTTACTGAGCTTGCCGACTGATAACTAGGTTATCTTAGTTCGACATCAACTCCTAGGTCCTCCGACTAGAACTTACAGAGTCGAAATACCCTACATTAGACGACCAACTATGCTTGACATGTCCTCACTATCAACTCTACCCAAACGATATCAAAACCCGACTCGTAATTATACACATTATTGTAATACACATAGCAACTAAGGTTGACAGTACTCAAAACTTGGTTTGATAATGTTTTTCGGGAAATACATATACCCGTCATCTCGTAAAATAGGGTTGTTAACTATTTTATAAAATATTTTATCATAATATACAAGTATGTTCGTACAATATTTATTTGTAATTATATAGCTATATATATTTGACTGGTAATTCCGATAATCACAAGATGTATAACCGTATTTTCGAATTTAATTTCCCAAAAATTAAGCAGTCGTCTCCTCTATTTAGCGGCCTACCCGTCGAAGCATAATCGACGTCGTACCCAACAATATAATCCAAATTAATCACACATTTACCGATTAAATCATTACAACTGCTAATTACACTTCACACTAATTACGTGAAATAATATTTTTAATAATTTTAGTACTCAACATAATTATCACGGTCCACCTTCGACTCGCCGAGGTTCATCGTCGACGGCGGCAAAAATTTATTGGTGCCCCATAATATTCGGGTTCCCAAATAAATTTTCACCGATATATAATAAATTATGCCCATTAAATTGATTTCACGAAAGCTAATCAAAATCTTTCCTACTGAAATAAGAAAAAGAATCCTAAATCAATACACGCACAGCAACCCGGAAAACAACCGAAAAATAAAGCAATGGCAGGAAACATGAAACACCACACATGCAACCACAATAACAGTGAGCTCGCAACGTATATACACTTGTATACATGCAACTGAGAATCCAAGAATCAGTCAGACGGGATACCGGAATGCAGTCGCGGGGTCTTGCCGGATAAGAACAGCAGCGCAGCGGTGAGATAGCCGGAAACAGGGGCAACAGAAAACGGGAAATAGGGAAAGAATCAGGAAACGAATGGGAGTGAGAGGGAAAGAAAATAAGAGGGAGGGAGAAGTGAGAGATCGGGAGAGAGAGAGAGGGATTGTAGAGATATTGTGAGAGATACAGGGACGAGAGAGATTGATGTAAAACAAAAAGAACCAAGCATATACGCGTTAATACAGAGGACTGCCACGCAGCAGAATTTCTGCCACGTACCCCCTTTCTGTTTGCCATCTCAATCTGATACCCGAAATTTGAATTTAACGATTTATTTTTGTGAATAAATATTCATTGAAATATAATAAAAATCATTTCAAATTTTCTAAATATCCCGAAATTATAAAACATAATTCTTGATATTTTTAAAACATTTTTAGAACGCGCAACCGACCCGCATTTTACAATTTAATGAACAAAATTATGGGTGAATAAAAGCCGAAAAATTTCTGAAATAATTTTAAAATTTTTGAAATATTCCAAATTTGATAAAATATAAATTTCATAATTTTTGAAGCATTCTGGAATTAATTACTGATTTTACAATTAAATGCAATCAGAAAAATCGTTTTGAGCTAAATAATTGATAAAATAGTGATTTCTAAGTTTTATAAATTCCCAAATATAATTTTTAAAATTATAAAACCATAAAAATAATTTTAGAAATAATCCTAATATTTATGAGAATAAATCTTCAATAAAATCACTTTTAAAAGTGAAAACAATACCAATACAACTTAACAAATAATCACTCAATTAATCCTTGCTTACCACGGAATCACACACATATAATAATAAATATCACACACTGCTGAAGGATTTATAACATAATTTATTTATTTATTTATTCAATAATTACACTTAAATAATGCAGAATTACGAGTCGTTATACACGATATCTAGGCATCTGAAATAGGTTAATATATAGCTTTGTAAGGGTGAGCTATCAATCACTCAGCACTATCAAATCTACGAATAAAAAAATATATAGATTTCTTTCTAAACAATTATAAGTACTGAAAGGATATCTTCGATATGTTATTTATTTTGGTATTTGTATGATTAAACATAAAATTTAATTACACTTACATTCTCTCCATTAGGAAACAAATTTAATTGATCCAAATCAAAGTCAAAAAGTCAAACTAGCAAAATCATTTCTTTCAAACATATAAAAGAGATATTCCAGTTTTGCAAATTATCAAAATTATATCTATTATGAAATATATCTCTAAGGCAATATGATCAAAGAAGAAATATCAAGATATGACATTTCTTAGATCTATCTTACAATAGGAATATGGCAACAAGCTCGAATAAGGAATATATTAGAAATGTTCTTTAGTGGTCTCGTGCTATATCAAAAATATTTTACTCTTCGCTTCATAATATATCTCTACATATATCAAAAGAATTTTTATTCAAAGAGTATTAATATTCAAGGTTGGAATATTAATATCCAGGTGTATAACTCATTTCATGTACACCTACAACAATCTCCTCCCATTTCGTAAAATCAACATTTCTCGGAGAAAATTATTCAAATATACTTATAAATATTTCCTAACATCCAAATATATTTTATATATTAGGAAATATATTTTAAGTATTTATTATAGTCAAAACTTTGGTCAAAAGATCCATCTCTTTCATTTCAAAACATCTGGTATATTTTATCGGAAGAAAGGGCTGAATGAACAAACCATATTTTAAATAAAATACTTCCACTCACTAGGATGACTTGAAATTTGGTATGGATCATTTAAATGGCATTTTATATGCATGGTAAAAATTTCGTAATATTTCGATAATTTTTGTCCGGGCATAAATTTCGAGGCAGTTGGTCCCACAGTTGACCATGTTTGACCTAAGCTACCATTGACCAAAGTTTACCAAAACTTGAAGGACATTATTTTATATTATTTAAGTAATTATCATATTTTTTATGGTATTTATTTAGGAGTTTTTAAAGATGGTTATAATTAATGGTGTTTATCATTAATTAAGTGATTAAACAATGATTAAAAGGAAAGGAAGATACATTATATAAAAATAAAATAGCTAAGTTTTTGGTCCCATAAAGTTGTTTGTCTTATATGGATATGGCAAAGAAACACAACCTACATATCATGTCATCAGTCCATGTGACATATAACATCCACCATCCATTTTCCTCAAATCTCCACCATTCTATCCACCCAAGTTCTCCTATAAATAAACCCCCACCCCAACCCATTTTCTTCCAACTAAAGAGCCACAAAGTTTCTCTGATTTTTTTCAAGAAGTGCCTCTCTTCATCTCTTTCAAATTCTATACACACAATTCTTCTCAAAAACTTTCTCTCTCTTCTATATACTTACATATATACAAGGTTTTTAAAACCCAAGTTTAGCTTCATCCCACTAAGTGAGCTCATTAAATACCACTTCCCGGCCTCCCGAAGGGCTACCCAAGTTCGACCAAAGTGCCAAAATCCGGCCGAACCTCCGACGAATTTTTCCGGCGAACTTTTCCGACAATTTCTCAAAAGTGGAATTTTTTAGCTTCTTATCTGAGTTCTTTTTATTTGAGCTTTGTACTTAATTTCTGTAATATCTGAGATATATTGTGTAATTATTTTTATCAATAAGTAATTATTATGTGATTATTACGTGAATTTTGGTGAATTATCTGATGATAGATATCGATATTTGGGGTGTTTATACATTAAAAAATTAGATATTTTAACTTTTAATTTTTTTTAATTATCTAGGATAAAATATAGATAATTTTGATATTTTCTGGTAAAGTTGGATTGTTATATGATTTTATAAGGATTTATAGAAGTGGTAATTATTATTTTTTAAGTAATTATAAAACTACTTTATAAAACTGGGGAATCGTCCAACTTCAGCCGTTTTTGCATTTTTACAACTTGAAACTCTTCAGAAAACTCCTTCATAACCTAATCTGATTATTCACAACATTTTCCGTATTTTGATTTTTTCGATCTGGGGTACGGTTTGACCTTACGAGTCCCAGCGCGAAATTTTCGTTACGATAGTCATTTCGGTAGATTAATAAAATCCATATTCTCGAGAGACGGAATATTTCACATTATTTTCTCGTGAGAAGATTTATAAGGAGTTCAGTTTTGATGATTATCCAAACCTGGTATCAAATTGTATCATTTTTATAGTTATTTAGTAGTTAAGTAATCTATTTTCAGATCTGATATACAAGTGTAATTATAAAATTATTAAATAAATAAAATATTTGATGGTTATGTCAGCAGAGTATGGTAATTATTATTAGCTGGGTGTGACTATGTGGATTCAAGGATTAATTGTATTAGTAAATATTGAGCTGTATTATTTTGTTTTCACTTTTAAAAACTACTTTATTGAAAAATTTATTTTCATATATATTGGAACTGTCTCAAAAATTATTTTTATGACCTCATAATTTCAATATTTATTTTTAGGAATTTATAAGATTCAGAAATCAATATTTCGGCAATTATTCATCTTTATATGATTTTTTTTGATTTGATTTATCTGTAAATTCAACATTTAATTCCAGAATGCTTTAAAAATTGCGAAACTCATATTTTATTGAGTTTTTAATATATCCAGAATTTTAAAATTATTTCGGGAATTTTTCTGATTAAATTCACCCACACATTTATTCGTTAATTAATTAAATCTGGGTATATTGTGCATTTGAATAAATCATATTAAATTATGAAATTTTTATTTTATTAACTATTGAATATTTCGAGATTTTTGGTATTAAAATTTTAATTTTTTCGATAAATTTTGAAGCACGATTAGTTCGTTAAATTAGCCGAAAACAAATCAGAAATTTTGCAAAAGAAAAACTAGGACACGTGTATTGAATTTAGAGGGTTGAATCGATATGTTGGGTTTTTACAGATAAATGATAGAAAATATACAATTGATTGGGATAAATCAATCTTCTTCTCTCTCTTTAATCCCCAATCACTTTTCTTTCTTTCTGTTAATCTCCCTCATCTCTAATCTCTTTCCCTCTCATATCTTCCCCTCCCCATTTCTTTTCTCTCCCTCTTCTGCTTCCCCCCTGTTTCGGCCCCCATGTAATTTCGGTGGGAGACGGCGTGGTTCGCTTCTACGCTGTTCTTTCCCTATATATATATATTTATATATATACGTGCTAGTTGGAAAACCTGAGGATTGATGCCAGACTAAATATAGCCTAGTGGTCAATCATCAAGCCCAACAAGGTTCCAATCGAATGACCTGAGTGTTGGAATCGTATCCAGAATAGGTTAGTGGTTTAATGATAAAGCCGAACGTTCAAGTCAATCCAAAGTTAACCAGTAATAGTGGTTAAAGCTTATCAAGGAAAGTATTTCTAAACTTTCTTTTAATATACTGCAATTATTTCTTCCCTATTCTATATTCAGAATAGTTAAATGTTTTTATATTTCGCTGCAATTACTCTTAATTATGCAAGTACCTTTTTATTTTTGTTCCTTAGTATGAATTGTGATCTCTTGAGCAAATACCCATTATTTCGGGTTATTTGGGAACTCTGAATCGGGATGTTTTGAAATCAAAGTGATTTGACATCAAAATACTCTATGAACTGGATGGTTACGATGAGGGCCAGTGATGGACTGGACCCTAAGACCAGAGATGGCTAGACCCTTAATTACGAAGGCCATAGTGCCTGGGTACCTTATATGTTGGTGGGTCTATACAGATGGGTATAGATCCGCATTATACCCTAACTGATCAGTAGTTTGTAGTACTTATGTTGGTTCTAGTGTCCAGTCTAATTTATTGTTGATCGCTATTAACGTCATTCTCTCTTTAAAAGTTTTATGATTACAAAACCAGACAAAGACCTGATTCAAAAGATGAATCAGTAAATTACTCATTGCTTTTGATTTATAATTGAGGGCTAATAACGGCCAATGTTTTATTCCCTTAACTACTTCAAATAAATAAAATATTTATAAATTATTTAAAGATTGTGACATGAAATTTCTTTTGATACCTGGAAATCAGTTATATTACTTGCTGGGTATTTTTGGCTAACTCTTGCTTTGTAAATTCTTATCTTCTTCAGAAACAAATGAGGATAAAAGTGAATAGCTTTTAATAGACAACAGATGTTAGAAATATCTCAGCTGCAAGAGGATGACGATGTTATAAAAATAAGACAAAGGAAATAGTACAGAGGTAATTAAACTTGTATTTTAGTTGTTGAAAATTTTAGAAGGTGTTAGGAATATGTTGTGCACTTGATGATAACTTAAACAAAACACTAAGTAGATTTTAGTTAAGTGATTTTGTAGCTTTCAACGGATGATAATTTCAACATCCGTTGATAGTGTAACTTATATAACAGGTTATTGGTCCCTAAAATAAGAATATGTGAAAGTAAGATAAGAGTGATAGGCCATATAAGATAGGAAAGACCCTAGGTATACTCATTTTGAGTTCGAATTGAGTATGAAATAGGATTAGCGGATCCAATATGGATTTAGTAAGATAGGATATTGTTGAGGAAAGTGTAAGGTGAATATAGTAACGTTATAGATATATTGAGTTCTCAGACCTAGAGTAGTGAAGAGTCGACATCTCGGCGGAGACTGGGTATGTTACCCTACTTTTCATATGGTTTTAAAGAAAAAATGCGATTTATTCTTGTGAGAACTTCGCCTAAGGAAAGATAGATGAGTTTTAGTATGATTCAACTTAGAATTAGGTAGTAAGACAAGCTCCATGCTGGAGGTAACAAGTTTATTGAAGCTGACGAAGAGCCAAAGTTGCAAGTTTTAAAGGTACCACCGTTGCGAGAAATTTCTTATCACTTTCCGGGCGCTGTGCAAGGAATGACATCTACCATATTAGGTATAATCAAGACTTCAAGAGATACACCCCTATCTACGGACGTAACATCGAATAGTATCAATTGGCTGTAACTATGACATTAGGGATGAGGCTGAGAATATCAAAAATAGTATTAGATGTCAGCATTAGAGTATGATCAGGAATAAGATAGTATGCAAAGGTAAATAAAGTTTCATCGACTAATAAATGCGAACCAAATCCAAGGAAAAATAGAAGATATATCGAGGTAAAGGGACCCTTATGTGGACATTTTTTTTATTAGATATCTCATTAGCGGACTATAAGAATAACGAGTAACTTCTATAGTAATGACGACCAAATGTCTGATTTTTAAAGTTTTAAAACAAGTGTTCAAAAAAAAAATTCTTAATGAACTCTCTAAAAGATCTTTCCATTAAAATGAGTTTTAAAAATTTGGTTGTCAAATTAATACTTGAGTTTCTTGTTAATATAAGCAGTAAATTACCTGGAAGAATAATGGATCTATACTCAGTATTGATAGGTAGGGGGCCAGGTGCAACCGCTAATACGGAAAGATTTGAAATTATCTCAAAAGAAGAGTGTAAACTTTGCTTAATAGTATTGACAATTGAATCAACGTGCGAAAACATTATTTATCCAATTCATAAAATTATTAAAGTTTAAAAGGGTTCGTGAAACCAAAAAAAGTCAAGGATGATTGAAGGAAATGAAGGAATCTTCCAGATTATTGAAGAAGAATAACATTCCCATTGACGAAGTTGAGGTATTGCATGATTGATGGTTATTTTATGCGATATAGACGAAGCTAGAAGCCATGACTGTAAATTTTGTAAGAACGCGATTATGGTGGGATTATTAAAGTGATGAACGTGGATGACGAGCAACAGTATCACTCTTTTCTATGACGTGAAAGCATATATTCTTTTAATCATTGAATAAGTATAAACTTCTTCATTAATCCGTTCAGCGGGGAAATAAAAAAAGAAAAGGTCAAGATAGCTCTTCTCAAATCATTCTTTTTTAAAATATTTCCTTCTAATTGAGACAAGCAGTGTTATCGTGTGACGCTTTGTCAAATGGCGAAGAGTTTGGTGGGACGCCACCAAATCATGTGATGTATGCCATATAGTACGAAAGACTGGCCATCGTGAGTACAAATATGGTTGTCTCATTCATAACTAAATTCTCACTCATTCTTCTTTCTTCAATTATGATTTATTGACTTATGGATTCTTTCAATTATTTCGCTGCACTGTTGTTCTCTACAAAATTTCCAAAAAAAATCATATACACATATTCTCTTCTTGCATGAAGTCTATTCTTTAAGTGTTTTAAAAGAAGAGGAATAATCTCGTATAGCGGATAGAATTACACGTCGAATGTAATTATGATTGCGAGCCGATAAATGGTGGACATTTACATGCATGGAGGAGTGAATATGCAGATAATGTGGTTGACGGAGAAATCAAATCAGACAAGCAAATGAACGTCGGGATAGCAACAGAAGACTAAGGAATTCTTAATGATGACTCGGACCAGCGATTGATATGCAAAAAGACAAAGCATACCTTAATCATGCGGAAAGATACTTGTCATGAAGGTTCAAGATTGAAGAAATCTTAATTATGAACAAATTTTGAATGTGTTCTTCAAGGAACTGTTAACTTCTCTAACTTAAGTAAATGAGTTATGGTGAACTTAATACTCATAACTGAGCCAACGATGAAAATTCTGTATGGGAACATAAGTGGAGATGAAATACTGGTGATCCAACTATGAAATCTTTTAAGAAATAACATTTTAAAAATCAAATTGAGTTTTCACCAAATCGTGATAATGTGTGATAATGTTTTAAACAAATTAACTAATGAAAATGAGTGTATATCGTTAAGGATAGAGGTTTTGTATGACTAGTTGAATGATGTGGTATAATTCTCGAAAAATAACTATATACGAGTATAAATGGTAAATAATAATAAGATTAAAAGATACCGTTAAGATGGAGTTATGAACAAGCATAAGTGATATGAATTATTAATTAGAACGCTTGGATTTAAAAGATAAGTTAAAAGAATCACGAAATAAAGTTTTTGAGGAATAACAAGGTAAATTTTAAGTTCATTAGTAATATTCTTTAATATTCTGGAAAAAAAACTGAAAAAAATATGATGATATTAATCATTGTTGGTTTAAGACCTTAGTCCAATTAAAAGATGTATGTTATGTCAGTTAGTAGTATATGTGGTGGTTAGCATGATATATTATGAAATATGATGAAATGATGAGTTTGGTTGATGGAAGTTGATTGATATAATTGTGGATACTTTGGTTGATTGTGGGTGTCTGCTTGAGTCCGACTGGTAGTCAATACTATAGGGGAAATGCTGCCCTAATTTTCAGAAAATACCCTACTTTTAAAAATAGTTATTTATATTTCTGCGAATACTTCAAATGGTTGCGGTTTTGGTTCTTGAAAAAGGTCTTTATGACCAAATTGACTTTATATGATTGGTCTTTGATTTCATTTAGCGAATCATCATTTGGTTCAATTGATCAATTAAAAGAGTTGATTGATTAATTTTACGAACTAATGGGTAGTTAGATGGAAATCAATTCCAATTAGATTAAGTCAAAATCTGACAGGATTTTCAGATCCGAAATCAAAGCAATTAGGAATTTGGAGGAAGTAAAGACATTATTAGAAATCGGAGGTTTAGTAGAATTAGCGCGATGTTACTACAAGTTTGTGTGAGGTTTTTTCTAGATGAAAATGCCCTTTGCAATAAATATGAAGAATAGAAAGTTATTGGTTCATGCTAGAAAAAAGAACATTTTCAAGAACTGAAGGTTCAAGATAGAGCAAAAAGATTTTATCATCTGTAATAGTGCTCCATTAAGGACGTGAATGTATATCCATATAAAATGACGAGGTAATGGAAGTTATTATGAAATACTAGAAAACTAAAGAATACAAGTATGTAATGTATGATAGAGACTGGAAATGCCCGCATGTGAGCCATGGAAAAAGAAGTGTTGATTATGTAATAAAGAATATATATATATAACTTATACAAACCCCAATAATCGAAAACATATCTTGAATAGTTATAAATTGAAAGTTCTCATTTCAGTCATAGCCACAGAATTGGCTTATTTAATGATGAGCAAATTAGTATTATTAAGAAGAAGAAATCACTTATATTAAGAAGAGATAATAATTCATGAGAATGGAGAAGTTAAATAGGAAAGGAAGTGGAATCAAAAGGATGATAAAGAAAGTTGATAAGATAGTCCAGTGATAAGGGAGTTACAAATGGTAGATGTGACAGAGCTAAATTAAAGGACGGAAGGAAACACTAATAATTAGAGATGGAAAATTCATTCTAGAAATGCGATTAATTAGGGTAGGTGAAATGAAGGTACTGATGAGCATGGCATAAGAATAGAAAGGTAAGGACATGTAGGTAAATGTCATATCTACTGAAGAATCAAAGCCAGCACCAAAGGGTGAGCATGATATTGTGATGGTTTCAAAAATGAGTATAGTTCGTCAAGAGGGATATGGTGGAAACACTTCAAAGCCAAAGATGAAGAAAGCATTATTTGAATTACTAGGGATAGGTTAATCAAACCTAATTATTCTTTTATCAATAAATACTTTACCCAAGGGGAGATTCGATATTGTTCAAAGAAGATGGTGGTATGTTATTAGAGTCAAGTATAAATTGTAATTAATCGATATTATTGTTTGATTAATATATTGGCAGAAGTGTGGGAAACGCTATGAACCGTGCTAAACCGAAATAAGATATACCATTCATGAATAGATAGGCACAAGTAAGGCAGAAGTAAGAGATATATAAAAAATGATACAAGATATAAAGATAGAAGATGACTTTCTAATAAGTGGCGTGAAGAAAAGAATGAACGTTATATGTGGCAGAACTTCAGAGAAAAACATTGCAATAAATTTTATATCGGGACTCCCTAGAATCAAATAAATGATAATCTAAGTTAAAGTATATAGGAATTGGGTATTTAAAAAGGAAGTATGGTATACAAATAAGTGGTAAGTTCAATGTAATTGTTGAGATTCTCTCTATTGATTTAGGAAGTTTAGAAACCAAAAATGCCCTGAGCTCAGCATATCATTCGCAAATGAATGAAAAGTATAGGAGATCGATTAAAGGGTATCGAATGCGATTGGAACAAAGAGAGATGTGGAAATGAAATAGTAAAGCCATTGAAAGTGGGAAGCATTCATGAGCACGAATTATTAGAATTAGAAAGAAAATAAGATTAGTGTAAATTAAGTTAGTCCTTTGAAATAGTAAGACATGTAGAAAACATTTATGAATGCGTTGGCTTTGTTGTCACGGGTATAACGAATTCCAAAGATGTTTATATGTGTATAACCTGGAAGAGTAATTTAGCTCAGTATGTATAAAATGGAGACTTGAGTCAGGTTGCATGCGCAAAAGATAGATTTTGATGTCGGCAATAGACTGTTGAATAGTGATGAAAGTGATGAGTTAAGCTTATGCAAATGTTGTTCGGGTAAGAGATTAACCTTGAGAAATTATAAGTGAGATACTTGAAAAGTACCATAATCTATTCCTTAGTATGATTCTGGGGACAGAATCCTTTTAGGGGGAGAATGTAATATCCGAGATATATCGTGTAATTTTTTTTAACAATAAGTAATTATTATGTGATTATTACGTGAATTTTGGTGAATTATTTATATGATTGATATTGATATTTGGGGTGTTTATACATGATAAAATTAGGATTTTTTAATTTTTAATTTTTTTAATTATCCAGAATAAAATATAGATAATTTTGATATTTTCTGGTAATAGTTGGATTGTTACATGATTTTATAAGGATTTATAGAAGTGGTAATTATTGTTTTTTAAGTAATTATAAAACTACTTTATAAAAGTGGGGAATCATCCAACTTCAGCCGTTTTTGCGTTTTTACAACTCAAAACTCTTCGGAAAACTCCTTCATAACCTAATCTGATTATTCTGAATATTTTCCTCATTTTGACTTTTTCGATCCGGGGTACGGTTTGACCCGTACGAGTCCCGGCGCGAATTTTCGATACGATAGTCATTTCGATAGATTAATAAAATCCATATTCTCGAGAGACGGAATATTTCACATTATTTTCTCGTTAGAAGATTTATAAGGATTTCAGTTTTGATGATTATCCAAACCTGGTATCAAATTGTATCGTTTTTATAGTTACTTGGCAGCTAAGTAATCTATTTTCAGATATGATATATAAGTGTAATTATGGAATTATTAAATAAATAAAATATGTGGTGGTTATTTTTATGACCTTATAATTTCAATATTTATTTTTAGGAATTTATAAGATTCAGAAATCAATATTTCAGAAATTATTCATCTTTATACGATTTTTTGATTTGGATTTATGTGTAAATTCAATATTTAATTTCAGAATGCTTCAAAATTTACGAAACTCATATTTTTGGGTTTTTAATATTTTGAAAATTTTAAAATTATTTCGAAATTTTTCTGATTAAATTCACCCACACGTTTATTCGTTAATTCATTAAATCTGGGTATATTGTGCGTTTGAATAATTCATATTAAATTATGAAAATTTTATTTTATTAACTCTTGAATATTTCGAGATTTTTGGTATTAGAATTTTAATTTTTCAATAAATTTTGAAGTTAGCCGAAAATGAATTAAAAATTTTGCAAAAGAAATACTAGGACATGTTTATTGAATTTAGAGAGTTGAATTGATATGTTGGGTTTTTACAGATAACCGATAGAAAATATACAATTGATTGGGATAAATCAATCTCTTCTCTCTCTCTTTAATCCCTAATCTCTTCTCTTTCGCTCTGCTAATCTCTCTCATCTCTAATCTCTTTCCCTCTCATATCTTCCCTCCCCGTTTCTTTTCTCTCCCTTTTCTGCTTCCCCCCCCCCCCCCACCCGTGTTCCGGATGCCGCCGCCGTGTAATTTCAGTGAGAGGCGGCGTGGTTCGCTTCTACGCTGTTCTAACCCGCATATATATATATATATATACACGTGCTAGTCGGAAAAACCGAGGATTGACGTCGGACTAAAAATAGCCTAATGGTCAATCGTCAAGCCCAACAAGGTTCCAATCAAAGGACCTGAGTGTTGGAATCGTATCCAGAATAGGTTAGTGGTTTAACGATAAAGCCGAACGTTCAAGTCAATCCAAGGTCAACCAGTAATAGTGGTTAAAGCTTATCAAGACAAGTATTCCTAAACTTTCTTCTAATATACTGCAAATATTTCTTCCCTATTCTAAATTCTTAATAGTTAAATGTTTTTATATTTTGCTACAATTACTCTTAATTATGCAAGTACCTTTTTGTTCTTGTTCCTTAGTATGAATTGTGATCTCTTGAGCAAATACCCATTATTTCGGGTAATTTACGAAACCTGAATGAGGATGTTTTGAAATCAAAGTGATTTGACATCAAAATACTCTATGGACTGGATGGTTATGATGAGGGCCAGTGATGGACTGGACCCTAAGGGCTAGAGATGGCTGGACCCTTAATTACGAAGGCCATAGTGCCTGGGTACCTTATATACCGATGGATCTATACAAATGGGTATAGATCCGCACTATACCCTGACTGATCAGCAGGTTATTCTAGTTTCCAGTCTAATTTATTGTTGATCGCCATTAACAACATTCTCTCTTTAAAAGTTCTATGATTACAAAACCAGACAAAGACCTGATTCAAAAGATGACTCAGTAAATTACTCGTTGCTTTGATTTATAATTGAGGGCTAATAACGGCCAATGTTTTATTCGCTTAACTACTTCAAATAAATAAAATATTTATAAATTTTTTAAAGATTGTGACGAAATTTCTTTTGATCCCTGGAAATCAGTTATATTACTTGGTGGTCATTTTTGGCTCACTCTTGCTTTGTAAATTCTTATCTCTTTCAGAAACAAATGAGTATAAAAGTGAATAGATTTTAATAGACAACAGAAGTTAGAAATATCTCAGCTGCAAGAGGATGAACATGTTAGAAAAATAAGACGAGGGAAATAGTACAGAGGTAATTAAACTTGTATTTTAGTTGTTGAAAATTTTAGAAGGTGTTAGGAATATGTTGTGCACTTGATGATAACTTAAACAAAATACTAAGTAGATTTTAGTTAAGTGATTTTGTAACTTTCAACGGATGATAATTTCAACATCCGTTGAAATAGTAACTTATGTAACAATAAGATCAATAGCACATTTCTGCATACTTAAATGGCTTAGTGAATTAGATGTTGTGGAATGTTTAAGTCATGTTGACTACTAGATTGATATGAAAGATAGGTTGGTTAATTGTAAATATTAGATGCCTTGTATTCTTGTATAAATGAAATGGAGTTAACTTCCAAGAAGACGGTCTCAACGGATGATTCACAAAGCTTCAACGGATGATCAACATAAGTCTCGACGGATGAGCACATAGAGTTTCAACGGATGATCAATCTGAGTTTCAACGAATGATCAAACAGAGTTTCAACGGATGATCAATATGAGTTTCAACGGATGATCAAATTCAAAAGAGCAGTTCATAGTGACTTGACAGTCACATGCATTGATTGTATGCAAATGGAATGTGGCAGCCTATTTGCAGGGTTTAGAGAACAAAGAAGCATTTCCATTTCCGTGCTAAACTGGAATATTCAAAGATGATGGAAAGTGCAGTGAAGTAGCATGAAGTTAGACTAGAAACATTTTGTCTTATTTATTTGTCTTCTTATCATGTAACTTGGTGATATATAAACCAAGAGTAGCAAGTTGAAATATATCTAAGTAAGCAATTACCAGAGAAATAGACAAGGCAAAATCTGTAAAGAATTTCTCTATTCTTGTAGTTCAACTTGTAAGCAGCTGTGTACAATTTTGTAACACAGAGTTCTCTACTTAATATATATAACTCTGGTGGAAATGTTTAATCCACCAGAAAGTTTTTAAGTACTTGTATTTAACTACTTTATGTTTTAATTTCTACACTACTTTCATTCCGCACCATTGCTAAATTAAATACAGTTATTTATTTATAGAAGAATTGTTCTTAAAATTAAAAAGAAGCCAAAACTACATTCAACCCCACCTTCTGTAATTCTTGTTTAGATTGTTTGGGAATAAAAATTGGTATCACAACAAGCTCTTGAAGAATAAAGAGTTTAAATATCACAACAACTAACAAGATGAGCAGAAAAGATGTTGGAGTAAAGATTCCATTTCTGGACAAAGACAACTATCACCATTGGAAGGTGAAGATGCACCTGCATCTCCTATCTCAAGATGAAGCATATTTGGACTGCATTGAGAAAGGTCCACATGTCCCTATGAGAGCTGCTACAGGAAACGAAGCATCTGTCCCAAAGCCTAGAGCATAATGATCTGATCCTAATATTGAACAAGTTCATAAGGATAAAAAGGCCATGAACAATTTGTTTAATGGTGTTCATGGTGACTTGTTTGACAACATCATAAACTGCAAAACCGATAAGGATGTCTGGGACACAATTCAAGTTATATGTGATGGAACTGAGCAGGTAAGGCAAAAATAAAATGTAACTCTTGATTCAGCAATATGAGCATTTCCACAGTAAAGAAAATGAGTCACTCACTGACATTTTCAGTAGATTTCAAAAACTACTGAATGCTCTAAAATTGCATAGAAGGGTCTATCAAACAAAAGACTCAAACCTCAAATTCCTTCGATGTAATATCATGGACATAGCGTGTAATTATTTTTATTGATAAATAATTATTATGTGATTATTATGTGATTTTTGGTAAATTATCTAATGATTGGGGTTGATATGCAGATATTTATATGTGGTAAAGTATAAGTATGTTAATTTTATTATGACTAGAATAAAATATAGATAATTACAGTATTTTTCTGGTAATTTTTGGACTGTTATATGATTTTATATTGATTTACGAATTTATTAATTATTTTCTGAATAATTACAAAACTATTTTATAAAGTCAAGAATCGTCCAACTTCAACCGTTTTTACGTTGTTACAACCCAAAACTCTTCTGAAAACTCCTTCCTAACCTAATCTGGTAATTCCGGACATTTTTCATGTTCTGACTTTTTCGATCCGGATTACGGTTGACCTGTGCACGGCCTGGCGCAAAATTTTTGATACGATAACACTTTTTGATAACATTATCTTCGTACAAAGCGTTTTATAAAAGCCCGGTTTTGATAATTATCCAAAATCTTTGATGCTTATCCAAAACAGGATAATGTTTATCCAAAACAGGATAATGTTTATCCAAAACAGGAAAATGTTTATCCAAAACGTGATAATGTTTATCCAAAACGTTATCCGATCAGATCGTTTTTATAGTTACTTAGCGGCTAAGCAATGTATTTATCGATCCCACATGATCCAAAACGTATTAATATTCCATAAATATAAATAGCCAATATAGTATTGTATTTTGTACATATAATCATTTGCAAACGTATTAATATTCCATAAATATAAATAGCCAATATAGTATTAAAATTTTAATTAATTTAATTAATTATTAATTGATTTTAATTGATTTAATAATCAGATTTAAATATTCTTTTTGGATTTAAAAATTCTGAAAAATAGTATTGAGTTTTAAAATATTATTTTAAATTATTTTAAAGACTTGATAATTATCATAAAATTATTTTAAAGTCAGATTCGGGTGTTTGAACCCTATTATTTTATTATAAAATGATTCAGAGACCTATTTTAACTTCGAAAAATGTTCAAAAAATCGTAAGAAATACCTAGAAAATCATTTTAACCCCGAATATTCTTTGAAAAATTATTTTAACCGAATATCTTACATGCTATGTGCTACGTGCTATCTGATTGATGTGTTATATGCCTATGTGGTTATTGTTTGACTGTTTTTGTCATAATTTTCAAACCGTAAATCGGATTTGGGTAAAACGAAGGGTAGATAAAAGCTTATGATATCTATGTAACGATTAAAATAATATGAGATTGAGTATTGATAGATACTTGTGATGCCTAGCAGAGTAAATGAGGCATAGAAAAAGAAAGACTAGTGATCTGTAAATAGAATTAAAGCGTAGAAAGAGAAGACAAGTGATTGATGCATAAAAGAAAGGCATAGAAAAAGAAGGAAAGTGATGGAAAAGTAAAACTGTTAGATGTGTACAAGTAAAGTTGGAAATCATCTGTGAAAAGGCAAGTACTTCTGAATCTTTCTTTGAGGTATATTGCAAATATTCCTAAACTTCTCATAACATGTTGCTAGTATTTGTTTTATATTGCAAGCGCTTTAAACTATTCAACCTTGAACCCTGATCATATCATTGAACTTGAGCTGTAAGCTTTATTTCTTGTAAACCACCAACGGTTGATTTCCTAGATATTAAACCATACAAATAAAATACTACTCCACAAATACATAAACACCATAAACCAAGTATTTCAACAGAATTTTTCAAGTATACACAAACTTATACACCCTGGAATACCCTATCACATCAAAGATCAATACCCTGTAGTATTATTGAACCATTGTTATTTAGATACTTGATTCTTCATCAGGCTTGAAGCCATTCTTCATATTTATATCTTGATACGCCCTGGTGATACCTGTGAAATGTTTTATGCTCTGAGATAAATGCTTTATTAATATTAATCATGATTCTGTTTTTATTGAATTGCAATGGTTATCATATTGAATTGTTTTAGAATTTGATGGTTTTATAAATGTTGACCGGATTCGTGGTCAGACCAGATTCGTGGTCATATTAGGCCAATGTGTGCATTAGATCCAGTATATAGAGCAAAGCTGGGAGCCTTGCTCGAGTTTAGTGCGTGACTGATCAACAGCCTAACCTTGGTTTTTTTAAAATGAAAAGAGAATATCCAATTCTATTCATTGCTTATCCAGAAACTTAATTCTTCTGAATCATTTCAACTGATCATTGTTGAACCTCAGTTATTGCTATTATGACTTGCTGAGCTAGTTAGCTCACTCTTACAAATCTGTTTATGTTATTTTACAGTTGAAAATGAAATTGTTTGTAATGAGGATTCCCAGTCCAATATGCAGACTAGGATTCCAGGATAAGATGGACCGAGTTAACAGGAGCTTTATAATGTAGATGAGTATGTAAGATTGTAAGAATGATATCATTATCAGTTGTAAGCGGAAGTAGTTGAGATTTGGTACAATGTAATAAAAGTTAAGGTTGTGGCTTATTTTCATACTTTAACCTGTTGCGATCCATGGTTATGGTAAGTAGGGTCTTTACATATATTACTTTCATAAACAAGTTTATATATTTGGTGTGTGTGTGTGTGTATTTTGAACCCCAAACTTCTGACCCGGGTTTGGAGGGCATCACAGGTTTGGTATCAGAGCTACAAGTTATAAGTCACTGAAACAAGCCTAAATTGTCGGGAATGGATAGAGGGTTATGATTAAGATTAGGAAATAGAAAGATAGAATGCCGAGAGGTTGAGTGCAACTGTATAGTAGGTTTTGGATGAGATTCGAGATTCTTATCTTGCGACGCGATTATCAAATAGAGGCGATGGCTAATTCTTTTATCCTAGGATCGTCTGATCATTTAGAGCCTTCAGTCGAAGGACCATCATTTGATTCACGCCCTGTTTTTCCACTAGTGTTAGCTATATCACCTCCTATTGCGACGGTTGTACCTTTTCAATCTATTATCCCATCACTTGATGCAAGACTGCCTATTCGAGAATCCCCCACATGCTGATTCTTGTTCTACCGGATATTCAGCTGTGAGTGCATATTTTCTGTTTCTCCTACACCTTGTTCTATACCATCAGTTTAAAACCCGTCTTATGAAGTAATAGCACCTATGAGGATGGATTCGAGAGCTACCGCATATAGTGAGTACACGAGGTATTAAGAAGGGTGAGAAGAAACCTAAAGAGAGGGTTCGTGTGTTCCGGGGAATAGATGCTACCAGGTTATACGGAGCTACTAGTAAGTATGCCACCTATGATTATCTTGTGGAGTGAGATATATGGATTTTAGAGGAGTTTGGGAAGATTGGAAATTGAGGGTTTTCTTGAAAGTAGATGATGATGTTATGACCAAATATGATGCGCATAGTAGTAATGTGATGTGATATTAGTCGACGTTGTTTTATAAAATAGATTTGATGATTACTGGATAGACTTGTTATACTTAGTAATAGCAAGAGATGATGATGGGAGTCTTACCAGTATGGAAAACTAGAAGCGAAGTTATGAATAAGATAATATGCAAAGGTAGCTGGAATTCTTATCGACCAATAAAGGCAAAATGGACCCAATAAAGAGTAGAGGATATACGAAAATGAATGAGCTTTTATCTGATTATTTCCCTAACTTGATACTTTGTAGTGGTTGAGAAAGACGGACCAACTCATATAGTAATGACGACCAGGTGTGTGATTTCCAAAATTTTAAACAGTTTTCAAAAGAGATTTTTCTTAACAATTTTTTCTAAAAGTTCTTGGAACAAAACAAATTTAAAGAAAAACTTGGTTGTCAAACTACTACTTGAGTTTCTTGTTTGTTATAAGATTCAGATTATCCAGGAGAATACTTGTTCTAGAAGTTAGTAGGTTCATATAGAAGGCCAAGTGGACCCACTATTATGGAGAAGATTTGATTGTTCCTAACAGAAGAGTGCAAAATATTGTTTGATAAGTTTAACGGCAGAACCAATGTACGGAGAAACTATTCATCCAATTTCTGAGACGATTAGAGTTCAAAGAATACGTCGATTCATAAGAAGCCGAGTATGAGCAAATGAGATGTAGAAAATCTCCATACTTTTCTAAAGTTGATATGTTGAATGATTAGTAGCGTAAGAGAAATTTGAAGTTATGATTGTAATTATCGTAAGAGCGCAAATAGGGTAGAATTATAAAAATATTGAATATGGAAGCAGTGACGTTAAAGATACAAGACATAATAAATGGGAATTTATTCTAATGATCGATTTAAGAAGGCATTTCAGAGAACCTTCTAAAGTTAATATATGACTCAGAATGAGATATATTGATCGAACAAGTGTTGCAGCTGTAAATAGATGAGATGTGGATGACGATCAATGTTATCATTCTTTTCTATAAAACTATATACTCTTATGAATCTTGAATAAAGTATGAACTTCTTACATGATCAGCTCTATGAGGTGATAAGAAAATTGTTGTATTTCTTTCAAAAATCATTTTTTCCTCAATTCTTATTTTATGATTGAGACAAGCAGTGTTATGATGTGACTCTTTATCGGAATAACGAAGAGTCTGGTGGGACGCCACCTAATCATGTGTTGTATGCCATATATAATTTGAAAGACTGTCCATCTTGAGTACAAATATGGTTATCTCATTCATATCTAAATAATTATTCATTCTTCTTCAATTATGATTTATTGATTTATAGATCCTTCCGATTGTTTCCTTGTACTGTTATCCTTTACAAAAAAAAGTTTCCAATCAGAATTATATACAAAAATTCCCTTCTTGTGTAAGGTCTATTTTTTTAATATTTTAAAAGGAAGTGAAATGAACCCATGTAGCAGATGGAGTTATGTGATGAGTGTGGATAATTGTAAGTCAATAATTGGTGGAAATTTACGTGCATAGAAGAACCATTATGCCGATAACGGGATTAGTTGTAAGGACATCAAATCAGAGGCGAAAATCTGTATACATGATACGTTCCAAGTATGAGATTTTGGCATGAATTGGAGTAGCTAGTGAACCGTATGAAGTAAATTAACTAGAGAAAGAAGAAAGTAAAGCTGCATATATTGGATAAGGTAAATGATTGATTGGACAGAAGAAGTAAATGGAGAAATTCTTAATAATAACCAGATAATCGATTAAAACATTGTGAAGATGAAGCATACCTCAATAATGTGGGAGATATTTGTCGTGAAGATTCAAGATCGAAGAAATTCCAGTTACGAATAAACTTCAAGTGTGTTCTTCAAGGAATGGTTGAGTTTTCCCACTTAAGTAAATGAGTTATGGCAAATTTGATGCTCATAACCGGACCGGTGAAGGAAGTTCAGTATGAAAAGGCATAAGTGGAGATGAAGGTATGGTGGTTTAATTGCAATAATTTTTTAGAAATGACGCTTTAAAACCAAAAGAATTCTTTCACAAGATTACGAGAGTGTTGGTTGAGACCAGGTGTGGGTTATCAGAAGTTGAACAAGTTAATTAATAAGAACAAGTGTATATTGTCAAGGATATACGAATTGTTAATGAGAGAGCTTGAATTGAAACATGAACTTGAAGAATTTTATATTAATTTGTAATTGTACTCAGTAGCGATATTCTTTTATTATCAGAAATATGAGAAAAGGTATGGTATAATAAGAATTGTTCGCTATAATCTTAAGTTGGACTAAAAATATGGGTTTACTGGTTAGTATTATATGTGATGGTGAAATGGTGTGTTAAAAGGTGGCAGTTGATTGGTACACTTGTGGATTGATTTTTGGTTGTTTGATTGATTGTTGGTGTCGGCTTGAGTCCGAATGGTAATTAATAATATAAAGAAGATGCTGCCCAAATTTTCGGAAATTATCTTACTCTTAAAGATAGAAAGTATACTTTCGTGTGTTATTGATATTCCTGTTGATACTCCAAATAATTGTGATCTCAGTTTTTGAAATAGGTTGTTACAGCCAATCCGACTATAGATAATTGGTCTTTGATTTCATTTAGCTAGTCATCACTTGGTGCAATTGATCAATTAAGTGAGTTAATTGGTTAATTTTACCAATTAATGGTCATTTAGATGGAAATCGATTCCAATTAGATTAAGTAAAATTTTGATGTGACTTTCAATCCGAAATCAAAGCAATGAGGAATTTGGAGAAGGTAAGGACACCAGTAGAATTTAGAAATTGCTGCAAGTGTGTGAGGTTTTAACTTGGATAAATATGCCCTTTATAATGGAAAATAGAAATAAAAAGTTATTTGTATGGACAAGTAAGAAGAATGTTTTCAAGAACTAAAGATTTAAGATTGAGCAAAGAGAAGGGAGGTGGAATAAAGAAGAGATTTATAACTAGACCAATATGGATTTTATTAAATAATTAAAGAGATTTTATCATCTACAGTAAAGTTTTATTAAAGGATGTCTTGTTTCTAAATTGTTTTGATAATCATACAATAAATGATTTATCAAGTATTTCTGTTTTGGATCAAATGTGAGATACAATTGTAGTTCAGTTTCCGATTGGTATTGATACTTAGGTTGTTGTTAAATATCAAAATTGGTATTAATATAGATGATTGATGTATACTTCAATATGGGATGTTGTGAGCATCAAAGTTCGTATTGATATCTAATTTGATATGACATCAAAATGAGTATTAATATCAAGAGTTCGGTTTTGAATGAGCTATGAGAATGAAGAACGGAAATAAAAAAGGAAGTGGAATCAAAAGGACGATTAAGAAACTCTATAAGATGTCAGGATATAGGTAATATATGGGTATTATGTGGGACAAAAGTAAGGTGAAAGATTTAGGAAACATTTGTAAACTGAGATAGGGATTGCATCCCAGGAGTACGATAAAGTACCGAAGGCTAAAAGAAAATATCTAGTGACCAGACATGAAGAGAAAATGGGGGAAACATGTAAATAAATTTTATACCTACCCAAGAATTAAGGCGGGACATCAAAGACTAGATGGATATATTTCGCCAGGAGATGTCGTAGTAAAGTCACCTGAGAACCAAAGGTAAGAAAAGCGTTAATTGCATCATTATTAATGGGTTATCCAAACCTAATCATTCTCTTTTATTAATAAATAGTTTGTCCAATAAGTGGGTTAGTTGCTGTTAGAAATAATGGTGGTACATCATCAGATTCATAAATTAATTATAAATGATCGATATTTTTTGATTTGAGATTTGAGAGGAGTATTCAGAATACGATGAATATGTCGAACCAGAATAGTATATACCACTCGTAGATGAACTGGCATTAAGTAAGGCGGAACGAAAAGATAGGAATTTGGCTAAACATTGATAACTTAAGAGATTTAAATGTGATACAAGACATAGATGTAAAAGAAAACTTTCTGATAATACGGCATAAAGAAAGAATAAGTGTTATATGTAATTAGACGTCAAGAAAGAGCATTGCAGTCAGTTCAGTATGAGAACTCCCTAAAATCAAAATAAATGATAATATAGGATATAATATGTGGGTGATGCCTCCAGATTAGTATATTTTCTTCTAAGCAGTAAGAGAATTTCACTTGATAAATCTACTCGATTATGATTCAAGGAAATTAAGGTATGATGATACGACTGTGCGCCAATCATATCCAGTCGAGATTTTCTCGGTAACTCTTAATTCTAAAGTAATTTCAAGAACGTTAGAAATTGAATATGCCCTGGTTTGAATATATCATTCGCAGATGGACAAGAAGATTAAGGGGACGATTAAAGAGCCTCGAATGAGATTGAAAGCGATTACGAACTAGGTTAATTGAACAGAGAAACAAGTGGGAATGGGGTTCAATAATCAGTAACTATTGGAAACGTTCATGAGCACGAATTAATAGAATTATAAAGAAAAGAGAATTAATAAGCATTATGCTAGACCTTTTAAAACAGTAAAATAGGCAAGATAAGTGTAAGTGAGTTGGCTTCACCGCCACACGTATAGTTGGTTCATAGGGTGTTTATATATGTATATTCACGAAAAGTATTTAAGCTCCATTATATATAAAATGGAGACTTGAGTTGAGTTATAAGAGCAACTAATAGAATATGATGTCAGTGAGAGGATGTTAAGTAATGAGTGATGTTGCGAGTGAAAGTTCATGAAAAGTTGTAAGGTTGAGGGATCAACCTGAGAAAAATGGAAGTGAGATACTGGAATATATCATTATCTGATCCTTAGTGTGATTCTGAGGACTGGAATCCATTTAAGGGGGGAAGGATGTAATATCCAGGACATAGCGTGTAATTATTTTTATTGATAAATGATTATTATGTGATCATTATGTGATTTTTGGTAAATTATATAATGATTGGTGTTGATATGTGGATATTTATATATGGTAAAGTATAAGTATGTTAATTTTATTATGACCAGAATTAAATATAGATAATTACGGTATTTTTCTGGTAATTTTTGGACTTTTATATGATTTTATATTGATTTACGAATTTATTAATTATTTTCTGAATAATTACAAAACTATTTTATAAAGCCAGATATCGTCCAACTTCAACTGTTTTAATGTTGTTACAACCCGAAACTCTTCTGAAAACTCCTTCCTAATCTAATATGGTAATTCCTGACGTTTTTCATGTTTTGACGTTTTCGATCCGGATTATGGTTTGACCCGTGCGCTGCCCGGTGCAAAAATTTTGATATGATAACCCTTTTCGATAACATTATCTTCGTACAAAGCATTTTATAAAAGCCCGGTTTTGATAATTATCCAAAATCTTTGGTGCTTATCCGAAAATAGGATAATGTTTATCCAAAACAGGATAATGTTTATCCAAAACGGGATAATGTTTATCCAAAACGTTATCCGACCAGATCATTTTTATAGTTACTTAGTGGCTAAGCAACGTATTTATCGATCTAACACGATCCAAAATGTATTAATATTCCATAAATATAAATAGCCAATACAGTATTGTATTTTGTACAGATAATCATTTGCAAACAGTAAAACTATGTAGTTTCCATAGAAAAACCTTAAAATTCATCATGTTCTTCATAATCAAACGCACAAAACTGAAGGCGTTATCGAACTCCGATTCGAGCGTGCCATATATCAAATCGAAACTTTTAAAAAGTTCTTTCATATTTAATCATCCATTTCAGTGCAGAAATCAAGGTGATTTTCTTATTTAATTATTTTAATTTGAATTATTTAGTAATTAAAATATGAAATTTTATTCTTGATGTTGTTTGTGTGATTTAATGCTAGAATCATGTAGATCTTTTCTTCCTAGTCATTCTGATATATTATATGTCAAATTTGGAGTTCAATAACATGCATAAAAGTTGGTTTGATCTTCGAGTTTGAATGTTCTTGGTGTTCTTGAATAACTTCACCGGAAAGTTCATAATTTTGCCGGATTTTTGATCCGTTAAACGTGAATATATACAACTTACATCAGTCAATAGATCGTGTTATGAGGATTCTGTTGGTGGTGGTTGTTTTTGTTAGGTCACACACACACTGTAGAGGGGGTGAATACAGTGTAAAGTACAATCAAATCGAACTTTAATAACTCAAGTAGCAGAAAACAAATTAACTCTGTTACACTATGGAACTGTTACCTCTCAGTGATGAACAAATATCACGAGAGCTGCTAGGGTTATAATGAATAATCTTCTCGAATATTTTAACTACTTATAGTGTAAACCCTATGTCTAGTGTTTATATACTACACAGTTACAAGATAATTGCTAATTGATATGGAATATAATTTTGCTTCCTAAAATATATCAATCAGATATCTTTTCTTCCAAGTATTCTATCCTTCATAGAATTCCTTCTTCATGCATATCTCTTCTTATGTTTGTCTCGATCTTCTTTCCTTTAATCAGCTGCTGTCCTTATCTCAACGTCCTTCAGTACTTAAGTTCTGATATCCATCTTCTGATGATTATCTCCTGATAATATATGTACTGATATCCTTAAGTCCTGAATTCCAGTGAGTACTGATTTATCTTGTTTAAGTAAGATCTGAAAACTAAAAATAAATCATATTAACCATGACATTATCAAATATATCTAACAGTTTTAACAGAGGAGCCCCGTAACGCCTTGACCGGAGTTTGGTCGGTGACGATGGCGTAATGTTCGGCCGGATATTCCGAAGAATCTAGCATATTTTTGAATGTTTTAACACCGGTTTTGGAATCAGGACAAACATACGAGTCGATCTGCACCTTTTGGTGCAGATGTGGGCAGTTTGGGGGTTGCCGCCGGCGAGCTCGATGGCGGCGACCATGGCTGCCGGTGGCAGAGATGGAAGGTGGTGGTGAAACTTCAGTTTCATCACCCACCTTTCACACAAATTACAATTCAGTCCCTCCTGTTCAAAAACATTTCAAAAATAATATTTTGTTATTTTAAAAATCAGAAAAATGTTTATTTACTTATTCTAAATTCAGATTTTTTTTATTATTTATTTATTTAAAAATAAATCTGATTTATTTTATTAATTAATTTTAATTAGTTTTTAATTATTTTAATTAATCAATTAATTTAATATTAAAATTTTAATTAATTTAATTAATTATTAATTGATTTTTAATTGATTTAATAATCATATTTAAATATTTTTTTGGATTTAGAAATTCCGAAAAATAGTTTCGAGTTTTAAAATATTATTTTAAATAATTTTCAAGGCTCAATAATTATTATAAAATTATTTGAAAGTCAGATTTGGGTGTTTGAACTCTATTATTTTATTATAATTTTTTCAGAGACCTATTTTAACTTCAAAAAATGTTCAAAAAATCGTAAGAAATACTTGGAAAATCATTTAAACCCCGAATCTTCTTTGAAAAATTATTTTAATAGAATATCTTACGTGCTATGTGCTACGTGCTATCTGATCGATGTGTTATACATTTATGTGGTTATTGTTGACTGTTTTAGTCATAACTTTCAATCCGTAAATCGGATTTGGGTAAATAAAAGCTTATGACGTCTATGTGACAATTATAATGATATGAGATTGAATATTAATAGATACTTATGATGCCTAGCAGAGTAAATGAGGCATAGAAAAGAAAGACAGTGATCTGTAAATAGAATTAAAGCGTAGAAAGAGAAGACAAGTGATTGATGAAAAGAAGCAAGACATAGAAAAAGAAGGAAAGTGATGGAAAAGTAAAACTGTTAGATGAGTACAAGTAAAGTTGGAAATCATCTGTGATAAGGCAAGTACTTCTTAATCTTTCTTCGAGGTATATGCAAATATTCCTGAACTTCTCATAACATGTTGCTAGTATTCAAAATAAATCTTGTTTTATATTGCAAGCGCTTTAAACTATTCAACCTTGAACCCTGATCATATCATTGAACTTGATATGTAAGCTTTATTTCTTGTAAACCACCAATGGTTGATTTCCCAGATATTAAACCATACAAATACTATACTACTCCATAAATACATACACACCATAAACCAAGTATTTCAACCGAATTTCTCGAGCATACAGAAACTTATACACCCTGGAATACCCTATCACATCAAAGATCAATACCCTGTAGTATCATTGAACCATTATTCTTCAGATACATGATTCTTCATCAGGCTTGAAGCCATTCTTCATATTTATATCTTGATACACCCTGATGATACTTGTGAAATGTTTTATGCTCTGAGATAAATGCTTTATCGATATTAATTATGATTCTGTTTTTATTGAATTGTAATGGGTATCATATAAAATTATTTTTAGAATTAGATGGTTTTATAAATGTGGACCAGATTCATGGTCAGACTAGATTCGTGGTCATATTAGGCCAATGCATGCCTTATATCCAATATATAGAGCAAAGCTGGGAGCCTTGCTCGGAGTTAGTACGTGACTGATCAGCAGCCTAACCTTGGTGTTTTTAAAAATGAAAAGAGAATATCCAATTCTATTCATTGCTTATCCAGAAACTTGATTTTTCTGAATCATTTCAACGGATCAATTTTGAACCTCAGATATTGCTATTATGACTTGCTGAGCTAGTTAGCTCACTCTTGCAAATCTGTTTATGTTATTTTACAGTTGAAAAGGAAATTGTTTGTAACGAGGATTCCCAGTCCAGTGTGCAGACTAGGATTCCAGGATAAGATGGACCGAGTTAGCAGGAGCTTTATAATGTAGATGAGTATGTAAGATTATAAGAATGATATCATTATCAGTTGTAAGCAGATCTAGTTGGGATTTGGTACGATGTAATAAAAGTTAAGGTTGTGGCTTATTTTCATACTTTAACCTGTTGCGATCCATGGTTATGGTAAGTAGGGGTCTTTACATATATTACTTTCATAAACAGGTTTATATATTTGGTATGTGTGTGTGTTGTGAACCCCAAACTTCTGACCCGAGTTTGGAGGGCGTCACATTAGATCTCTACCAAAGGAATTTAAGCCTATGATAGTCTCATTGAGAAATTCTCAAGATTATAAGGAGTTCACCTTGGATAGATTGTATGGGATTCTGAAGACCTATGAGCTTAAAACATAGCAAGATGAGAAGATTTAGAAAGGAAGAAAGAAGGGAGGATCCATTGCATTAGTTGCTGAGCAAGAAAAGGAGAAGGAGACAAAGGTTGAAGCTGTTGAATCTGCACCAAACCCTAGAGTTTGTGAAGGCAAGGGAAAAAGGCTAGTAGCTGAACATGAAGATAATCTTAGTCAAGATGACATGGATGGCATAGACGAGCATCTTGCTTTTCTATCCAGGAGATTTGTCAAGCTCAAATTCAAGAAGAATTTTGGAGCAGCCAAGTCAAACAGAAATATGGTTGATAAGTCTAAATTCAAATGTTTCAAGTGTGGCTTAGTAGGTCATTTTACTAGTGAATGTAGAAAGTCTGATTCTGGTAAAAAGAAGTTTGAGTCTGTTGATTACAAACAAAAATACTTTGAGTTGCTCAAACAAAAGGAAAGGGCTTTCATCACACAAGAAAATGATTGGGCTGCAGATGGATTAGATGAGGATGAAGGTACAAGATATGTCAATCTAGCACTTATGGACAAATCAGATGAAACAGAGATCAGATCATCAAGTAATCAGGTAATTACCACTAACCTAGCACATTAATCTAAAGTTGAGTGTAATGATACCATAAATGACATGTCTACTGAATTATATCACCTACGTGTTACACTCAAGTCTCTCACTAAAGAAACACTAAACTTAAAGAGAACAATCTATTTTTAAGTAAAAGAAACACTGTGTTAGAAATTCAATTTGTTGAGTTTCAAAAACTGAAAATAGAGTTCAAGATTGCCAAAGATAATTGACTAAATCCTTAAAGAAAGAGAATATTTTAAGAAAGCAGCTTGAACAAGAACAATAAGTAATTGCTAAAGTTCAAGGTATAAAATCTTTTTGTGATAAAGCCTGAAAAAAGAGCAAGGAGAAACTAGATTCTATTGTGGTAGAAGGACTTTCAACGGATGTGGATTTGACGGATGATGAATGTTATTTGTCGAAAGACCTAGAGGATTATCCGTCGAAAGACAAAGAATCACATCTGTTGAGTGAAAGAAAGCCATTTAGTAAAGCTAAACTAGTTGAACTAAATGAGAAATATGAATCACTTTCTAAGAACTTTGTTCTAGGACAAACAAGTCAAGTAAACGAAAATAAGAGAGTCAACATAGGGCATCTGTCTATCAAGCAATTGAATGACAGGTTGGAGAAAATTGAAGTGAGAACAGAGTCTAAAAACAAAAACAATAGGAATGGGATGGTAGAAATTAAAAAACATGACAACTACACACCTGATAAATATGCACCAAGAAAAACTCGTGTTAAGTGTGGTAGTGTTAATCATTTTTCTGTTAATTGCAAACTCACTATACCTGCTCCCATGTCTACACCTCCTTCATTTCCCAATATGCCTATAATGCCTGTAAATGTTATGCATGCACATAATTTGAATACACAGTTTGCTAATATGCCATTTGCTCCTTACTATGTTGTATTTAGTATGCCACAAATGCCATTTAGCATGCCATACTAGAATAACATGTTTGCACAGATTATGCCTTTCCATGTTAATCAGCCTGTGCATGATAATTCTGCATTGATGAATGGTTTTAAGGGTTCTACTCAATTGACTAAGGATGAACTTCAGATGCCTAAGTCAAATGAGGATAAGCCTAAGAAACCTAAGAAAAAGGCTAACAAAACAGGACCCAAGGAAACTTGGGTACCAAAATTAACTTGATTTAATTTTGTTGTATGCGGGGAAACAGAAAGAATCTTTGGTATTTGGATAGTGGGTGCTCAAGGCACATGACTCGAGATTCTACCCTGCTCACCGAGTTCAAGGAAAGAGCTGGCCCAAGTATCACTTTTGGAGATGACAGCAAGGGTTATACTATGGGATATGGATTGATTTCAAAAGATAATGTCATCATTGAGGAAGTTTCCCTAGTGGATGGACTCAAACACAACTTGTTGAGTATCATCCAACTTTGTGATAAGGGCAACTTAGTAAGATTCAATTCTGAAGCCTGTGTTATGAAAAACAAGAGAAGCAACAAAGTGGTTCTCACTGGAGTGAGAAAAGGAAATGTGTATTTAGCTGACTTCAACTCATCAAATACAGAATAAGTCACTTGTCTATTTAGCAAGGCAAGTAAAGATAAAAGTTGGCTATGGCACAAGATGTTGTCCCACCTTAACTTCAAGACTATGAATGCATTGGTCAGGAAAGATTTATTAAGAGGTATTCCTCAAGTGGAATTCTCAAAGGATGGATTGTGTGATGCATGTCAGAAAGGAAAGTAGATCAAGGCATCATTCAGAAAGAAGCTTGATTCAACAATTGAAGAACCTCTGCAACTACTGGATATGGACTTATTTCGACAAGTCAATGTATTGTCTATCTCAAGGAAAAGATATTTCCAAGTAATTGTGGATGATTTCTCAAAGTTCTCTTGGACATATTTTCTAAAATCCAAAATGAAGCTCATGAAATCATCATCAATCACATAAGGCAAGTCAACAATCATCCTGACTTCAAAGTAAGAAGAATCGGGAGTGACAATGGAACTGAGTTCAAGAATTTTGTGATGAGGTCATTTTGTGAAGGGAATGGGATCATGCATGAGTTTTCAGCATCAAGAACTCCATAACAAAATGGAGTAGTGGAAAGAAAGAATAAATCTCTTATTGAAGCTGCAAGAACATTGCTTGAAGAGTCAAAGTTACCAACATACTTTTGGGTAGAGGCTGTAATTACTGCATACTATACTGAGAATATTTCTTTGGTCAATCAAGCAAAATGCATGACACCCTACCAATTGTTCAAGAATAGGAAGCCAACATTAAACTTTCTTCATGTCTTTGGCTGCAAATGTTATATCTTAAGGAATCAAACTGATCAGCATGGGAAGTTTGATGCCAAAGCAGATAATGGCATTTTTGTTGGATATGCAGTTGGAAAAGCATATAGAGTCTACAATCTCAGAACCAACATTATTATGTAGTCTATACATGTTGTGTTTGATGATTAAAAGATTGAAGGATTGCAAGATGGAGATTTCCATAAAAGCCTCAAATTTGACAATGTTGAGATGATTAGTGAAGATAGTGATGATGAAAGTGATCAAGAACAAATATCTAAGAATAATGCAGAAAAGTCTACAACCAATGAAACACATAATTCAACATCCATCGAAAGATCTAGTGCATCATCCATTGAAAGGCAATCTGTATCATCCATCAAAAGGCAAAGGACAACATCCGTTGATCCATCAATAGGAGTTGAAAGCCAAGTTAGATCACAATCAGAAAGAACTTCAATCTCAAGTCAAAGATCCACAAACTCAGGGGGAGTCTCTGATAATCAAAACTCTTTCAATCATCAAGATAACAGTGAGGCCTCTTCATCTATAGCTAATCTACCTCAACAAAGAAAATGGACTAGAGATCACCCATTTGAACTGATTATTGGTGATGTATCTTCAAGAGTATAAACAAGAAAAGTAACTGAAGAGGAATGTCTATATAACAGCTTTCTATCTCGGGAAGAACCTAAAAAGGTAGAAGAAGCTCTGTTAGATCCTGATTTGGTTTTAGCTATTTAAGAGGAGCTAAACCAATTTGAAAGGAATAAAGTTTGGAATCTGGTACCCAAGCCTAAAGGAAAGAATCCTATTGACACCAAGTGGGTATTCAGAAATAAGATGGATGAAAATGGCATAGTAGTCGGGAACAAAGCTAAATTGGTTGCTAAGGGCTATTGTCAACAAGAAGGAATATATTTTGATGAAACTTTTGCTCCTGTTGCAACACTTGAAGCCATCAGAATTTTCCTAGCCTATGCAGCCCATGTCAATTTCAAGGTCTATCAAATGGATGTCAAAAGTATTTTTATGAATGGAGATTTGGAGGAGGAGGTCTATGTCAGTCAGCCTCCTGGTTTTGAAGATCCAAATTTTCCAGAATATGTCTACTATCTTTTGAAAGCACTTTATGGATTGATGCAAGCACCTAGAGCCTGGTATGATACTTTGTCAAAGTTTCTCTTAGAAAATCACTTCACAAGAGGTACTGTTGAAAAAACTTTATTCTTTAGTATTGTTAATGGCTCTAGCATACTTGTTCAAATTTATGTAGATGATATTATATTTGGTTCTATAGATGAAAAACTTTGCAAAATGTTTGCCAAATTGATACAAAAGAAATATAAAATGAGCATGATGGGGGAACTAACTTACGTTCTTGGTTTACAAGTTAAGCAAGTTTGTGATGGAATATTCATTAGTTAAACCAAATATATTTATGATCTTTTGAAAAAAAATTGACTTAATGGATTGTACATCTGTAAAAACTCCAATGGCCACTGCAACTAAACTTGAATTAAACACTACTGAAAAGTCTGTGGATATTTCAAGCTATAGGGGCATGGTGACTTTTACATTTAACAGCCAGTAGGCCAGATATAATGTTTGTTACATGTCTTTGTGCTAGATTTCAAGCTAATCCTATAGAATCTCATTTAGTAGCTATTAAGAGAATTTTCAGATATCTCAAAGGAACACCAAAATTTGGCATTTGGTATCCTAAAGATTCTGGTTTTGATCTAACTAGTTATTCAGATGCAGATTATGCAGGTTGTAAAATTGATAGAAAAAGTATAACAGGAACCTGTCAATTTTTAGGAAATAAGCTAGTATCCTGGTTCAGTAAAAAGCAAAATTCAGTTTCTACTTCTACAGGTGAAGCTGAATATATTGCTGCTGGTAGTTGTTGTGCACATATTTTATGGATGAAAAATCAACTATTGGACTATGGTCTACAGGTGAATAAGATTCCTATTTTCTGTGATAACATAAGTGCCATTGCAATCACTGAAAATCCAGTACAGCATTCAAGGACCAAGCACATTAACATCAAGTACCACTTTATTAGAGAGCATGCCATGAATAGTACTGTGGAACTTCATTTTGTTCCAAGTGAGAAGCAACTTGCATACATCTTTACCAAGCCACTTGATGAATCCACATTCACTAGGTTGGTAAGTGAGTTAGGTGTGCTTAATTATTCTTAATCTATTCTAATGTCTAAGAAGATTGAATTGCAGCCAGAGTAAAAGTTGATATTTCCTGTCAAAGATAAAGTTTTGGCTAAGTGAAAAATTATGTCTCGACGGATGTTCATTATCCATTGAAAATGAACATCCGTTGAATCTTATCATCCGTCGAAGTATCAATTACTACTCTAGGTACTTTTACCATTATCCGTCGAATTGTACTCAATCTTAGCCGTTAAATTTGAGCATTATCCGTCGAATTTACTTACAGCGTGTATGTATATTTCAACGGATAATCTTAGAATTTTTATAGTTTTCTCTATCTTTAAAATGGCTATTTGGGGCTAATTTGATTGGTTATTTTATTTTACTTTTTAATTTTTGATAGTCTGTTTCTGAGTTAGTATAAAAGCTTTTTTCATTTCTATTCTTTACTTTTACCTTTCTCATGCAATTTTTCTAACTCTCTTCTTCTCCAAAGAAAATACTCTCTTTCTGCAACTAATTTCAATCACAGTAATGGCACCCGTTATCAAAATTATGTCCTCAACTGGGTTCATCTATGAAAAGAACAACTTTGTGGCTCTGGTAAACAAGCAAATACCGGCATCTGAAGATTATCACAAGATGATGGACTTCATACTGAACTACAAATTGAGTTATGCCATGTTTGAGTCACCAACCATCTACTATGAAGTTGTCGAGGAAATTTGGACTACAACAGTGTTCAACTCTAAGGACAAAACTATTACCTTCACTCTCAAAGGTAATGAACACTGTGTTAATTGTGATGCTATTGAAAAATGCTTTAAATTGCTTGAAAATAACACACTTGCTCCACACACAGACACTGATGTGAGTAATATGCTAGTTTCTATGGGCTATGCTCTTGATGCCACTAAGTTATGTGATGTTAAGAGACTGGGTCTTAGAAAAGAAAGGAGTTTTCTATGTGATTCATTCATCAAAGTATTTTCTGCTAAAATTAGCAATTTTGATGATGTATTTTACTCACTTTTTCACATGCTTTATATGCTCCTTAGTGATAAGTACTTCAATTTTAGCACTTCTGTTATGTAAGAAATAGGGAGTAAATTAGGGGATATTAAAAAGAGGTCTAAGAATATTTATTATGCTAGATTTTTCATGATGCCAGATAATTTTGTTTCTGAGAACCTCCCAATTGAGAACCTAACAAACAAGTTAAATTGTTGGGTTCAAGAGAGGAGAATTATTGCTAATTTAAACAGGGCACATCATCCAAAGGATGTTACTCTTATGTACATGCCAATCATGGAACTGCCTCAGGTAAGTGAGGTAAACATTTATGTCCCTACTACTTCCCATGCCATCACTTTTTCGCAAACAACTGTGGCCATGGCACTTGTGATAGTGACCCAACAGGTGCCTACCCAAGCCACAAAACTAAAAATCTCCAAATCCAAGTCAAAGGAAGCCCCCTCTAGTTTCTCTCAAAAGAAACTAGTTGTAAAATCCACACAAAGCCAAGAGGGGGGTGTGAAGGGAAGTGAGACTGGTGAGGGATAGGGTGAACATCAAAGAAGCCCTAAGAATAAGGTTAGAGAGGTGAGTGCATCCCAGCCTAGCCACACTACAGTTTTCCAACAAACTGTAGTGCTTAATAAGGATATAAGCTCATTGCTAGTTGCATCCTTCCAAAAGGATGTGACTATTGAACAAATCTCACAGCCAAGAGCACATGCCAAGAGGCTTAAGGACACAAGCTCACCCTAAACTTATGCCAGAAAGAAGAAATCTAAAGCCCTTGGGGATACACAGGGTGCACACACTGTGCCTACTGCAGTCAAAGACTCAGTTCATGCACCTTCCCAAAGTCGGGTAAATGTGGAGTCACAGCCAAAATATTTAGTTATGGAAGCACCTTACACTCAAAACTCACCCACAAATTCTATGGATGTGGACATAATTCACACATCGATTCATGATTCTCCATCTTTAACTCTCATGAAGGAGCCAAAATCTACAACAAGTGAGCATCATCTTTTAGATGATTTGTTGGCTCACTTGCCATTTCTTTCTGATTCTACTGAAAATACTGTGCAAAATCTCAAATCAATCACCACAGATTCTACAGTAGTTTCTACTCCAAACTCTGCCATTTCTAATATCTCGACGGATATTGTTAATCCGTCGACTAGTGATTATATCTTGACGGATGTGCTTAACAGCAGTCATCGGTTGACTCTTCCAACTACTACTTCAATGGATGTTCCTCATCCGTTGAATATCACTGCACAACTTCCAATTTCAACTAATGTTACAAGTGCAGATGATTTAGTAGTTATACAGTCACTCTTAGGATTGAGGGGAGGGAGTGAACAGAGTAAGAGGCTGAGTTGCTCTCAGTCAAAAGGAGAGGAAAAGAGTGAAAATATGTAAGCTATTTCTTCCAGCTTGGCAAGAGTGAGTGAGTGGAGTCCCACCTTAGTAGGTGAAGGTGAGGGTGGGCAGCCAAGGGGAGCCCTTTATGCAAAAACAAATAGAACATGAGAGAAAAGAAGGTACATGAGAGATAAGGGTGGAAACCAATGCTAGTGAGTCAATGAATTCCAGTGATGCTGAAAAAGAGAGTGTTTCATCAAGAATATCAAGCTGTAATAGATTCTATCTCTTTGGATGCTGAGACATTTACTCATCCTGTTCCAGCATATTTGGGGATAAAGATGATGATGAATGAGATTCCATGGATATAAGGGGATAAGCAGGCCCTAGCTCAAGATCAAACATGCTATCTTGGGTGTTTGCCAAAGAATGTGATGAGCACCATTTCAAATCCACTCTTTTTCACATCATTCAACAAACTCAGAAAGCTCTTCAAGCAACAACAAATGCCAACACCAAGAGACTTCTTCAAGCACATTTAAACTCTCTTCAAATGCATCAAATTCAATCTTTCAAGCAAAATCCAGATGTCACTGAGCTGAAGACATAAATTGATCAAGTCAAGAAAGATATTATTGTAAGATTGGAGGCTACCTTTCATAACACAACAATGCTAGACATTAACAGACAACTCAGCAAAAACTCTGATCTAACCAGCAAAGTGGACTCCTTAGACAAAAGGATCAAGACTCTGGAAACATCCATTACTGAAATCCATCTACATCAAGCCCAACAAACTCTGCTCCTTCTGAAACTAGTGGTTGTACAAACCCCAACCTCAACTCAACATGATGCTAACAAAAAGGTAGAGAAAGACTCTATCATCTAAGTTAGTCAGGGGGAGTCGACAAGTGAGGGGAAGAAAGTGCTAAACATTCAAGTCAATAAAGTAATTGTGCTAGCAATTGTTCTCTCTAAGCCATCAGCTCTTGACAACATTGATCTGACAAGATAGCAGCTGCTAAGTTAGAATCAAATGACACACTAAAAAAGCTTGATGCAACAGCAGTTGAGCAAGAGCTAGCTGCAAAATGGAAGAAGCTTGACGAAAACATCAAGAAGAAGTTTGGTCCAATTGGGAAGCAAGACAAGGTCTTCTCTCACTTCTCCAAATTGAGATGAATTTCAGCTAATGAAATGAGCCTAGGGAACATGGAAAGGGGTCAACCTTCATCAATCAAGTCTCCAAAGGCCAGTGTGATTTTTAAGCCAAAAAGAAATTATCCAAAGGATTCAGAAAAAAATACACTGGACCTGTCTTATGAAACCCCTAGGCTAGATGAAAAGAAGCTGCTTGCAAAGTCTATTGCTTTATCCAAAGATCCCAGAGACACAGTGTCAAAGAACAGAATTGCTAAAATAACAACAAAAGTAATCTGCTTTAGAAGCCAAGAACCTAGCCAAGAAGCCTGCAACCACAGAAGTTACGTTGCCTCATGTGACCACTGAAAATCTGAATGAAGGAAAGAAAGAAGAACCAAAGCAGACAAGGAGGAAGTTTAGATACAAACTCCGCTCAAAGAGGAAGCAAGACTTTGATGAAGATAAGGAAGACTACATGCCAACCCAATATACAACTTCAAGCCAATAAGCCATACCTACTGAGAAGGAGGCTAAATTTAAGGTTGATCATAACATTACATTCCATGGTAAACCTGTAATTCCCAAGGACGAACCTATAGATTGGGACAGCTTGCCCCTTTCTGATCTAAACATCCAAATCTTTGCCAAACCAAGAAAAACAAAGAAAAGAGCAGTCAAAATAGTCAAGCCTGTCAAACTTCAATCTATGTCTTTGGCCAAACCCAAGCCTACTGTCTGTTAGTGTATACTGAAAATATTTATTTGAAGTATGTACATTTATTTCTGGCCAGTTTATTTGAGAATCATTTGAATGTTTACATGTGGTCTAATATTATATATTGTGAACAATCTAGTATTATTTAGATTAGTTTATATTGACTAATAAATAATGCTAGTATACTTTGTGTATATTGAATAGGATCAAATTTAGAATTGTTTCCTTAATACTGATTAAGAAGGAGAACTAAGATTTTATGTTATTATTAATGCTTAGGTTCTTAATCCGGAAATAGTAATTGACACGTATATATTATTTACATGCTTTGATTTATATATGAAATAATTCTTTTGAATTATATCATTATATTTTGGGTGATGGAATTATATACATGGTGGATATTATTTATTGAAGGAATCCATGTCCTGATAATATTCGGGTTAATGATGTCCCCTTGAAAGCTCAAAAAGATTTAATTATGTGAAACCCTGCAGGTGGAATTTATTCTGGCATAATTAAATGAAGGTTGAGTGGATGATCAAGGATAAAAGATATTAATTAAATAAATTATCAGTAATTTATTTAATTAATGGAACATATGATATTTTAAATATGGGGAATTTAATAAGCAAATAATATTGGAACCGAATTAATTAAATTACGGTATTAGGAAAGGTAGTGCAAATATTAATTCTTTAGTGGATTGAATTAATATTTAATTACATTGGGCTAGGCTCAAGATGTAATTAGAAGGCCCAACCTAATTATCCATGGTCCCTATTGTAGCCTATATATATTCTTATTCTCTTCTTGCTTGGAATTGGGTGAAAACATATTGTAGCCACCAAGGAGCAAGAAGAGAGGATAACTTGAGAAGACGGAGGCCACACTTCGCTCAAGGGAATTTGGGAATACAATAGAAGAGCGTGGAATCAACCATTAACAAGGTAATCCTCTTTTCATAATCTTTATCGTAAAATGTAGTAACACCCTAAGTCCGTGGTTCCCAACAGTTGGTATCAAGAGCCTGGTAATGGGTTCTACGTTTTATGATATGATGTCCATGTCGTAATTATATATGCGTGTATATAGTGTTTTGCTTGTATTGGTTTTGATGCAGGTTGTTAATCCACTATTATGGCCATGTATATTTTAATTATGTGTTTGGATCCCACGTGGTTTAATAGTGGTTAATTTTTGTTTTGGTTTCCACGTGATTTAATCGTGGTTGTAATTTACACGAGGGTTGATCGTGTTAGAATAGATTTTACAAAATTAGTTTTCTATTAGATCTATTTTTTTTTATAATTGTTCCGGGTATTTTGTAATAGTTATGTGCGATCGGAAATCAATTCCGGTAGTTATTTGTTCCGCTGTGCGATTACATGGGGCTGCTGCGGCAGCTGGGGTTGCTGCGGCAGCTGGGGTTGCTGCGGCAGCTGGGACTGCTGGGGCTGCTGGGGCTGCTGGGGGCGTCGGGGCGCGCTTGGGGCAGATTTTTTTTTGAGAGCTGGATTTTTTTTCAAGGGCCATAATAGTGGAAAATTTATTTTAATTTTTTCCATTAAATTTTAAGTATTGCTTTAATTTATTGATTATGTGTGTCGTTAATTATGTGTGTAATTCTTTTAAAATTGCATGTTTAACTTAATTAGGACGACATGGACATAAATTTTATTTATTGCTTTAATTAAATGTTATATGTTGCTAAAATTATGTGTGTATTTTGAATGCTTGATTAGACATAATTATAACAACATAGGGCCCCATTTAATTTTAAAATTCCTCAATTTTAATAAAAAAATTTCTAAGTGGGAGAGGGAATTAATATGAAATTAAATCCCATGGTCTCCATTATTGGTTGTAGGTAATTTAACATAAAGACGAATATAAATTATATATACGTCACCCATCGTGGCATGTAATTTATGGTGTCTAGAATGTTATAGAAATTACTAGAACAAACTTCTTAAATTAATAAATTTTGAAAGAAATAAATACGGATTTTCTTTATTTCTGATTTGGGGCGATTTTGTCAAAAACGGGTTCATCGAACTTGTAAGGCTGTGGGTTTTAAGCGAGACCGATGTGACTCCTCCACTACCTGGAAATCAAACCATTGATGAATATTGAATTGAAGTATTCTATTCAAAGCAAAATTACGAATATTGGAAGGTATACACGCCACCCATCGTGGCGTACCAAGTTCCATAGATTTCAAATAATTTAAGATTTGATGATGGTATACACTTAGCTATGAAAAATAATATAGTCCACCCCAACGTGGCATATTGTTTAGTAATAGGACCGAAGTAACATTTAAACAAAATTAGGTGGTATACATGTCACACATCGTGGCGTACCATGAGATTATGGTGTTTATATGTTAGTGCATTAAATTTTAATAATTGTTAGAGGAATCAATAGATCTTAATAATTAATGCACCCTTATTTATGTGATGTTTTTATGCATGATTCTCAGGATAAAATGGGCTTTAATCCACTATTCACCATACTTAAGGATAACAAACTTACCAGACCTAACTATATTGAATGAAAACGAAATTTGGACATTGTGTTGACTGCTAAGGAGTACAAGTTTTGCACTTATGAACCCAAGCCTGAACAGCCTGCTGCTGATGCTCCTGAAGATGAGAAAGAGTATTATAAACGGTGGATTAAGGCTGATGAGATGTCGCGATGTTACATTCTGGCAGCAATGTCGGGTATTTTGCAGCATCAGCATCAGTCTATGGCCACTTCTTCAGATATGCTCTTTAATCTCAAGGAACTTTTTGGAGATCAGAATAGGGCTGCTAGGCAAGTAGCCATGAAGGCTTTAATGAGCACTCAGATGGCTGAAGGCACACCTGTAAGGGATCATGTTCTCAAGATGATGTCTCATCTGAATGAGATAGAGATCCTTGATGCTGAACTTGACGGGGAAACCCAGATTGACATTATCCTTATGAGCTTGTCCAAGAGTTTTGAGCAGTTCCGCTTGAATTACAACATGAACAAGAGGCAGTATAGTCTCGCGGAACTGCTGACAGAACTTCAGGCATCTGAAGGATTATTTTGGCAGAGTGTTCAAGTGAATGTGGCTGAGAAAGGTTCTTCCTCTAAACCGAAAGGTATTAAGAAGAAGAAAAAGGCTCAGACACAGAAATCTGTGAAGGCAGTGGGAGTTTAGGGTGGTGTGAAAAAGCCTAAGGGAAAGTGCTTCAGATGCAAATAGTCAGGTCACTGGAAACAGGATTATCCTCTTCCTAAGAAGATAAACAATACTGGTATGTCTCTTTCTCTAGTTACAGAAACATTTATAGCGGCTATATCTACAAGCACTTGGTGTGTAGATACAGGAGCCACTGATCATGTTTGTAATTCTATGCAGGGGTTCCAACTATCCAGAATGCTTAGAGATGGTGAGATATACGTGTTCATGGGAAATGCTACGAAAGTAGCAGTAGTTGCAGTAGGAGTTATTCATTTATCTTTTGGTTCTGATAGGATTTTGGTTTTGAACAATTGTCTTTTTGTACCTTCTTTTAGAAGGAATTTAATTTCGGTTTCTAAACTTGCTTTAGATGGTTATAATGTTTGTTTGGATCATAATGTTTCTATTATGATGAATAAACGAATTATATGTTCTGGTACATTGCAAGACAATTTGTATATAATTAATCCTAGTCAACCTACACTGCAACTGCAATTTAGGGAATTGAACAACACATCTTCTAACTCTCCTAAAAGAAAGGAACCTTCTAGTTTGAACCAAACATATCTTTGGCACTTGAGATTAGGTCATATTAACTTGAGGAGGATTCAAAGACTGGTAGTAGACGGGCCTTTAAGCTCATTGGCAGTGGAGCCATTTCCAGTTTGTGAATCCTGCTTGGAAGGTAAAATGACTAATAGGCCTTTCAAGGAAAAAGGGAATAGAGCCAAACAACTGTTAGAATTGGTTCACTCTGATTTATGTGGACCCATGAATATCCAAGCAAGAGGTGGTTATGAATATTTCGTCACTTTCATTGATGATTATTCTAGATATGGGTACGTTTATTTGTTGCACCGTAAGTCTGAGTGCTTTGATAAGTTCAAAGAGTACAAAGCTAAAATGGAGAAGCGACTTAATAAAAGTATCAAGTCACTACGATCAGATCGTGGTGGCGAATACTTGCTTAGAGAATTTAGGGAATATTTATCAGAAAATGGAATAGAATCCCAGTTAACTGCACCAGGCACACCCCAGCAGAACGGTGTAGCAGAGAAAAGGAACCGGACTCTTTTAGAGAGTGTTAGATCGATGATGAGTTATTCGGATTTACCCAAGTCGTTTTGGGGACATGCCTTAGAGACAACAGCTTATCTTCTGAACTTAGTACCTTCTAAGTCGGTTCCTAAAACACCCTTAGAATTGTGGATCGGGGATAAACCGAGTCTAAGACATATTCGAATATGGGGTTGTCCAGCACATGTGCTGAACAAGAACGCGACTAAGTTAGAATCTCGTACAGAAGTAAGGTTGTTTGTAGGCTACCCCATGGGAACGAAAGGATATTTATTTTATAGTTCGAAGAATCGGGATGTCATTGTTAGCACCAATGCAAGATTCTTGGAGGAGGACTATATAATGAATCACAAACCCATGAGTAGTGTCGTTTTAGAGGAACTAGTGGGAGGGACAAATAATACCCATGAAGCTGTAGTACAAGTAGAACAACCATAACATAATGTACAACCTGTCACTAATACCGCACCAGTGCCTCGTCGTAGTGGGAGGGTTGTTCAACAGCCTGATAGATTCATGTTTTTGGGAGAGTCTTCAGACTTGGTCCCTGGTGAACATGATGATGATCCTCGTACATACGAAGAGGCAGTACAAGACAAAGATGCAGATCTTTGGCAAAAGGTGATGGAATCTGAGATAGAATCAATGTATTCTAATCAGGCCTGGGAGCTCGTGGAACCACCCAAAGGTATAAAACCTATTGGATGTAAGTGGATCTACAAGAAAAAGAGGGGATTAGATAAAAAGGTGAAAGCCTGGAAAGCAAGACTTGTTGCGAAAGGGTATACTCAGAAAGAAGGTATCGATTATGAGGAAACCTTTTCACCGGTAGTCATGCTTAAGTCAATCCGTATTCTTTTATCTATAGCAGCTCATCTCGATTATGAGATTTGACAAATGGATGTCAAGACAGCTTTTCTTAATGGAAGTCTTGAAGAAACCATCTATATGCAGCAACCAAAAGGATTCATTAAGGAAGGCCAAGAGCATCTGGTATGTAAGCTTAAGAGGTCTATTTATGGACTTAAACAAGCTTCTAGAGACTGGAATATTCGTTTTGATCAGGCAGTCCAGTCATATGGATTTGATCAAAGTCCAAGTGAATTGTGCGTGTATAAGAGAAGTGAAGGTAATGCAGTGGTTTTTCTAGTACTATATGTAGATGATATTTTACTCATTGGAAACAATGTTGAGATGTTGTCATCAGTAAAGGCATGGTTGTTCAAACAATTTGACATGAAGGACTTAGGTGAAGCGGCATACATCCTTGGGATCAAAGTTATAAGGGATCGCAAGAAAAGGATGTTGGCTTTATCTCAAGAGCCCTACATTGATGAAGTATTAGCTCGTTTTAACATGCAGAACTCCAAGAAAGGTTTTTTACCTTTTAAGCATAGAGTTGCTCTATCTAAGAAGCAGTGTCCTTCGACACCTAAGGATATAGAGAGCATGAAAGCAGTTCCTTATGCTTCAGCATGTGGAAGCTTAATGTATGCTATGTTATGTACGAGGCCTGACATCTGCTTTGCTGTAGGCATGGTTAGTAGATATCAGTCAAACCCAGGTCAGGAACGTTGGAGTGCAGTAAAAACTATACTCAAGTACCTGAGAAGGACTAAGGAGTATAAGTTAATTTACAAGGCCTCAGATCTATTTCCTTTGGGATATACTGATTCAGATTTCCAATCAGATAGGGATAAGAGGAAATCAACCTCGGGATATGTTTTTACTTTGGGAGGTGGAGCTGTTATATGGAGGAGTATAAAGCAGAAATGCATTGCAGACTCCACCATAGAGGCCGAGTACGTGGCGGCCTCTGAGGCTGCCAAGGAGGCTGTATGGTTCAGGAACTTCCTTTTGGACTTAGATGTGGTACCTAATTTGCCTAGGAGCTTGACGGTGTATTGTGATAACACTGGTACTGTGGCAAATTCAAAGGAACCGTGAGACCACAAAGCAGCTAAACATATTGAACGTAAGTATCATCTCATACAAGGAATCATAAAGCGAGGGGATATAGTTGCGACTCACATATCATCAGAAGACAACCGAGCAGATCCTTTCACAAAGAGCTTGCCAACCAAGGTTTTTGACAAGCATGTGGAAGCGATAGGAGTCAGATGGATGGACACATAGATTTTTATGTAATAGTGGATTAAATAAACACTGATGTACACATAGAATATTTTGAGTATAAGTGGGAGATTGTTAGTGTATACTGAAAATATTTATTTGAAGTATGTACATTTATTTCTGGCCAGTTTATTTGAGAATCATTTGAATGTTTACATGTTGTCTAATATTATATATTGTGAACAATCTAGTATCAAATGGGATACAGAATATTAGATTGTTAAATACGGTTATATAATATAATAAGGTTCACAGCACAGGTGGTGTTGGACAATCCACTGGTATGGCTGTAGTATTATTTAGATTAGTTTATATTGACTAATAAATAATGCTAGTATACTTTGTGTATATTGAACAGGATCAAATTTAGAATTGTTCCCTTAATACTGATTAAGAAGGAGAACTAAGATTCTATGTTATTATTAATGCTTAGGTTCGTAATCCGGAAATAGTAATTGACACGTGTATATTATTTACCTGCTTTGATATATATATGAAATAATTCTTTTGAATTATATCATTATATTTTGGGTGATGGAATTATATACATGGTGGATATTATTTATTGAAGGAATCCATGTCCTGATAATATTCGGGTTAATGATGTCCCCTTGAAAGCTCAAAAAGATTTAATTATGTGAAACCCTGCAGGTGGAATTTATTCTGGCATAATTAAATAAAGGTTGAGTGGATGATCAAGGATAAAAGATATTAATTAAATAAATTATCAGTAATTTATTTAATTAATGGACATATGATATTTTAAACATGAGGTATTTAATAAGCAAATAATATTGGAACCGAATTAATTAAATTACGGTATTAGGAAAGGTAGTGCAAATATTAATTCTTTAGTGGATTGAATTAATATTTAATTACATTGGGCTAGGCGCAAGATGTAATTAGAAGGCCCAACCTAATTATCCATGGTCCCTATTGTAGCCTATATATATTCTTATTCTCTTCTTGCTTGGAATTGGGTGAAAACATATTGTAGCCACCAAGGAGCAAGAAGAGAGGATAACTTGAGAAGACGGAGGCCACACTTCGCTCAAGGGAATTTGGGAATACAATAGAAGAGCGTGGAATCAACCATTAACAAGGTAATCCTCTTTTCGTAATCTTTATCGTAAAACGCAGTAACACCCTAAGTCCGTGGTTCCCAACACTGTCAACAAGGGATATCAACTCTACATCTGTGACATCAAAGAATTTTCAGAAATAAATCTCTATCTGGATGAGCTAGAAGAAGTTAGAGCCATTGATTCCTACAGGCACCTCCAGAGAGATTAGTCTTCAGGTATAAGGGTGAAAAAGAGATAACATGGCCCCTTTACAGAATTCTCAATGAAGGCTATTCAACTTTGGTGACTGTCTTCTCCTCAATCAAGAAAAACTTTGGATTCAACATAGTTTCCAAGAAAATGGTACTAAACAAGATTGTGGAGATAAGAAATATCTAGAGATGACCAAATGCACTCCCAAGAGTATTAACAATCCCTTTTACTGGAGACAGAGTGCATTTGAAGCCATACTGGATTATGGAGTTCAAGGATGAAAAATACATTATAAGATTCTTCAGATTGAAAGGTCAGCTAAAGATTGCAAGCAATGAAACTCTTACAGACAACTCCAAAATCAAATTGAGGAAAATAATATGAACCTCGGAAAGAAGTAAAGGCAATCAAGGAAATGATCTAAATCTGCTCACTTTAAGGAGTACCTTGAAAATGATCTGTAAGACAGTCTACAAATCTTTCTTTGTGAGAATTTTCAATAAATTATAGCACTTGTAAAATTAATATACTTTATTTTATCTCATATTCGTAGAGTGTTTTGTTATCATCAAGTTTCTCTTAATTTATAGTTACAATTCAAGTAGACATAAATTGAGGGAGATTGTTAGGAATATGTTGTGCACTTGATGATAACTTAAACAAAACGCTAAGTAGATTTTAGTTAAGTGATTTTATAGCTTTCAACGGATGATCATTTCAACATCCGTTGAAAAAGTAACTTATGTAACAATAAGATCAGTAGCACATTTCTGCATACTTAAATGGATTAGTGAATTAGATGTTATGGAATGTTTCAGTCATGTTGACTACTAGATTGATATGCAAGATAGGTTGGTTCATTATAAATATTAGATGCCTTGTAATCTTGTATAAATGAAATGGAGTTAACTTCCAAGAAGATAATCTTAACGGATGATTCAAAAAGCTTCAACGGATGATCAACATAAGTCTCGACAGATGATCAAATAGAGTATCAACGGATGATCAATCTCAGTTTCAACGGATGATCAAACAGAGTTTCAACGGATGATCAATCTGAGTTTCAACGGATGATCAAATTCAAAAGATCAGTTGATAGTGACTTGACAGTCACATGCGTTGATTGTATGCAAATGGAATGTGGCAGCCTATTTGCAGGGTTTAGAGAACAAATAAGCATTTCCATTTCCATGCTAAACTTGAGATATTCAAAGATGCTGGAAAGTGAAGTGAAGTAGCATGAAGTTAGACTAGAAACATTTTGTCTTATTTGTTTGTCTTCTTATCATGTAACTTGGTGATATATAAACCAAGAGTAGCAAGTTAAAATATATCTAAGTAAGCAATTACTATAAAAATAGATAAGGAAAAATATGTAAATAATGTCTCTGTTCTTGTATTTCAACATGTAAGAAGCTGTAAAAAAATTTGTAATAAAATGTTCTCTACTTAATATATATATATATATATAAATTTGTAATAAAATGTTCTCTACTTAATATATATATATATATATATATATATATCGTTGGTGGAAAAGTTCAATCCACCAGAAAGTTTTTAAGCACTTGTATTTAAATACTTTGTATTTTGATTTATACACTACTTTGATTCCGCACCATTTCTAAATCAAACACAGTTATTTATTTGTAGAAGAACTATTCTTAAAATTGAAAAGAAGCCAGAATTACATTCAATCCCTCCTTCTGTAATTCTTGTTTAGATTGGTTGGGAATAACAGAAGGTTAGATTCCTGTTTCATACCATAACCTGTAAACGATCCGGATGCTAAGGGGTCATTGTATATTATTTTATATTATATTATGTAAATATTGTTTACTGACACCAGATCTTGACCCCAGATTTGGGATGTTACAATTTCTCTACTTCATATTAAGCTCTAATATAAGATCTCTTATAAACAAAGTTCTCAAGAGAACTAAGTGTAACGACTGGGAAATTTACGTTTATATTATATCATAATGATAATAAAATATATGTATTACTATGTCATTTATGTGTGATTATCTGATAAACCCTAACTGTTATGTGTTACGTGTATTCCATGTCATTTCTGTAATTTAAGGTATTTTTCAGATATTTTATTATGCATTCATCGTTTTCATTTCAAACGTTTTATGACCCAAATAATGATTTTAAAGCCAGTATTTCAAATAAAATAATGGGCCTTATTTTTCATCAAATGGCTTTTACAATCGCAATATTCTGAACATCTAGATATTTTATAAATTTTCTCGTTTTACGAAAAATGATTTTTCCGGGCCCCATTGGGTGTCAAAAACCCCACAAAAATCACATTTTTATTTTTATAAAATTATAGGACTTTCATTTATATTATTTCCTTGCACTTTTAGCATTATTCACAATTTTTGGGAATTTTTGGCATATATATTGCATATATAAAATATTTATAAATTAAATTTTAATACTCAAAAATTATAAAATTAGGGGCCTATTAATTTTAAAAAGTGTAGAATTAGGGCCTTAATTTTAATTAGGAGTATTATTTTTACTACTATAAATAGCCTAATTTTTATTTAATTAATTATAATTAATCATTAAAATCTGCAAAAATACACAAAATTCTCTGAAATCGGGTCGGGAAGAACAGGTTCGGGTCGAAGAATTAAACTGTGATTTTGATCTGATTAAGCACCAAATCAAGCAGTTCGAGTATCCAAATCAAAGGTTTTGATCTGTTCTTTCTGTTTTTAGCATCAATTTCACGTTTTAATGCGTAGTTTTTAATTTTCGAATTCTAGGGTTTATGCTCGAATTAGGATTTTTTGATTCTAGGGTTATTTTGATGTTTTGATGATTGATATAGCTTTGTTAGATGATTTACAGTCGATTCATGGTGTTTAATTGAACAAATGATGTCTGGTTAGTGATTCACGATTTCTAGGGTTTATATCGAATTTTCAAAACACAACTCGATGATTTCTGGGAATCTTTGGTTCCTGAAAGTTTAGGGCTTTGATTGTATGTATTCATAGCTTTAATTTGCACTATTGAACCGTTTGATTTTATGTACGATTCTACAAATTCGATGTTTGGCCGGAAAACTTTGAGTTTAGATCGGAGAATTGATTTCAGGGATGATTTTGGTCATTTGATGGCTGGAATCGAGTTGTGAATGGATGGAAAATGAAAACCCCGTAAAAACAAGGCTGAACGATGCATAGTTGGCAGGGTTTCAGGGTTGCCGGACTCCGGGAACTGTCACCGGAAACTAGAAAAATTCCGGTGTGTTCTTGAGGATCCAACCCATGCCCCAACCCGTTTACCCGAATCAAAACCCGGATTAAAACCCTATTTTGATCTGTTTTTGTCAGAAATCAATTTCTGACAGCTGTTTCTGAAATTTTGATTTTTATTTTATTTTTATTATTTTTAAAATCAGTTTTATTTATTTTATAAATTGATTAATTAATTGATTTATATTATAAATAATTCTGAATTATTTTCTAAAAATCAGATTGAATTATTTTATTAATTATTTATTATTTAATTATTATTTATTAATTATTTAAAAGTGATTAATTATTTTGACAATTAATCAAATAATTTTCAATAAATCATAATAAATTCATTTTAATTCCAAAAATTATAGAAAATTCATTTTTAATTCTGATTTTTCTTAAATAATGATTTAAAAATTATTTTTGAGTTTTAATAATTAATAATAATTATTTATAGTGAATAATAAATGGAATTATCAGTATTTAATTGATAATAATTAAACCGGTAGTCCGATTCGCGTGAAACGAAAGCCTGTTGACTCAAAAAAATGAATTCTTTTCATTAAAAATAATACCAAAGCTTAATTTCTTCTAGAAATTTATTGATTTTATTATCTGTTTGATTATCAGTCGAGTTACGTGTCGAGACGAGTCCGAAAAATTCCGGAAAAATGGGAAACGAGTCGGATAACGATCAGCTGAGCGATCAGCGAGTCGATTTTGGTTTTAAAAATTATTTTAACCATAAAAAAATGATTATGTGCTTATGTGCTTATGTGTATTACGTGGTTAATCGAGTCTTACTTGCTTATATGTAATACATGAGTCAGTCATAAGCGCATGGGTAGATGTTAGGAACGGTTTAAAGTCGATTCAAGATGCAAATGAAGTACGACGTGACTTAACCAGTCCTGTTTTGCCAACAGAAGCTAAGCCAGCCAGGCAAGTTGAGTCGGTAATAGTCCAATGTGATAGACAGAAGTGATTCAATTGTAGTGAGTCGCGCAGAAGGCGAGTTTTTTTCCTTATTCTACTTTCAGAATAGTGATATTGATTCAAATGCTTATCACATTGGCATTCTCTTGATTATTGTTCTTGATCATTGGCATACACTTGCTATTCCTTTATTCATATTTCATTTCGATTCTTGATTTCTCCATTTTTTTGGATTCTTTATTCATATTCTGTTGGTGACACATGGAGATTGATATATTCTAGTGTTTGGAATATATCAAAGCATACCGATTGTTCCGGTTGCTAAGCGATGGACTGGATAATGATATTTTTGGGATTGAGTGTGTCTTAATCCTGAGGACCGGGATGACTGGTGCCTCGACGTGGGCCGTAGTGCCTGGGTACCCGACTGGATCTATATATTGAGATATGGATCTGCATTATATTCTGACTGATCAGCAGAATATAGATGCGAACTTGTGTCCAGTTTAGTTCATTTGTACTTGCCAGTAATGGCCTTCTTTCTATTCTTGTGAGGTTATATCTTGGCAGATATACCTGGGATGACGGATTCATTTAAAATGCTTTAACACTGTTTATATTTTGTGGACTTGTTGAGCAATTTTTGGCTCACCCCTTTTGTTGTTATTCACCTTATTGTTTCAGTTAAGAAGGAATATGAAACCCATCAGGACTCGAGTGGTAAAGAAGCGAGTCAAGCCTCGGGATCCTCTCATACCCAAGGTGTTGATCCCAATCTAGGAAGAAAGCTTTGAGTTGCCCGAGCAGGTGGAGTGTTGTTAAATAGTGTGTGTGTTTGGATAAAAGCTGAACTTAGTTAAAAATGAAATAGACAATTGTTTGTAATAAAGAGAGTTTGTGAGAATTTGAATGTTGGTTTGTAATAAAAAATAGTTAGTGGTTCTTGTGTGTGTTTGGATAGAAGCGAGTAACCTAAAAAGATCCTGGTTAGTGTTAAAGGGGTTTAATTTCATTTCTTTATTAATTGTTAATCAGATTGAATAGGATTTGGTGATTAGCTAGTAACCCCAGACTTATACCCCGGGTCTGGAGGGCGTTACTAGGTTTGGCATCAGAGCTGTAGGTTTGGTCCCTGAAAATAAGAACATTAGGATTAAGATAGGATAGGGAGATCACATAAGATAGGGATAGTCAAATTAGGAAGAATAGTGTTAGGATTTAGGTCAGATTAGAATAGGGAAGTATAAATCTTAGGATTGTTAGTGACTTTTTCTTTTCTTCGGTACATTATTTGAAGGCATCTTCTGGTTATTCTGCGTCTTCCGAGAGGACCGTCACTGGGCCAGCAGCACCAGTTATACCTCTAGTATCTGAGTATATGTTTCCTCCTCTACCACCTCCACCACCATTGCCACAAGAGCCGGTACCACTAGTTCAGGGGATATTGTATGACCCCATAGAGCTATTTGATCCATTTGAGTTCTTCGAGCCGATAGTTCCTTTACCTATTGAGCCACCAGTTTATACCAGGTATTGAGCAGGAGTTACCACCACCACCATTGTTACCTCCTATACCAGTGCATGCCTCAGAGCCAGACATAGTTCAGATGATTCCAGTCGAGGGGATGGGAGAGCATGATGTGGATCTACAGTTAGGTTTACCACAACAGGGTGCAGGTATACCGAGGGTTCCTTCCCAGGAGTCAGTAGGTCAGGTTGCTCAGCCGTATATGCTACCATACCATGAGTATAGAGTTATGAGGGATGATATGGAGTATTGGCGGGTACAGTGTCGGGAGATTATGCATCTGTTTGATCAGAGGGACAGAGGACCGTTAGCGGCCCTACAGCCGGATTATTATATGAGACAGCGATTGCAGTCAGTGTTGATGAGCGCTACTTGGGAGCTGGATGATTTAACTCATGATGGACCTCCTTCTTTTGCAGAGTTCTACAGGGTTTTCCGCTTGGCACAGACTTTGGTCCAGGCACTTAGAGAGGAGCTTAGGCGTATTGCGCCTGGGTTTTGAGGCAGTGATAGTTTGAGACAGTGACTCCAGAGTACATGTGTATATAGAGGCAGCATAGTATAACCTAGTGAGTAATGTGTATGCATGTATCAGTAGTTTAACTGGTAGTAGTAGTTTAACTTGTAGCGATAGTGTGACTTGTAGCCGTAGTGATTACCAGTAGCCCGAGACTTTTTGTATCAAGCATTTACACCTGAAGCTGGTGTCACGCATATATATAAGATGAACTTTTTTAATTCCTTTTATTTAAATTTCAGTCTTTACAGTTTTACAGCATTTACTTTCACTTTACAGTTTTCCATAATATAATTCCTGTTGAAAAAAAAGAAGAAAAAAAAGAGAGAATAATTATTTTATTTTACATTTCCAGTCTTTACACTCAGCAACTGTTTTCTTTAAATAAACCACGTTATTAATACAGGATAAATTGTTTTCCTTATATATTGTTAATTGTTTATTAAACTGTTAAATAAATATCACCTGTTTTATTATCAGAAGAAGATGGCACCAAAGAGAAAGACTAGGGCTGAGACCTCTAACAGTAATTCTGAAGACCAGACTAATGAGATCATGAACCAAATGTTCCATCTGATGCAACAACAGATGGTAATGATGCAGCAGCAGATGCAGCATCAGCAACAGCAGATACAACAACAAATATTACAACAGCCACCTCATCCTGAGCCTCAATTACCACAAGTATTACCTGTTGTTACTTTTAAACAGTTTCAGTCAGTTAAACCTCCAGAATTTGAAGGGTCTACTGATCCTATTAAAGCTACCACCTGGTTAAAAGAAGTAGAGAAAGCGTTCGCGCTAGTAAAGATAGGTGAGGACCAGAAGACTGATTTTGCTAGTTACTTGTTGAAAGGAGAGGCGAATTATTGGTGGGAATCTAAAAAGGTTTTGGAAGGTGAAGATGTTATTGCATGGGATAGGTTTAATGATTTGTTTTTAGAAAAGCATTTTCCTCGTTATGTGAAGAACCAAATGAAGATTAGGTTTCTTGAACTGAAGCAGGGAAATATGTCCGTGGCAGAATATGAAACCAAATTTACTGAGTTGGCTAGGTTTGTTCCGGAACAGGTTGACACTGAAGAGAAGCTAGTTCAAAGGTTTCAAGAAGGGTTACGACCATGGATTCGTGGCCAAGTTGCAGTTTTCGAATTGACAACGTATACTGCCGTAGTTCAGAAAGCTCTGATTATAGAAGGAGAAAGTGAAAGATCTCAGCAAGACAAGGGACAGGGAAGTTTCCAAGATCGCTCCAGCAGAAAGCCGAGATTTCAAGCCCGGGCAAGTTTGAATTTTAAAAGGATAGGACAAGGTCCACAGTAAGCAGGTAATCGTTTTCAAACCTCCAGTCAACAGGGAATGGTCAGAGTTCCAGTGTTGTACTGCAAGACATGTAATCGCAAGCATACTGGTGTATATATAAAAAGGGATGTAACGTGTTATCGGTGTAAGCAGAAAGGGCATTATTCTAATGAATGTCCAACAGGTAGAACATCGGAAATGACTTATTTCCAGTGTGGAAAGAAAGGACATATCGCCAGAAATTGCAAAGGACCAGCTATGGCAGCCAGTATTCCAAGAGTGTTGGCATTACCTCCGCCGCCGCCTAATCAACCCAAAGCAAGAACTTTTAACATGACAATGAAAGAAGCAGTGCAGAGTCCAAATGTGATTGCATGTACGCTTTTGGTGAATTCCGTAAGTTCAAAAGTATTAATTGATTCTGGAGCTACTCGTTCATTTATTTCTGAAAAATTTCTTGATAATTTACATTGTGAAATCAAATGGTTGGGCGAAACGTTAATTATAAAATTAGCGAATGACGACCAAGTTCCGGTATATCGAGTATGTCCTGCGTGTGATATAGAAATAGCCGGACATCATTTTTCGGTAGATTTAATTCCTTTTAAGTTAGGAGAATTTGATGTCATTTTGGGAATGGATTGGTTAGCTTGTCATAATGCTCAGATAGATTGTGCGAATAAGAAAGTCAAATTACAAACTGCGCGAAATGCAATGGTAATATTCAAAGGCGAAAAACAGCGGAAGAAATTTCTTACTGTGATGCAGACTAAACGATTGCTTCGACAAGGATGTGAGGCGTACATAGCTTACGTGTTAGATACTGAAAAAGGAAGTCCTAGAATAGAAGACAATCCAGTTGTATATGAGTTTCCGGACATCTTTCCAGACGAGCTTCCAGGGTTACCGCCAGATTGAGAAATCGAGTTCACGATTGATCTAGCACCAGACACAGAACCAGTTTCAAAAGCTCCATATCAGATGGCTCCAGTTGAAATGAAGGAATTGTCAATGCAACTGCAAGATCTTTTAGACCGAGGCATCATACGACCTAGTGTATCCCCATGGGGTGCACCATTTTTATTTATAAAGAAGAAGGATGGCAGCAGGCGATTATGCATCGACTATCGGGAGTTGAATAAACTCACTATTAAGAACAAGTATCCTTTACCGAGAATCGACGATCTGTTCGACCAGCTAAAAGGAGCAGCATGGTTTTCAAAGATAGATTTGCGATCAGGCTATCATCAATTGAAGATTAAAGCTGAATATATTCCAAAGACTGCGTTTCATACAAGATATGGACATTACTGAGTTTTTGGTAATGGTATTCGGTTTGACAAATGCGCCAGCAACATTCATGGATTTGATGAATAGAGTATTCAAGAAATATTTGGATAAATTCGTGATTGTATTCATCGATGACATCTTGATTTATTCCAAGATGGAAGAAGAGCATGCGGAACACTTGAGGATAGCTTTGGAAATTCTGAGGAAGGAACAACTATACGCAAAATTTTCGAAATGTAAATTCTGGTTAAGGGAAGTACAATTTCTAGGGCATATCATCAATAGAGAAGGCATCCCAGTCGATCCAGCGAAGATTGAAGATGTGTTAAATTGGGAAAGACCAAAGACGCTGACAGAAGTTCGAAGTTTCTTGGGATTGGCAAGATATTATCGAAGGTGTGTCAAAGATTTTACGAAGATAGCAACGCCGCTGACCAAGTTAACTCGAAAAAGTGAAAGTTTGAATGTAATGATAAATGTAAGGAAAGTTTTCAAGAGCTGAAGAATAAGTTAGTAACCGTACCGGTACTTATACTACCAGAAGAATATGCAAATTTCATCATTTACAGCGACGCTTCGTATCACGGGCTAGGATGTGTATTGATGCAACACGGTAACGTCATCGTATATGCTTCGAGACAACTTAAACCTCATGAACATAAATATCCTACTCATGATCTGGAATTGGCAGCGATCGTATTTACGTTGAAGCTTTGGAGACATTATCTCTACGGTGAAAAATGTGAAATCTACACAGACCATAAAAGTCTGAAGTATATCTTTACGCAAAAGGAGCTGAACATGCGACAACGTCGATGGTTGGAATTGATAAAGGATTACGATGTCACGATCAGTTATCATCCAGGGAAATCAAATGTTGTAGCAGATGCGCTGAGCAGGGAAGAAAGATTGAATCGATTAACTTTATGTGAAGAATTAACCAAGGAATTCGATAAATTGGAAATTGAGATTCGTATTTCCCATGAATCTGCAGAAGCTATCTACACTATGACTTTCCAACCGGAGTTGATAGAGAAGATTCGCCGCTGTCAAGATGAATTGATGAGTCAAGATGACGACCTGACGGGAGAAGAGATCACAACTCAGAGAGATAACGAAGGAATTTTACGTTTTGCGTCGAGAATCTGGATCCCTAATGTGGCAGAATTAAAAGAAGAAATAATACGAGATGCGCACAGTTCAAAGTATTCCATTCATCCAGGAAGTACAAAAATGTATCACGATCTGAAAGAAAACTTCTGGTGGCCGAACATAAAGAAGGAAATAGCTGAATGGGTGAGTAAATGCTACACATGCCAACGAGTTAAAGTGGAACATCAACGTCCGAGTGGATTATTACAACCGTTAGACATTCCAGAATGGAAATGGGAACATCTAGCAATGGATTTTATAGTAGGACTACCGAGGACTAGGGAAAATCATGATGCGATGTGGGTAATCATTGACAGACTCACAAAGTCAGCACATTTTCTACCAATTAACGAAAGATTTTCACTCGACAAGCTAGTGCACATATATCTCAAGGAAATTGTGATGCGACATGAAGTTCTAATTTCTATCGTGTCTGATCGAGATCCTCGTTTCAACTCAATATTTTGGAGACAATTTCAAGAATGCCTTGGAACTAAATTGAACATGAGTACCGCTTATCATCCGCAAACCGATGGGCAAAGTGAAAGAACTATCCAAACGATTGAAGACATGCTACGAGTTTGTGCGATCGATTTTGAAGGCAGTTGGGATGAACATTTACCTCTAGTGGAATTTTCTTATAATAACAGCTATCACGCCAGCATTGGAATGCCACCGTATGAAGCATTATACGGGAGGAAATGCAGATCACCGGTACATTGGGATGAAGTCGGAGAACGCAAAATTTTGGGTCCAGAATTAATTCATTAGACGAAAGAAAAGATTGAATCCATTCAGAAATGACTCCATGCAGCACAAATATGCAGATCAAGCCAGGAAAGATATGGACTTTCAAGAAGGAGAAAATGTACTACTCAAAATATCGCCATGGAAAGGATTGATCAGATTTGGCAATAAGGGTAAATTGAAACCACGATACGTCGGACCATTTAAAATTTTGAAGAAAGTGGGAAAAGTTGCATACGAATTAGCTCTACCGCCTCATATGCAGCATATTCACAATGTGTTTCACGTGTCAATGCTTAAGCGATATAATCCTGATTCTAGGCATGTAATAGAGTATGAGCCGATAGAAATCCAACCTGATTTGTCTTTTGTAGAACAGCCGGTAAGAATTTTAGATCGGCGAGAGAAAGTGTTGAGAAATAAGTCTGTATATTTAGTGCGAGTGTTGTGGAGAAATCCTATGGTTGAAGAATCAACCTGGGAACTCGAAAGTGAAATGTTAGAGAAATACCCTCATTTGTTTTCATAGAAGATTCTGAGGACAGAATCCTTTTAAGGGGGAAGGATGTAACGACTGGGAAATTTACGTTTATATTATATCATAATTATAATAAAATATGTGTATTACTATGTCATTTATGTGTGATTATCTGATAAACCCTAACTGTTATGTGTTACGTGTATTCCATGTCATTTCTGTAATTTAAGGTATTTTTCAGATTTTTTATTATGCATTCATCGTTTTCATTTCAAACGTTTTATGACCCAAACAATGATTTTAAAGCCAGTATTTCAAATAAAATAATGGGCCTTATTTTTCATTAAATGGCTTTTACAATCGCAATATTCTGAACATCTAGATATTTTATAAATTTTCTCGTTTTACGAAAAATGACTTTTCCGGGCCCCATTGGGTGTCAAAAACCCCACAAAAATCACATTTTTATTTTTATAAAATTATAGGACTTTCATTTATATTATTTCCTTGCATTTTTGCATTATTCACAATTTTTGGGAATTTTTGGCATATATATTGCATAGATAAAATATTTATAAATTAAATTTTAATACTCAAAAATTATAAAATTAGGGGCCTATTAATTTTAAAAAGTGTAGAATTAGGGCCTTAATTTTAATTAGGAGTATTATTTTTACTACTATAAATAGCCTAATTTTTATTTAATTAATTATAATTAATCATTAAAATCTGCAAAAATACACAAAATTCTCTGAAATCTGGTCGGGAAGAACAGGTTCGGGTCAAAGAATTAAACGGTGATTTTGATCTGATTACAACACCAAATCAAGCAGTCCGAGTATCCAAATCAAAGGTTTTGATCTGTTCTCTCTGTTTTTAGCATCAATTTCACATTTTAATGCGTAATTTTTGATTTTCGATTTCCAGGTTTATGCTCGAATTAGGACTTTTGATTCTAGGGTTATTTTGATGTTTTGATGATTGATATAGTTTTGTTAGATGATTTACAGTCGATTTATGGTGTTTAATTGAACAAATGATGCTTGGATAGTGATTCACGATTTCTAGGGTTTATATCGAATTTTCAAAACACAACTCGATGATTTCTGGGAATGTTTGGTTCCTGAAAGTTTAGGGCTTTGATTGTATGTATTCATAGCTTTAATTTGCACTATTGAACGTTTGATTTTATGTACGATTCTGCAAATTCGATGTTTGGCCGGAAAACTTTGAGTTTAGATCGGAGAATTGATTTCAGGGATGATTTTGGTCATTTGATGGCTGGAATCAAGTTATGAATGGGTGGGAAATGGAAACACCGTAAAAACAAGGTTGAACGATGCAGAGTTGGCAGGGTTTCAGGGTTGCCGGACTCCGGGAACGTCACCGGAATCTGGAAAAATTCCGGTGTGTTCTTTAGGATCCGACCCATACCCCAACCCGTTTACCCGAATCAAAACCTGAATTAAAACCCGGTTTTGATCTGTTTTTGTCAGAAATCAATTTCTGACAGTTGTTTCTAAAATTTTGATTTTTATTTTATTTTTATTAATTTTAAAATCAGTTTTATTTATTTTGTAAATTGATTAATTAATTGTTTAATTAATTGATTTATATTATAAATAATTCTGAATTATTTTCTAAAAATCAGATTGAATTATTTTCTTAATTATTTATTATTTAATTATTATTTATTAATTATTTGAAAGTGATTAACTATTTTGACAATTAATCAAATAATTTTCAATAAATCATAATAATTTCATTTTAATTCCAAAAATTATAGAAAAATCATTTTTAATTCTGATTTTTCTTAAATAATGATTTAAAAATTATTTTTGAGTTTTAAAAATTAATAATAATTATTTAAAGTGAATAATAAATGGTATTATCAGTATTTAATTGATAATAATTAAACCGGTAGTCCGATTCGCGTGAAACGAAAGCCTGTTGACTCAGAAAAATGAATTATTTTCATTAAAAATAATACCAAAGCTTAATTTCTTCTAGAAATTTGTTGATTTTATTATCTGTTTGATTATCAGTCGAGTTACGTGCCGAGACGAGTCCGAAAAATTCCGGAAAAATGGGAAACGAGTCAGATAACGATCAGTTGAGCGATCAGCGAGTCGATTTTGGTTTTAAAAATTATTTTAACCATAAAAAAATGATTATGTGCTTATGTGCTTATGTGTATTACGTGGTTAATCGAGTTTTACCTACTTATATGTAATATATGAGTCAGTCATAAGCGCATGGGTAGATGTTAGGAACGGTTTAAAGTCGATTCAAGATGCAAATGAAGTACGACAGTGACTTAACCAATCTATTTTGCCAACATAAGCTAAGCCAGCCAGGCAAGTTGAGTCGGTAATAGTCCAAGGTGATAGACAGAAGTGATTCAATTGCAGTGAGTCGCGCAAAAGGCAAGTTTTTCCCCTATTCTACTTTCAGAATAGTGATATTGATTCAAATGCTTATCACATTGGCATTCTCTTGATTATTGTTCTTTATCATTGACATACACTTGCTATTCCTTTGTTCATATTTCATTTCGATTCTTGATTTCTCCGTTTCTTTGGATTCTTTATTCATATTCTATTGATGACACATGGAGATTGATATATTCTAGTGTTTGGAATATATCAAAACATACCGATTGTTCCGGTTGCTAAGCGATGGACTGGATAATGATATTTTTGGGATTGAGTGTGTCTTAATCCTGAGGACCGGAATGACTGGTGCCTCGACTGTGGGCCGTAGTGCCTGGGTACCCGATTGGATCTATATATTGAGATATAGATCTGCATTATATTCTGACTGATCAGAAGAATATAGATGCGAACTTGTGTCCAGTTTAGTTCATTTGTACTTGCCAGTAATGGCCTTCTTTCTATTCTCGTGAGGTTATATCTTGGCAGATATACTTGGGATGACGGATTCATTTAAAATGATTTAACACTGTTTATATTTTATGGACTTGTTGAGCAATTTTTGGCTCAACCCTTTTGTTGTTATTCACCTTATTGTTTCAGTTAAGAAGGAATATGAAACCCATCAGGACTTGAGTGGTAAAGAAGCGAGTCAAGCCTCGGGATCCTCTTATACCCAAGGTGTTGATCCCAATCCAGGAAGAAAGTTTTGAGTTGCCCGAGCAGGTGGAGTGTTGTTAGATAGTGTGTGTGTTTGGAAAAAAGCTGAACTTAGTTAAAAATGAAATAGACAATGGTTTGTAATAAAGAGAGTTTGTGAGATTTTGAATGTTGGTTTGTAATAAAAAAATAGTTAGTGGTTCTTGTTTTCATACTTTAACCTAAAAAGATCCTGGTTAGTGTTAAAGGGGTTTAATTTCATTTCTTTATTAATTGTTAATCAGATTGAACATGTTTGGTGATTAGCTAGTAACCCCAGACTTATACCCCGGGTCTGGAGGGCGTTACACTAAGATTCGAATTCGGAATTCGAATGAGTACTTGATCTTCACATAAATTATCTGAAGAAAAAGATCTATAAACAAAAGTACTTCATCTCCAAAAGGGAGATTATATTTGACCTAAGTTCACTAGTTAGCCAATTAATTTTATTATTGGATCTTGGAAGCTTCCAATCACAACAGATTTTTCAATTTCAAAATAATATCATCAATAACCCAATTAATTTTCAGCAACAAAAATCGATTCCGACTAAGCATATACGCATGAGAATCGCCGGAAAATGGAAGAGACGGCGGCAAAGTGGGAGAAGGGAAGGCAGCAAGAATTATCGAGGGAAAAGATGAATCGCAGGGATGAACACGAGAGGGAGAGCAGAACATGAGAGATAAAAGATTGAGAGACAAAGAGATGTGAGAGATGAGAGCAAGAGATATAAGAGAATGAGAGAAGGACTGATGTTTTTTTCTTTGTATTTTTATTTTGTTTTTTTAAGAATGTAATAGAGTACGTGCCAAACAAATGAACATGGCACTTATTAGCTACCTGAGTTGCCACGTAACCCCCTTTCTGCAAGCTGAATTCTGACTCGCATTTTATATTTTAGCGATACAATTTGCGGGTAAAAATAAGTCAAAATAATTATAAAATTCACGAAATATTTGGAAACTCTTTGTTACACCCCAATTTATACACACACACAAACCATATATAACTCATAAATAAAACTACATATTAATAAAATTCAAAAGATAATCATAATTAGATAACAATCCCATCAAAATAGAAACAATCCCATAATCGCTCAAGTTTGGAGTTTGGAACAGCCCTTCTATCTATTACATAATATATATAATGGCAGATGTCGCCATCCTAAGTTGTCAAAACTACCTGAGCCCTCACGTAGTCTTCAGCGTACCCACGGGTTGTCTTACAGGCGGTCTGCTTGGTACATACCATATTTGCTAGTAGTAGATCAGGGTTAAATATAAGAAAATGAGCTAAAGTGCTCAGTAAGTACTAAACGGTTCCAACAACACATAGTGTAATCTCATAATCAGGAGAGCATAATTTGAAGAGATGGATGGATGGTATCAATGGAATTAATAGCAAGAAATGATATCATAAAGGCATAATAACATCATGGAACATGATATATAACATAATGGCATCATGGCAATATGTTATAAACATTTTATAATTAAAACAGCTTCAAAAATTCATTTTAGAACGCTACGAATTACAGCCAGTGACCAGCCGCGAAGTAATCCCAAACCGCGTTGGGTTCTCAAATATATTATGATCCCTAGGAAACATTTGAGCCTATCAATAAGTGTGAAATGGACTTGCGTCTAGGTCCAATCCACTAAATCAAGAAAACATTTATTTTATTTTAAATAATCATCTGTTTTATAACATGGATTTATATGGATGCCAGGAAGGATATTATAACAACAACTATCGGTAATGATCAAGATGGTTCTAGATTATCACTAGTCAAACGTAGGTCAAAGGTATACCAAGTATTTCTTTTTGAGAATTAGGTTTAGTTTTATTGTAATAATGGTGACATTTATTATTAGCAAAGATGGTCAAAGAATGTAGTTCATAGGGTCTTTTTGGTCTATTAGAGTGAGGAACATATATATCAAGGGTAATGCACTAGCAAGGTTATAGTTTGGAAATGAAAGCATTTGTAATACTTATAACTTGCGAATAAAAGCATGGCATACACAATAAGTTATGAATATAAGAAATTGTAGTAATTCACGAGTCGAGGATAGGAGTACTTGCCTTCTTATTCGATTTGGAAATTACTCAATTTTAATGGCACGAGTCTTCTCTTGCTCAGTTCCGGAACCTACACATAATATTAGACCTCATCATTAATTATACCTTAACTCTTTACTAATTATAAGCTTCTAATCTGAATATACATATGCCTACCTTATTGTCACTAGTATATATATATATATATATCCACATAAACTTAATTATTTACAAGTAATATATGCATCAAGATTCCACATAAACATATAAACATGAAATGGCATGGCAATTATTATCTAGTTAATAGTGCATACTTATACTCTATTTGCTATCTTATATTCTTATGCAATTGACCATGTAACACACAAGAATTATGACCAACACTCCTAATTTACCTCTACAGATCTCAACTCAACTTAGAATTAATAAGGCACACTTAGGCCTCACTTCAAATGACTCACAAAACTAATGCACATACTAAACTTACCCGAATGCACACTTTGGCATCTCTTGTGTGTCTTGGAAAAATAATTCACTTCCACTTTATGCCTCCACTCAATTATAACTCCCACAAACTTTTATCACATGAAAATAACTCTTTAACTTGGTTTGACATCAAGGCCTCACACAAAAGAAACACAAATGCAATGCACTCCTCTTAAGTTTCTGAATGCAACTCTAATGGTGATTCTCGGGTATTTTGGTGGAAATGGGGTATCTCCACCTTGGGCCTTCACTCCAAACCAACTCTCAAAGGTTACTAAGACTCTAAAATGTACCCTATCAAAGTTGGAATGACTCAAAGACTTCACTCAGGCCTCCTTAGGCCTTAAGTGGAAATTGACAGAAAACTGCCTCCCCTGATGTCCAAACTGCCTTGCTTTTACCAACTTAATACTCACTTATCTTGTTTATTATTGATTTTAATGGATTTATGAGAGTCCTACGACTTCATTATAATCATATCAACCAAGGCCCAATGAATTCCTAACATAAAGCATGATTATAATGGCTCAAATGTGGACTTACACCAAATCTGCCCTGTTCTGAGATCCCCTCAGTTTTGAGCTTGTGCACCTACCCAAATGCATGTTTTTATTCAATATAAAACTACTGGATTCCTGCATATACCAATTCCTAACTCTATAGAGCTCGGTCATATCAAGGCCTCAATAATGCACACCTAAAACATCCAAAATTTATGGTGCAAAATCTGCCACTAAGTGTCTAATACATCTCCTTCAACCTTAACTCCCTTCTTATCAACCAAAACCAAACAACAATTCACCAAACAAGTCCTATAATATACTAATACCTACTGAATTCTAGTATACAATCCCTATTCAAATTTTATTTAACATAAAAATTGATTATCAAGAGGTTAAGAGAAGCAACTGCAATGTCAATTCAAAATCTTCGAGATTTTAAGCAAAATTCGAACTATATATTCAAAATAATCACTTGATATCTACTAAATATAATCACTTATCATCATGGAATAATCCAACCAACATCTAATAACATAAACCATATCATGCAGCTCATAAAAATCAAGTACCAAAGCACAAAATCATCAAGTATGATTTTTACTTCGAAAATCACTTGTAAACCGACTTGTAAGTGCTAAATCCAACATGCAAGTTCTAGAACTTAATATATCTTGAAGAAAATTTGGCATGCAAGAGTTTAAACTTTTTAAAACAACAAGCATGGTCATTTTTCACAAAAAACTTCTCAAGATCAACACTCTAAACATTCGGCTCGTAAGAAATCATTGCCAAATGTTTATGAACAAGATTATGACTCAGAAAATAGAATTAAAACACTTCTACAAGACCATATCAAGTTCATATCTATAAACCACCATGGTTTTAGACCTTAGATTCATGAGAATCAAATTCTAAACCTTTGGCTCCAAGAACATAACATGCACTTAATAAACTTACCTCAAATTTGCAAGAACTCGCAAGTATCAAAGAGATATCACAAGGTGAGTAAGATTTTAGCTTGGTTTAGTTTAAGAAATGAAAAAAAAATTCAGAAGAGGGGGGGTTTGCTCTCGGCCGAATGAAGCAAGGAGGGAGGGAGTGACAATGTGGTGGTTTGGAAATGAAAGCATTAACTTGAACTTTGGTTTTTCAAATGCTTAGAATGGTAGTGGAATTGAGAAAAGTCCATTGTATCCTTTTTTCAAGCTTGAGCACTAATGCATGCATGGATAGATAAGTCTTTTGGTTGGTCAAAATGTGTTAACGGGGTGTGACATGTCGGTCAAAGCCTTAGCCTCTATTGTGTGGGAATTTGCATGCAAGGGCACTATAAAAATCCAATAACTATTATTCTAGAATTAAAGCATGATTTAAAAGAAATATTTTTAATAAATAATTTATAATTTCATAAATCACAAAAATTATACCATAAAATACTTCAGAATATTAAAAAATTTATAAAAGTACTATCAAAATTTTCGAGCAAAAAAAATATTTTTAAAAGGAAATTGTAAGTCATATGTCATAGGCCTATTTGTATATTCGAGGATTCAACTCAACTCAAATAAGAATGTAATAAGTAAATAGTGGATCTATCGTCAGAGAGATCTCATATAGTAACATATGTCAAAGGGTTAAGAAACATTATTCATCTACAGACTTGAAGACTTAATTCACTGGAAGAAGCTCAAGAAATTGATCAAGCCTCAGTGATATAAATCAGGATTGTGGATTTAATCAAGTGACAGAGATCTCGTCAGGGTATCAATTAATTACAAGGATTTAGTCAGAAGAAAATCAAGAGTATCAAGGTCAAGACTTGAAGAAACGTCACGGAAGTTAGTCACTCATGAACCAGACAGTACATCGAGTGCCAACATTGAAGTGGTGGAATTGATTCATAGTTGACAGTAATTTTCAGAAGATTTTCAGAAGAATGGTTGCTGCTCAAGATTAATATTAATTCTCTATTAATTAATTAAGTCATATAATTTAATTAAGAAAATAAATTATATCTGCAAAGATTAATTTATTGATTAATTGAATTAATTAATTAATTCAGAATTAATTTTAAGGATTTTCAGAATTATTATTAGATTAAAATCTATTAATAATTCAGTAAGACAATTTTAATTTGAACTACTATGACAATCGGTATGACAATTGATAGTCATACCGAAAGTCTTGCTAGTTCATTCTGATTATCTTGCTAGCTATTGGGATTGTCTTGCTAGTTCAAAAGGATAGTCTCACCGAAAGTCCTACCAGTTCAAATGGATTGTCATACCAGTTCATTTGATTGTCTTGCCGAAAGTCTTGCTGAGTAAACTAGATGGTTTTGTTTACTTAAACAAACAGAAACACAGCAGAAGACATCATGCAATAATTCAACAAAAACACAAGTCAAGAACTCAGCAGAAAACAAAGGCTCAACATTTTATTTTTCATCTGCTTTATTCAAGATCAAAATTCTAGATTGAAAAGTTAAATCCAATCCACTAGAATTATTTATCTTGTTCTTGTGTATCAATCTAGCGGATTAAAATCCCTAGAACTTAATCTCAAATTGCATTTAGCATTTGATCTTTTAATTGCAAAAATAGAAAAAGTTCATGTCGAATTTATTCTAGATTTGTAATAATTGATTTGAGATTAATCCCTTGTAACCGATACCGTAGTTGTAACACCTTTCAAGTTTAATAGTTTTATTTAACTTGAATTTTGTTTCACATTTTTATTCCGCATTTTATTCGATTAAACGGTATTGTTTGCATTCAACCCCCCTTCTACAAACAAATTGGGACCTAACAATTGGTATCAGAGCCTTCTGATTAACGAACAAATCAAGATCCTAGACTTTTGTGATTTTTCAACTCCTTGAATTTTTATTCATTCAAAAATTCATAATGACTTCACAAAAAGTTGGAACCGTTAAAATTCCACAATTTGATAAAGAGAATTATATTATGTGGAAGAAGAAGATGCTCTTATTTTTACAAGTGGCTAATCCCAAATATTTGCAAGTGTTAAAGAAGGGTCCAAAAATTCCTATGGTTATTGAACCAGAGGTAATAGAAAATGATGCGGTGATCACCAAAGTGAGAACTTATGTGAAAGATCCTGAGGATTTCTCTCCTGCTGAAATAGAAGAAGCCTCCCTGGATGCTAGCCTTCAACTAATTTTAGTAGATTCCCTTAATCCCTTGATGAATAGACATGTGATGAATTGTAAAGATTCCAAACATATCTGGGAAACTATTGAGATTATTAATGAAGGCACAGAGGAAGTTAGGGAGAAGAAACTAGAAATCCTAACCTCTGAGTATGAATACTTTAAATCCAATCCAGGGGAAGGAATCACTGAAGTGTTTGAGAGGTACAATGCATTGATCAACAACCTGAACATTAATGGTAAATACTACTCCATCAGGGAGGTCAACAAAAAGTTCCTTTTAACACTGCCAACTCATCTCGAACATAGAATCACTGCCATAAGAGAAGCAAGAGATCTGAGTGAGATTTCTTTAGAAAGGCTCTATGGTGTGTTAAAGACTTATGAGTTGGAGCAGATTCAGCAGAAGGAAGTTTACGGGAAAGGAAGAGTGGTCAGCACGTCTACTGCTCTAGTAGCTGATGAACAACAATAACAACCACATTATCAACAACAATCTCAATAGTCAGAAAGAATGGTACAGTCTTCCAAGGTTGAAGATAATGTGATAGTAGCAGAATTTGATTCTCCTACTACAAATCAATCAGGAGATGATTATTATTCCTTGGAAGAACTGGAGCAATTGGAGGATGAGTCAATGGCCCTGATTGTCAAGAGATTCTCAAATGTCAGATTCAAAAGGAATCCCAAGTTCAAGTACAAGTCCAACTACAACAGATTCCAGAAAGGTGGATCTTCATCCTCTAACACCAGCAGTGGTGGGTATAAAACAGGGATGGTTGATCGAAGCACCATTCGATGCTTCAACTGTAATGAGTTGGGACACTTTGCCACAGAATGCAGGAAGCCAAAACAAGCAAGGAAGAACTCTTACGATTCTAATCAAAAGAGTAAATCTGAAAGGGCTTACCTGGAAAAGGGAAGAAGCTGGGATGATACTGACAGTGAAGATGAAGAAGTTAGGAATCTTGCTCTCATGGCTAGTGATGCAAACACCTCATCGTCAAGAAAAGAGGTAAAATTTACTGATGCTGAATTAGTTTATCATCTAGGAGGTTCCTTAGATTGTGCTCGTCGTGATAATGAATTGTTAAATTAACAAATCAAAGACCTTGAGAAAGAGGTCAATGAATTAAGACTTGTGCACATTAATCAAGATAAATTAAAAGAACAAGTATCTTTTCTAGAGAATAGAGTTGACTGTTATAGACAACTCGAAACTATTCTCAAAGACAAGATCACCGGTCTTGAGGCTAAGGTTAAAGCTTACTTTAATTCTTGTTCTAAGTCCAAAGAGTTTTACAATAAGCAAGCTGTTAATCAAACATTTGGTATAGGTTATGATTACAATGCTGCTATTGGAAAATTAGGCATAAACTCCCCTCCTCATGTATGTGCTAAAGGCAGGGAAGTACCACATGTGCTTAAGGGTGTTGATGAACCCCTCTATAAAGAATCAATTGCTGAACCATTTGATGAGACCTCTTTTATTATTCAAGAAGAAATCCGTGCTGAAGATAATGCTAATGAGAAAGCTGTCTCCAAGTCAAGTGTGTCAAAAGTTCCAGTCAAGGTTGTGAAAGCAACTGAGACTAACTCAGACACACATGAGTTGGATAACACAAATGCCATGTCTACCATGCATAAGTTGCCTATTGTTAATCCTTCTCATAAAGCATGTGGTGTTCCTGATTGTATGTCTTGTGCTTTTAATCTGATGTTTGCTTATTTTAATGGTAAGCATGTTTCCAATGATAAGACTACTCCTCGTCAGCATGTGAATAACAAGAAGCATGATAGGTCTAAGACTGCTAGTCCTTCTAAGGCTAGAAATGAGACATTTGTGCCTAGGCTTAAACAGAATTTTGTTAAGGCTGTTTACAAGGTCAAATGTTCAGTCATTGAGAAAGTTGAGACAATTAAGATTAAAAATGTTGTTTTGCCTGACAAAGGACAGTTTTACAAGTATGTCGGGCCCAACCAAGTTTGGGTTCCGAAGAAGGGTTAATCCATTTGTGTTGCAGGGCATTAAAACAGGTGAAACCGGAAGTGTGAATTCTTGACAGTGGATCATCAAGACATATGACCGGAGATAGAGCCCTGCTATCAAATGTGGATTGAGAAAGCTGGCCCCCTGGTTACCTTTGGAGATAACAGCAAAGGTTTATCCGAGGGATATGGCTTTTTGCAAGCTGGGAATGTTATCATTGAAAATTTTGTATAGTGTGCTAGGTTATTATCAGGAAGCATCATCTAACATATAGCACCAGTGACGAGACTTGAGAATATTACGACATATCACGCACCTTCTGCACATTACACTTGGAATTGGACTCTAGTAAGATGTGTACAAGTGTACTCCTGGTTGGTGAGTCAAAAGAGGAAGTCAATGCACCACAGTTCATGGACTTTGCAGCTGCAGATCTATTGGACTATGTAATCTCTTCTTCACAATCTCACTTCAGGTTGGTATGAACTAGTGTACTACTCAAGCAATTGTCAAGAACATGGTATGGCACTCTAACTGAAGTTATTGTTTAATATGAACTAGTAGAGTCGTCATATTTTTAACTCTCTTATCATTAGGCACAATCATATTGTTTTATATGTGCAGTGATATATTGTTAATGCAACATAACAATTAGTATCTAAAGTACTTGACAAGTATCGGTCAATGATATGTTGTTAACATTATGTTACAGATATTTGTAAGCTTTTGACATGAATGAGAATTACTTAGACTTTACCCTAAGTGATCAATGTTTTATAAAAAACTCATTCATATTGAAAAACAAAATCAAACTTCTTTCTACATTAGTGTTTTCTTATTTCATATAAAATCTTTTGAAATCACTATTGTAAATCATTTTCTCTCTATTACCATATGTTCTGTGTTACAGGTTCAGTCTCCAATGACTTTCTTTCATTGACAGTCATGAGGTTGAAAACCCACAACGTCGATCCCAGACTATAAAGACAATCACAAAAATAGAACTAACCAACACTCTCTTACCACTAAATGTAGTATGAATGAGCGTGAGGGAGATAGTGCCTTAGTGCACCACATAAGGAAGGTTCTGTAGTCAACCCAGTAGCTCTGTCTCCTACATAGATGAGTAGTATTTAAACCGAGAACAACTGCTAGCCCCCATACATCTTCTCAAAAAGATGTAATGGCTGAAAAGGCACAAAAACAGTTACTAGATTCATTCTCTCAACAGGGTGCATCTATTGAATTTTGCCTGTCGGCCAAGGTATCCGATGTAGTGTCACCACTTCAAACATAAACAATTCTTGATGCACAAGGAGAGGTTACACACACAAAGGATGAGTTGACGGAAACAAGAGTTTCGACCATTTTAAGGTCAGATTCGATTGTTCAAGGTTCGTTAATGGATCAATTACCTTTACAGGTGTTAGGAGAGGATACTGATCCAAAAGCCATATGTCAGTGGTCAGTGTCTACCTCCCCAGGCTTAAATCCCCTGGATGCATCTGCGGATAGTGGATCTGACATAGTGTCTACCTCCCCAGGCTTAAATCCCATGGATGCATCTGCGGATAGTGGATCTGACATAGGCGCAGATCGGCAACTTGTTGACAATGATTCAGATATTACCTGATGAGTCACAAGGAAATGTCTTCACAGGCATTAGAAGGGAACTTTGATCTTTATGCTAAATTCTTTGGATCATTGTTTACCTTCTCAGAATTCAAATCTGGAACCCTAAAAGGGAAACTAGCAACTTGTAGATTATGACTCAGATTCATCTGATGAGCTTAACAAGGATGGGGATTTGCGAACTCCCATTGCACCACTGTGACCTCCTTAAGGATGGCTCAGGTGATTTTCCTTGCAGGTACAACTGGATTATGGAGCTATGAGAGAAGAGTGATACACTTGTGAGAATGAGTGTATACACGAGTGGAGAGAAGAGTGAAACACATGTGAGGTACACTAAACAGAATCACACACTCACAGTGAGGAAGAAAGAGAAACACTTGTTATTTCTTTTCCAACCAAGTGAAATATGAGAACTCCTTCAGACGACGGCATACATTCCTTCTTTAATGGGGAGATAAAAGCTTAAGTAATAGTTTGGAGGATTCCTCAACTAAGGGGGAGAAATAGCAGGGAGGAAGAAAAAGATCATATGTACACTACACCACACACCATTGTTGTTTGTAACTACGGATCCTATTGTACGGGAGAGGTGGTAAACACAAGGTGATTTTCTAGTAAGGGAAGAAGTTGTTTTCAAAAGGGGAGTACCATTGGCTTTTATCTGCGGATCCTATTGTACGGGAGAGGTGGTAAACGAAGGTGATCTTCTTTAATCAGTTGATTCTCATAGGGGGAGAAGCAAGAGAGATATGGGCTTCTCAACAGGAAAAGGAAATGTGGTTGTACAAATGAAGATGAAACTACTTGAAGATATGTTCAGTCTAGAGGAACATCTACTTGGAATCTGGAAAATGTTAAATCTAGTCCAGAACTTTTCTACTATTTACTTTGCATTTCTTTTTATATCTTTTTCTTATTTGTTAGTTGAGTTATCCTCTAGGTATTTATGTGTTAGTGTCTAACAAACAAATAGGGGGGATTGTAAGTCATATGTCATAGGCCTATTTGTATATTCGAGGATTCAACTCAACTCAAATAAGAATGTAATAAGTAAATAGTGGATCTATCGTCAGAGAGATCTCATATAGTAACATCTGTCAAAGGGTTAAGAAACATTATTCATCTACAGACTTGAAGACTTAATTCACTGGAAGAAGCTCAAGAAATTGATCAAGCCTCAGTGATATAAATCAGGATTGTGGATTTAATCAAGTGACAGAGATCTCGTCAGGGTATCAATTAATTACAAGGATTTAGTCTGAAGAAAATCAAGAGTATCAAGGTCAAGACTTGAAGAAACATCACGGAAGTTAGTCACTCATGAACCAGACAGTACATCGAGTGTCAACATTGAAGTGGTGGAATTGATTCATACTTGACAGTAATTTTCAGAAGATTTTCAGAAGAATGGTTGCTGCTCAAGATTAATATTAATTCTCTATTAATTAATTAAGTCATATAATTTAATTAAGAAAATAAATTATATCTGCAAAGATTAATTTATTGATTAATTGAATTAATTGATTAATTAATTCAGAATTAATTTTAAGGATTTTCAGAATTATTATTAGATTAAAATCTATTAATAATTCAGTAAGACAATTTTAATTTGAACTACTATGACAATCGGTATGACAATTGATAGTCATACCGAAAGTCTTGCTAGTTCATTCTGATTGTCTTGCTAGCTATTGGGATTGTCTTGCTAGTTCAAAAGGATAGTCTCACCGAAAGTCCTACCAGTTCAAATGGATTGTCATACCAGTTCATTTGATTGTCTTACCGAAAGTCTTGCTGAGTAAACTAGATGGTTTTGTTTACTTAAACAAACAGAAACACAGCAGAAGACATCATGCAATAATTCAACAAAAACACAAGTCAAGAACTCAGCAGAAAACAAAGGCTCAACATTTTATTTTTCATCTGCTTTATTCAAGATCAAAATTCTAGATTGAAAAGTTAAATCCAATCCACTAGAATTATTTATCTTGTTCTTGTGTATCAATCTAGCGGATTAAAATCCCTAGAACTTAATCTCAAATCGCATTTAGCATTTGATCTTTTAATTGCAAAAATAGAAAAAGTTCATAGTCGAATTTATTCTAGATTTGTAATAATTGATTTGAGATTAATCCCTTGTAACCGATACCGTAGTTGTAACACCTTTCAAGTTTAATAGTTTTATTTAACTTGAATTTTGTTTCACATTTTTATTCCGTATTTTATTCGATTAAACGGTATTGTTTGCATTCAACCCCCCTTCTACAAACAAATTGGGACCTAACATAAATTTCTAAGATTTAATGCTTAACCAATAAGCCATATAACATGCAAATAATTCAATTTTTATGCAACAAAAATTTTGAAATACAATATATCACTATCTCAATTTTATCTAATCGTCTAAGCGCAGAAATCTCATATCTGAATATTCGTACACATACGTAATCCATAAAAGTCAAATTGCCATACAAGAGAATATATGTACATATGTACATAATTCATGAGAATTCATATTATTACACAGAATATATATATATATATATACTCATATAATATTCTAGTTAATTTACCAGGTGTCACATCCTCTCCCCCTTATAGGATTTTGTCTTCAGAATCTAAGAGAACAAATGAGGATACAGGTTCCGCATATCTGACTCTAGATACCATGTTGACTCCTCAACCTTTGGATTTCTCCACAATACTTTTACAAGACTTACTGATTTCTTCCTAATATTTCTCTCTTGCCAATCAAGTATCTGAACAGGTTGCTCTTCATACGACAAATCTGCCTAAATCTGTTACAACCGGTATTTCTAAACCCTATAATTGTGTGTTTTTAATTGAGATTTAAATTATGTTAAATTATAAATGTGGATGATCTATATGTTGAGTGCCTATAAATTAAGTGTTTAATGAATTAGTTTATATAAAATATTTTGAAAGGAAAATCTTATCATTTAGTATTTTTAAATGATAATAAAAGGTACTTCGCTTTATATGAAAAATCGATTTTTAAAATTTTTTAACAAATTTTTAAATCTTATATCATTAAATTTCTAAAATCATAAGCTATTTTATGGCATATATTTTGTGATTTATGGAGGTGCATTTATATTTATAAAAATTATTTTATATAAATTAATTAATTTTTTTAATTTGCAAATTACTTAGTTGCCCATGCATGCATTTTACTCCCAAACACAAGTTAAGGGTAAACTTGGAATTTCCAACCCCACTAACTACTAATTCACTAGCCAAATTACTACCTTATCCTTGCATGCAAAATAGCACAAGTTTGCTTGAAGGTTACTCTTGTCAATTTTCAATTTCACTCACTTCTTTTAGTCAATTCAAAACAATAAAAATCAAGATGTTATAATCATCTCACTTTACTCCACACTCCACCCTCACCTCCCTCTCTCCTCCCTCTCCACTCTCTCTCTCGGCTAAAACCCCCTCCCCTCTCGGCCTTTCCCTTAGCCGAAGCCCACCCCCCTCATTTTCTTCATTTTTCATTCAAACATCCATCTTCCATTTAAGTAATCTCACCCCCCCCATATCTTGTTCTTTAATAATCCAAAAAGTTTAGGGTGAAAAGTTTATGTTTTGATCTTGCATGTCATAGTTTTAACTAGAACTCAAAATATAATCTTGATCCTCATGGATTTAAGGTTGTATTATTGAGAGAACTACAGGGAATGGTGAATGACAAGTCATGAGAGTAAAACTCTTTCTTATATGGTCATTTCCCTTCTATTTCATTCGGCCATGACCATAAGGGAGCCAAATGAATGGTTCTGAATGGTGTTTCTTTGTTGCTTTGTTGATTTTTGAATATTTATGTGATAATAACTTTGTGTTGGAAATAAAAACTTGATAAAACTATTTGCATGCTAAGTGATCACATAGTTATGGTTAATTCTAGGCTTGAATGTTGATTTTATTATGAAATTATTTTGGAAACCATATTGTTTTTGGCTTGTAAACTCGAAAGCATGCATGCATAGGTTCAACTCATGATTTTCGAAAGTTCTTGATCATTTGGTTTGATTTTTGTTAATAATCTCTAATTTCAGTTGAGTTAATATATTAAATATGATTTGTGCTCCTTGTTATGTGTTTTTGATTCGTATATATTTGAAGGATTTAACTGTTACTTTCAAGTTTGAGATGACTTGTAATTAGTGTATTGTGTTAACTATTGTTTTGCTATATTGCACCTTAGGTAAGGATGATCTCCACTAAGCCATTGTTGTGTGTGGGAGTGTTAGTTCAGTAGGTTTCCTTGGTTGGGGTTTGGTTTGAGTTTTGGTTGATGTTTGGTTTGGTTTTTCAAGTGGGAAATATGGTGAAAAGGGGTACATTAGATTCTGCAGAATTTCAGTTTGGTTCCATAAGGTTTAGAGTGAGATTTGACGTTGTCATGGTAATGCACTTTGAGGCCCAAGTCACCAAAAGCTAGAACTAGGAACATACTTTAGATTTCAGGTGTTTATTAGAGGTTTGTAGGTTGTTTGGTTAGGTGCACGAGTTTTGACCATGTCATGGGTAGGCCCTCACTAGGCCTCAGTTATCCCTACTTAGAGGGAGTGTCAGGGAAGTTTTTCCAGCCATAGTTCATAGGAATTGAGTTAGAATCTTGTGTCACAAGTTAGTACAAATCAGGACACTTTTCTGTCCAGAAAACAGGGGAACATTGGACTTTAAGCTTAGCCCAGGTAGGCCCAAGCTAGGCCCTTGAGCCACACCAAGTTTGGGAGTTGCCTTATGATCAGAAGAGTCTAGTTTAAAAGTTTGGGAGGTAAATTTGAAGTTTAAGGATGTCAATTGCACTCAAAAACCCATTGGTGTCATCCTAAAATCACTATAATGAGCCCAATCACTTAACCTTTAGTTTTAGGGCACTTATGAGTGAGTCCTAGGTTGACCATCATAGTTTTAAGATAATATGAGGTCAGTAGAGTGTAAGGCCTAAGTCAGGGTCCATGAAAACTTGATGGTTTAAAAAAGGCACTTTGAGTTATGAGGTCGATATTAGGAGTTTTGACTAGTTTAGCATAACTAAGTGACTTGAGTAAGTGGAGTGAGATCATCCAAACTTAGTGATACAATATAGTGTGTTGATATATTATTATGTACTTAAATGTGTTGATAGTAAGTCGAGTGAAGCTCCAGTTGCTCCCTTCTGCCAGTCAAGTCAAGCCTTTCTCAAGGCAAGTGTTTCAACCTACCTTTTTGTTTACACTACAAGTATGTGATAACCAAGTTCTTATATGTGATGTGAGTATTCTAATTCACCTTGATATATATGAACCAAGTGGTTTCAAATCTATCTTTCATATTATATGCAAGAGCCATGAACCCTCAAGTATTCATTGCAAGTAGTATAACTTTACTTAAAGAATTCTATGCAAGTAAATAAAAAGTCATACCATGCTAGTATACCAAAGTAATTATGATGTTGAACCCTGTGCAAGGTATACTCAGTAACCTTATCTTGATACCTAAAAGTCAGTTATTCCTTAAAGTTGTTCATGATTGCTTGATAACCCTATCCTTACCCCTAAAACATGGTACCCTATTGTTCTACATATGTTGTGTACTTGATAATTTCATAAACAAAACGTTTAAGTAGATTTTACTTAGTGAAATAATGTAGCACTCGACGGATAAGAATTATAGTCCCGACGGATTACTCATTTTAGTCCCGACGGATGATTAACTTATTATCCATCGAGTGAGTAGCTTATGTAATAATAAGTTTGTAGCACAGTTATGTATGCACCTTTGTATAGAATCTGTAGTAGCATATAAGTCATGTTGACTTTAACTAGATATGCAAAATAGGTTGATTAATTGTACATAAATGATGTCTTGTAATTCTGCATAAGTGAAATAGAGTCAAGTGCCAAAATAGCTACCGACGGATGATTAACAAAGCCATCGACGGATGATTAACAAAGCCATCGACGGATGATCAAATGACTATCAACGGATGTTTAATATAGCAGTCGACGGATGATCAATTAAACCATCGAACGGATGTTCTGAAAGTCGACGGATGATCATATGAAGAATTCAAACAGCAGTTGAACAGTGAAAGCTGACACACAGCCGTCGAGATGTGTACAAGCACACCGTGGAAGCCCATTAACTGGGTAATAGAGGACGAAAAGTAGCAATGCTTAAGACTGTTAGATTTTATATTTGTTCAGTCTTTTTGACTTTGTAATCTTGGTATTATATAAACCAAGAGAGTAGCAAATAGAAAAATAACTGAGATAGCTGAAAAACACAAAAACAGAGAAATCTTTGTAAGCAGAATCTTTAGCATTTCCTGTATTCTCAGTAGTTCCATTTGTAAGCAGCTGTGAGCATTTCTGCACAAAGAGTCCTCTCGATATATTATATATATCTCTGGTGGAATTGTTTATATCCACCAGAAAGTTTTTAAAGACTCTTGTTTTTAATTACTTATGTTTTGATTCAATTAAGTTTATATTCCGCATGTGCTAATCAAAACAAATATATCTATAATCGAGTTGAACATTTTTATTTCAAGAAAAAGTTTCTAGAATTCCATTCAACCCCCCTCTGTAATTCTTGCTATATTGTTAAGGGACTAACAATTGGTATCAGAGTAAGCTCTTGATCTACAAAGAGTTTAAAGATCAAAACAATTCAGCAAGATGAACAAGAAAGATGTTGGAGTCAAGATTCCTTTTCTTGATAAAGATAATTACCATCATTGGAAGGTAAAGATGCATCTTTATATGCTTTCTCAAGATGAGGCCTATGTGGACTGCATAGAAAGAGGCCCTCATGTTCCAATGAGAGCTGCTACAGGAAACGAGCCATCTGTTCCAAAGCCAAGGCATGAATGGTCTGATCCTGACATTGAACAAGTCAGGAAAGATAAAAAGGCAATGAACATTCTGTTCAATGATGTTGATGCAGACATGTTTGATAACATCATCAACTGCAAAACTGCTAAGGAAGTTTGGGACACAATACAGATAATTTGTGATGGCACTGAGCAAGTTAGAGAAAATAAAATGCAGCTCCTGATTCAGCAATATGAGCATTTTCATAATGAAGAAAGTGAGTCACTCACTGACATTTTTAGTAGATTCCAAAAACTACTAAATACTCTTAAGTTGCATGGAAGAGTCTATCAGACTAAAGACTCCAATCTGAAATTTCTCAGATCTCTTCCAAAGGAATGGAAACCAATGACAGTCTCATTGAGAAACTCACAAGATTATAAGGAGTTTACTTTGGAGAGACTGTAAGGCATTCTGAAGACCTATGAGCTTGAGATAGAGCAGGATGAAAGAATGGAGAGAGGAAAGAATAAAGGAGGATCCATTGCACTAGTTGCTGATATGGAAAAGGAGAAGGAAGTGAAGATGGAAGCTGTAGAATCAACTTCAAAGGTCTGTGAGAATAAGGGTAAGGGGCTAGCTGCAGAAAGTGAAGAATCATTGAGCCAAGATGACATGGAGGGCATTGATGAGCACCTAGCATTTCTTTCAAGGAGATTTGCCAAGCTCAAGTTCAAAAAGAACTTTGGAGCATCGAAGCCAAATAGAAACATGGTGGATAAGTCAAAATTCAAATGTTTCAAATGTGGCTTGGCAGGGCATTTTGCAAATGAGTGTAGAAAGTCAGATTCCAGTAAGAAAAGGTTTTAGTCTGTGGATTATAAGCAAAAATACTTTGATCTACTCAAACAAAAGGAAAGGGCTTTGTTAGATATATTTGATAATGTCATGGCTAATATGTTTTATGTTTAGCTTTCAGATCTTACTTGAACAGGATAAATCAGTACTTAACTGTTGATCAGTACTTATACTGGAAGTCAGGACTTAAGGATATCAGTACTTATGTTATCAGGAGATAATCATCAGAAGATAGATATCAGAACTTAAGTGCTGAAGGACGATCAGATAAGGACAGTAGCTGATTAAAGGAAAGAAGATCAAGATAAACATAAGAAGAGATATGCATGAAGAAGGAATTCTGTAAAGAATGGAATACTTGGAAGAAAAGATATCTGATTGATATATTTTAGGAAGCAGAATTATATTCCATATCAATTAGCGATTATCTTGTAACTGTGTAGTATATAAACACAGACATAGGGTTTACACTATAAGTGTTATCATTATTAGAGAAGATTATTCATTGTAACCCTAGCAGCTCTTGTGATATTTGTTCATCACTGACAGGTAACAGTTCCATACTGTAACAGAGTTTATTGTTTCAATAAAGTTTGTTTTCTGTTATTTAAGTTCATAAAGTTCGATTTGAGTGTACTATACACTATATTCACCCCCTCTACAGTGTGTGTGTGTGACCTAACAATTGGTATTAGAGTCTATCTGTTAACATACATACAGTTAAAGATCAAAACACAATCATGTCGGACACAGAAACTCCAACTAAGCCTACCAAAACTGAGGAACCACCAAAGACACAAATTCAGAGTCGGTATGAGACCATCAGAGTTCCCATACTGAGACCATCTGAATATCCCATATGGAAGGTAAGGATGACCATGTTCCTGGAAGCAACAGATCCAGAATACCTTGATAGAATCAAGGAAGGCCCTCACAAACCAACCAAGCTTGCTGTTGCAGTTGCAGGTGAAGCAGCAAAGACCGTACCAAAGGAGAAGAGTGATTATACTGCTGAAGACATAGCATCAATTGCTAAGGATGCTAAGGTACGACACTTACTGCATAGTGCCATTGATAATGTAATGTCAAACAGGGTAATCAACTGCAAGACTGCTAAGGAGATATGGGATGCTCTGGAAACAAGGTGTCAGGGAACTGACACAATTAAGAAGAACAGGAAGACAATACTCACTCAAGAGTATGAACACTTTGACTCAAAGACTAATGAGTCATTGAATGATTTATATGATACATTTGTCAAAGTTTTGAATGATTTGTCATTGGTTAATAAAGAGTATTATCTTGAAGATTCAAACCTTAAGTTCCTGTTACCTCTTCCTGAATGCTGGGATTTGAAGGCAACGACAATAAGAGACAACTACAATCTTGATGAAACAACTCTTGACGAAATCTATGGAATGCTCAAGACTCATGAGCTGGAGATGGAACAAAGAAGCAAGAGGAAAGGAGGAAAGTCAAGGACAGTTGCTCTTAAGGCTGAAGAAGAATTCCCCAAAGCAGCTTCCTCAAAGAAAGACAAGGGTAAAGCTCTTTTCACAAAGTCTGATACTGAGTCATCAAGTTCTGAGAGTGATGATGACTCAGATTCTGAAAGCTTTCCTGAGACTGATGCTGATGAGGAGATGATGAAGCTGTGTGCTCTTATGGTGAAAGGAATTACAAAGATTGCATACAGGAAGTTCAGGTTGGGAAAGAAGTTTTCCAGGAAAAGCATAAGTTCTGATAAGAAGAATTTCAGAAGATCTGAGGCAGAGGAGGAAAGTCTGACAGAGGAGATTACACCAATGATAAATGCTATAACTGTGGTGAGAAAGGCCACATATCTCCTGATTGCAAGAAGGTAAAGGGTGACAAAGGCAAGGCTCTTGTCATAAAGCAGAAAAGCTGGACATACACCTCAGACTCTGAAAGTGAGGAAAACTATGCATTGATGGCAAATGCTGATAAAGAAAGTGCTGAGAGCAGTTCTGAAGCTGCTGAAACAAAGGTACCTCAGACTACTTATGCTTTTCATACTGATGATATTAATGAGTTGAGAAGATATCTTAAAACCATGTTTGTTAGTTATAGAGATCAAACTTTAACATGTGAAAGATTAACTTCTGAAAATCTTGCATTTAAGAAAAGAAATGATTTCTTAGAAAAAGAGTTAGTCATGTTCCATCAAACTCAGAAGGATAGAGATGATGCTTTTTATGTTAGGAATGAAGTGCTAAAAATAAATGAATCTCTAAAAACTGAGTTAGAAAAGGAAAGAGAGATTATCAGGATTTGGACTAACTCTAGCAAAACAACTCAAAATTTGCTAAGTAGTGGAAACTGGAAAGAGGGCTTAGGTTATGGAGAAGATAAGAATGATAAATGAACTGAAGAAATTAAGTCTGTTGATAAGCAAAAGCCAAAGTTAAAACCTGATAAGTTTGTAACTGTAAAGTCTGAAAATGAAAAATCAGAAGTTACAAAGAAATTAACTTCTGACAAACTAAAACAGGAAAAGACAGCTGAAGTGAACATAGGCTTAATGACAAAGAAGCAGCTTAAGCATAAGCTGAAAGATGTTAAGAATGCAAACAAGGTAAAATCACCTAGGAAAAATAGGAATGGAAAGGAAGGTGTGAATAAAAGCAATAATTATAAACCTGTTCCTGATGCTTCTAGGAAAACATGTCATAACTGTGGAAGTTCTAACCATCTGGCTTCTTTTTGCAGGAAGAATAAGAATATTAACTCCTTACCTTCAAAGTCAGGAGTTAAGAGTCAGTCTGTTAGATACAAACCACAAAATCCTTGTTTTCATTGTGGTAGTTTATGGCATTCCATTTGTACTTATAAGGAATATCATAGCTTGTACTATGATTATTATCAAATAAAACCTTCTTTGAAGAAAGTTTCCATTGTTCCTTCTAGTGTAAATTCTGATTCAAAGTCTGATAGTGTAAGTTCTGATAAGAAAAATGTTAACATAAACTCTGATGCTAAATCCGCTGCAAATGTTAACAAACTTAATAAGGACAAAGGATCCAAGCAAGTCTGGGTCCTTAAAACTAATAATTAGTGGTCTTTGTGATTGCAGGGCAATAGGAAAAATATTCTAGTTCTGGACAGTGGATGTTCAGGACATATGACTGGAAATAAGGCCCTGCTATCAGACTTTGTGGAGAAAGCTGGCCCAAGTGTTTCTTATGGAGATGGCAACATTGGAAAAACATTGGGATATGGCAATATCAATCTTGGAAATGTCATAATTAAACAAGTAGCTCTGGTCTCAGGACTTAAACACAACCTACTGAGTATAAGTCAAATCTGTGACAGAGATTATCATGTTGATTTCTTTGAAGAACACTGTGAAATTGTGAGTAAATCTAAAGGCAAAGTTGTTCTGAAAGGATACAGGCGTGGTAACATTTATGAAGCTAAGCTTTCAACAAGTACTGCTGGCTCTGCAATCTGTCCGATGAGTAGAGCATCAATTGAAGAAAGCTGGAATTAGCATAAGAAACTCTCTCATTTAAATTTCAACAATATAAATGAACTGGTCAAGAAAGATCTTGTGAGAGGATTGCCAAACACAGTATTTGCTCCTGATGGTCTTTGTGATTCATGTCAGAAAGCCAAACAAAGAAAATCTTCATTCAAGAGCAAGACTGAATCATCAATTCTTGAGCCTTATCATCTTATACATGTTGATCTATTTGGTCCAGTAAATGTCATGTCTATTGCAAAGAAGAAGTATGCGTTGGTCATAGTGGATGAGTTCACCAGATACACATGGGTGTATTTCTTGCACACAAAAAGTGAAACTGCATCTATCTTGATTGATCATGTCAAACAGCTGGATAAAATGGTCAAAGATTCTGTGAAAATTTTAAGGAGTGATAATGGCACTGAGTTCAAGAATTTGATAATGGAAGAGTTCTGCAAAAGCCATGGAATAAAGCAGGAATTTTCTGCTCCTGGAACTCCACAGCAAAATGGAGTTGTTGAAAGGAAGAATAGAACTCTCGTTGAAGCTGCACGTACAATGCTTGAAGAAGCAAAGCTTCCAACCTATTTCTGGGCTGAAGCTGTGCAGACTGCTTGTTTTACTCAAAATGCAACACTCATTAACAAGCATGGAAAAACACCATATGAGATGGTGAAGAAAAAGAAGCCAAATCTGAAATATTTTCATGTATTTGGATGCAAGTGTTTTGTTCTCAAGACTCATCCTGAACAGTTATCAAAGTTTGATCTAAAAGCTGATGAAGGAATCTTTGTTGGATATCCACTTTCAACAAAAGCCTTCAGAGTCTATAATTTGAGAACAAAAGTGGCATGGAATCTATCAATGTCACTTTTGATGACGAGAAGATCACTGGTCTTAAAGATTTCATTGACCATGATCAGCTGAGATTTGAAAATGAAGACTCATATTCTGATACTGAAAATCCTGACAGTCTAAGTCCTGATACTACAAACTCTGATGTATTAAACTCTGATGTTATTGAAACTGTGGTGACTACGTTAAAGGAAGATGCACCTATGCAGGGGGAGCATACTCAAGATCCTGCCACATCTCAAGAAATATCCGAACATGCATCTGGCTCTTCAAGTTCTGATTCGTCAAGTTCTGATAAGCCAAGTTCTGATAGTGCTGACAATCTAAATACTGAAGAATCCAACTCAGAGAGCATAGTTTCTGGGGGAGCATCAGAAAATGAAAATGAAGATAGCATGGATCATGGGGGAGCATCCAGTTCTAGAGAAAACCTTCCATCTGCAAGGAAGTGGACAAAATCACATACACCTGATTTGATAATTGGAAATCCTGATGCAGGTGTCAGAACTAGAACAGGTACTTTAAATGAGTGTCTTTACAATTCTTTTCTCTCTCAGACTGAGCCAAAGAAAGTGGAAGAAGCTCTTCAAGATGCTGATTGGGTGCAAGCAATGCAGGAGGAGTTGAATGAATTTGAAAGAAACAAAGTCTGGACCCTAGTGCCAAGACCAAAGAATAGATCTGTTGTTGGTACAAAGTGGGTATTCGGAAACAAAATTGACAGTGATGGCATAATTACAAGGAATAAGGCAAGGCTGGTTGCAAAAGGATATTCTCAACAGGAGGGAATTGATTATGATGAAACATTTGCACCAGTTGCTAGGTTAGAAGCTATAAGGATATTCTTGGCTTATGCTGCTCACAAAAAGTTTACTGTCTTTCAAATGGATGTGAAAAGTGCTTTTCTCAATGGAGAATTGGAGGAGGAGGTATATGTTGAACAACCTCCAGGTTTTGTAGATACCAAACATCCAGATTATGTCTACAGGCTTGATAAAGCACTTTATGGACTTAAGCAAGCTCCTAGAGCATGGTATGAGACTTTAGCTCAGTTTCTTCTGGAAAGTGGATTCAACAGAGGAACAATAGACAAAACATTGTTCTACCTCAACCATGGAAAGGACTTACTTCTGGTCCAGATTTATGTTGATGATATCATTTTTGGATCTACAAATGACAAACTTTGCAAAAAGTTTGCCAAACTAATGCAGTCAAGATATCAGATGAGTATGATGGGGGAACTTAGCTATTTTCTGGGCCTTCAAGTCAAGCAGAATGAGGAAGGCACTTTTATTTGTCAAACCAAGTACACCAGAAACTTGCTGAAGAAATTTGGAATGCAAGATTGTTCAAGTGCATCCACTCCAATGGTCACTGCAACAAAACTGGATAAGGATACCGGTAAGTCAGTAGATATTACTGACTATAGAGGTATGATTGGCTCTCTACTCTATCTAACTACTACTAGACCTGATATCATGTATGGTACCTGTCTTTGTGCAAGATTTCAAGCAGATCCAAGAAAACCTCACTTAATAGCTATAAAAAGAATTTTTAAGTATCTTAAAGGAACAACTGCTCTGGGATTATGGTATCCTAGAGAATCAGATTTTAAACTAATAGGTTACTCAGATGCAGATTTTGCAGGTTGCAAAATTGACAGGAAAAGCATAAGTGGAAGCTGTCAATTTCTTGGAGGCCGATTGGTTTCTTAGTACAACAAGAAACAAAAGTCAATTTCCACATCAACTGTAGAAGCAGAGTATATTACTGCAGGAAGCTGTTGTGCACAGATTCTTTGGATGAAGAATCAGTTACTGGATTATGGGTTAACATATTTCAAAATCCCTATTTACTGTGATAATCAAAGTGCTATTGCTATGACAGGTAATCCAGTTCAACACTCTATGACAAAGCACATCAGCATCAGGTACCACTTCATCAGGGAACATGTGGATGAAGGTACAGTGAAATTGCATTTTGTTCCCACAGATCAACAACTAGCAGATATCTTCACAAAACCACTGTGTGAAGCTACTTTTACAAGATTGGTAAATGAACTTGGAATGGTTTCAGGTTCTTTCTCTAAATCTGCTTAGTCTTGTTCTGTGTTATCAGACTTTATGCTCAGTATTTACAGAATTAATCTCATTGTGTATTCTGTGCTTAATTGATAAATGTCTTTAAGTACTGACTGTTGTCTGATATATGTTTCTAAACTCTGATAAGTGATATGTCTGTTCAAGTACCTATTCAATCCTATGAGGATAACTGTGCTAGATACTGACCTAGTAGTCTTCAATAAACAAATGATTCCATGTAAGAAGTAATTATTTCAGTGGAAATCTTATGACACTAGCAAATTCTGATAATTGAGCTTAGTTAAGTTTACTTTGTATATCTTATTACTAAGTCACAAATTAGAATAATGCTACTCATCTGTTAAGTTCTGATACTAGTAAAACTGCTGAATGTACTAAGTGCTGATAAACCTCACTTATCAAAAGAAAAAGCAAAAAGATCAAAGAATAACATCAGGTACTCTTTGAGATCTAGAGTAAAAATATGGAAGGGACAACCCAAGTGCATTGCTGGTATTAAGTAAATATGCATTAGAAAAGCAAAATATTTTCTTGGTGACTTTTCACACTCTATGATTACTGGAGAAATACTCTGATAATAACATAAATTCTGATAAACATGTTGGATTTTTAACGCAGCGGGGTCATGGTAAAACACTTTTACACATACAAATTCCAAATAAAAGCATATAAATCGTTAATAAAAATTCGAGGGATCGAATCTGACCTTTTAAAGTAATTCAGAGACAACGATCAGAGATCCTTAGTAGTTGCTCCTCAAGTGTGAAGCACTCCACCGGTATCCACCAAGAAAACGATGTTAAGGAGGAGGAAGGAGGTGGAGAGAATTGGGTTTTCCAAACTTTTTGGGTTTTCGGGTTCGATGTGGGTAAGAATAAAATTAGGGTCTATAATAGTATATTTATAGGCAAAATTTTCAGCTGAAATTTTCCCATAAATATTATTATTATTATCCCATTTATTATTCTCATTAATAATTAAAACACCTTTTAATTATTAATCCTTTTTCTAAACACTTTAGAAATAATTCTCTCTCTTGATTTAATTTCCAAAAATTAAATCCTTTAATTAATAATATTAAGAACTTTTCTTAATTAATTTATAATCAAGTTAAATCTCATTTAATCAATTATTAAATTTGCCAATTAATTATTTATTTTATAAATAAATAATTATTAGCCATTATTAATTAATTCATCCACCATTAAATCATTCTCTTTTTATGGTGTGACCCTGTAGGTTCAATATTAAGCCGGTAGTAAGAAATAAATAATAATAAAACTATTTTATCATTATTTATATAAATTCTCTAATTTATTAAATATGATTAATTAATTAATCACATTTATTCTACATCGTGAGGGATACTTCTCAGCATATCGCGACTATCCGGATAATATGAATTCACTGCTTAGAATACCAAGAACCTATTCAGTGAATAGTTACCGTACAATAAACTCCTTCTACCCTACAATGTCCCGATTAAATACAACGCATGGATCTCGTGTCAAGCCTATCTAATTCAATCACTTGCTTACCAATTACTATGCGTAGTTCTATGCAAATTAGAAACTCCTTTCTAATTTCATTTACTCTGGCCAGAGATTCCTGAACTAGCATAAGTGGATCAGCCTTGAACATTCGCTTCCTTCACTGGAAGGGGTAGATCTTTTATTGATCATACACTATCTTCGTGTACAAATTTCTATACCCAGTAGAGCCCTAATAATTGTCCCTGGAGACTAAGAACTAAACCAAAGCATAGTTCAGTGTACACAAGATGACTATGATGACCTCAAGTCTAAGGATACTTGTACAACTATCACTATGTGAACAACTGCTAACACGTGAGTGAACTCCATCAGTTGTTCAGCTGTGCGAGTCATGTTCAGTGAACTTATTCCATAATAAGCACCTACATACTAGCTATAGTGTCACCACACAAATGTCTATGAGAACAGACATCCTTCATAATGAAGCAAGCATAGTATGTACCGATCTCTGCGGATTATTAATTACCAGTTAGTATTCCTACGACCAGGAACTATTTAAGTTTGGAGTTATCATCTTTTAGGTCTCACTATTATGATCTCATCATAATCCATAAAAAGCTTTACTCTAAACTATGGTATATCTTACTTAAACACTTAAATAGATAGAGCCCGTAATAAAAACAAAACAAGTCTTTTATTAATATCAATGAAATCAAAACAAATTACACAGGAAGTTGTTCCTAAATCCTAATTCATGATTGGACTTAGGACATATTCCTTTCAATCTCCCACTTGTACTAAAGTCAATCACTCTGGTATCTAATACCCATCTTGTCTTTATGACGATCAAAGTGACTTTCATAAAGTAGCTTTGTGAGTGGGTCTGCTATGTTGTTATGTGTGTCAACTCTAATTCAATACAATATAAGAAATGTTACCGCGCTCCCACTAACCCTTTTGTAGACGCATGGTTCATCTACGTTTTTGATAAAATCAAACTCTTTGATTGTCTCATCAAAATGAATGTTCCATCTTTCGAGAAGCTTGCTTTAAACCATATATGGTTCACTAGTAGCTTACACACTAGGCTTTCATTTCCCTTGGAAAGAAAACCATCTGGCTATATGCCAGATCTCATAGTCGTAGTAAGCAACAATCGCAAGCAAAATCCGAATAGATTTTAACAGGGCTATAGGTAAAAAGTTTCATCAAAGTCAATCCATTGCCTTTGTCTGAATCCTTTTCCCAAAAGCCTGGCCTTATAGGTCTCCACCTGGCCATCTGCTATAATCTATCTTTTGTATACCGTATACATAGATTCCATTCTGGATTTCATGGCACTATGCCATTTCTCTAAGTCAACACTACTCATAGCCTCATTATAGGTTACAGGGTCATCATCATCAATGATCAACAACTCATTATCATTCTCAATGACAAGGCCATAATACCTCTCAGGTTGGCGAGACACTCTCCCTGATCTATGAATGGGCTGTTCCACAAAAGGTTGTTCAGTCAGAACAGGTGTTTCCACTTGATCCGTAGTAGTTTGTGCTTCTTGAACTTCATCAAGTTCAATTTTGCTCCCACTGTTTCCTTCAAGGATAAACTCCTTTTCCAAGAAGGTAGCATGTCTGGAGACAAACACCCGATGATCGGTGTAAAAGTAATACCCTAAAGTCTCTTTAGGATATCCCACAAAACTACATTTTACGGATCGATATTCCAGCTTATCTGGGTCAACTTTCTTGATATAAGCTGGACACCCCCAAATCTTAACGTGTTTAAGACTCGGTTTCCATTCTTTCCATATCTCATGCGGAGTTTGAGGAACAGATTTGGAAGGCACCTTATTCAGTAAATATGCTGAGGTTTCCAATGCATAACCCCATAGGAATACTGGAAGATTTACATAGCTCATCATGGACCGAACTATGTCTAACAAAGTTCGATTTCTCCTTTCAGATACAAATTTGGAGGAGTCCACTGGGAGACTATACCATTTACTTTGAGATAATCTAGAAACTCTCCGTTCAAGTATTCACCACCTCGATCTAATCGAAGAGTTATAATACTATGTTTGGTTGTTTCTCCACTTCATACTTATATTCTTTGAACTTTTCCAAGGCCTCAGACTTGTGTTTCATCAAACACATATCCGAATCCAGATCTATCATCTATGAAAGTAATGAAGTATGAAAATCCACCCATGGCTTGCTTAGACATTGGTCCACATACATCTGTGTGTACCATTCCTAGCAAATTTGCAACCCTCTCTCCATGTCTACTAAATAGGAGACTGCAGTGCCACTATGAAGTGAGATTTTCATCATCCCTTTTCTTTTATTAGTTTGTTCAATCTGAAGTAAATTATGTCACATTTATACAGACCATTATTTAAAGTACCACGTCCATAAAGAATATTATCTCTAAGAATAGAACATTCATTATTCTCAATAATAAATGAAAATCCAGCCAAGTCTAACATGGGAATAATATTCCTCACAATCGAGGGAACAAAATAACAATTATTTCAAACAATAGTCTTGCCCGTAGGCATATGTAAATGAAATGATTCTACATCTTCAGCAGCAACTCTTGCTCCATTTCCATCAGTAGAATCACCTCCTCTTCCTCAAGAGTCCTACTTCTCCTTGGTCCCTGCAACAATTGCATATATGAGAACCACAGGCGGTATCTAATACCCAAGTAGAAATTTGATGTAATGACATATTCACTTCTATCATGAACATACCTGAATCAGAAGCGGTAGTCTCACTACCCTTCTTCTTCTTCAATTCTGCAAGGTAAACCTTGCAGTTCCTCTTCCTGTGCCCCACCTTGTTACAGTGAAAGCAAACAACTTTGCTCTCGGGGTCTTCAGCTTTTGGCGGAACCGACATTTTCTCACCTACTTTATTCTTCTTGGAAGGGTTCCTCTTCCTTTTCTTAGGATTGGAACCTTCACCAATTAGAAGAACAGAACTCTTCTTAGGGGGAAAATTTGATTCCGCAGTCTTCAACATGTTGTGGAGTTCAGGCAGGCTGACATCCAACTTATTCATGTGAAAGTTCACAACAAACTGCGAGAACGAACTCGGAAGCGATTGCAAGACCAGGTCTTGGCTCAGCTCCCCATCCATGGCAAAACCAAGTTGTCCAAGACGTTCAATCAAATTGATCATCTTAAATACATGGTCATTCATAGATGATCCCTCAGACATCCTACAACCGAATAACTCCTTCGATATCTCATATCGAGCTATCCTCCCTGCCACATCATACAACTCTTATAGATGCATGAGGATAGTGTGAGCATCCATATGCTCATGTTGCTTCTGTAGCTCAATGTTCATGGAAGCTAGCATGATGCATTGAGCAACATTTGCATCATCTATCCACTTACGATACACAACATGTTCATCATTATGTGCATCACTAGCAGGTTCAGTAGGCTTAGGTGAGTCAATCACGTATTCCAGCTTCTCAATCCTGAGAACAATTCTCAAGTTTCGAAGCCAGTCAGCATAATTAGGACCAGTCAATTTATGAGCATCTAGTATGCTCTTGAGTGATAGTGCAGAAGACATAACGTACAAAGTAAATCTGTAAATGATAAACACATAACAACACTTAGCAAATATTCGATTTCATTTCAAAACACTATATGAATCGGGTCTTTATTCATAAGTGGCTCCCACTAGTTTTCCTAATTTATTCAACCCCCTACATGAAAAATTAAGCATTCATAATGCTAGTGGGAATAGGGATCCTACATTCCATTACACAACCCCGGCTGTGGCACGAAACGCCATGTAATGTTCAATAGGCAGACAACTCTTGTCAATTACATCTAATGTTATTCCCTAATCAAACTTTAGCCTCTTGAATAATTGAGTCACGGCTGTGGCACGATAAACTCAATATTCTAAGTCAAGTCTAACCCAACATTCCGTACAATTGAATCAGTCCCCAAAGGCCCACGGCTGTGGCACGTAACGACCTTTAGATTCTTATTCAATGTACACATATCTATGTAATACACAAGTATTTCTTATTTCGAAATCAAAGCCCTCGGCTGTGGCACGAAACGACAATGATTCAAAAATAAGAACTAGTTTCTACCATGTTGGAAGGCTATGACCGACACAAGCCCGTTGTGTCATTGGCCAATTACTACTTGATATTATTTAATTTTAGAGGGATTATATTATGTTACAATCATAATCATATTATAAAGAGATTCTTCCTTTTAAATTAAATATTTCAAATCAATAATCAATAATCATATGATTCCCAGATCAGGTGGAGCATTGTCAAGAGGCGTCACTTAATAACCCTTTCTTACAGATAGAAATCTGTTGTTGACAGAATCATCCTTTCTCTCATATCGAAAATTCATATTTAATTATGTGTTTCATAAACACAATAATCTCATGATTGTATTCATAATATTATTATTAAGGTTATGAAACAATTTCACTATACTAGGTTGTCTAACAAACGCCTTATGTTCATTTAAGTTCACCTAAATTTATCATCGCATGATAAACTAAGCATATATCACATATATCAACATGAATAAACATCAAGGTAGGCATGTTACATCATCTAGCACATTAGAACAAGCAATATACATCTCTATGTATCACAAAAAGCATTTAAAATCAATTCAAACGATCAAAAACAGCTTTAAAACACTTCATGGAATATAAACAGTTCAAAACTTTTATATAAACTAAAATTGATCACTCCATTAGATCCGTCTCGGAAAAACGAATCCAACGGTATATTGCACGCCCAAAACGGAGTTATGAAACTCCTAGAAAATCAATTTTAAAATCAACAGACGGGCTGTAACGCATTACAGGAACGCGTTACAAGCCCTGTAACGCATTCCGGTGATGCGTTACACCCCTTTTAAGCCATTAAAGGGTGTAACGCATTCCGTGAATGCGCCACAGGTGTGTAACGCATTCCCGGAATGCGTTACACCCCTATTTTTTTTTCTTTCAGCAACCGCCGCTTTTTCTTCTCGTAAAACGAGTCGCCTGACATTCTCTGTCCTTCTCCGTGCAGCATCAACAGCAGACAACAAATACAAACTAGCACAGCAGATACAGATATATACATACATACAATTCATATATATATATAAGATTTATTTAATTACGAATTTTAATTACAAGAACTTCAAAAATTCATAATAAAAAATCTATACATCCTAAAATTATGAAAAAAATACCCAGACGATCTATAACACTTGTAGAACCCAGATCAACATTCAAAATTATTATGAGAAACGATTTCTCATCAGACAAAATTAATCAATGATATAACTTGTAAAAATCATAATTAATTCATACAAGCACATAAAATTCTGAAATTTTTACCACAGATCTTTATGCATACAACCTATGCTCTGATACCAATGTTGGATTTTTAACGCAGCGGGGTCATGGTAAAACACTTTTACACATACAAAATCCAAATAAAAGCATATAAATCATGAATAAAAATTTGAGGGATCGAATCTAACCTTTTAAAATAATTCGGAGACAACGATCAGAGATCCTTAGCAGTTGCTCCTCAAGTGTGAAGCACTCCACCGATATCCATCAAGAAAATGATGTTAAGGAGGAGGAAGAAGGTGGAGAGAATTGGGTTTCCCAAACTTTTTGGGTTTTCGGGTTCGATGTGGGTAAGAATAAAATTAGGGTCTATAATAGTGTATTTATAGGCAAAATTTTCAGCTGAAATTTTCCCATAAATATTATTATTATTATCCCATTTATTATTCTCATTAATAATTAAAACACCTTTTAATTATTAATCCTTTTTCTAAACACTTTAGAAATAATTCTCTCTCTTGATTTAATTTCCAAAAATTAAATCCTTTAATTAATAATATTAAGAACTTTTCTTAATTAATTTATAATCAATTAAATCTCATTTAATCAATTATTAAATTTGCCAATTAATTATTTATTTCATAAATAAATAATTATTAGCCATTATTAATTAATTCATCCACCATTAAATCATTCTCTTTTTATGGTGTGACCCTGTAGGTTCAATATTAAGCCAGTAGTAGAAATAAATAATAATAAAACTATTTTATCATTATTTATATAAATTCTCTAATTTATTAAATATGATTAATTAATTAATCACATTTATTCTACATCGTGAGGGATACTTCTCAGCATATCGCGACTATCCGGATAATATGAATTCACTGCTTAGAATACCAAGAACCTATTCAGTGAATAGTTACCGTACAATAAACTCCTTCTACCCTACAATGTCCCGATTAAATACAAGGCATGGATCTTGTGTCAAGCCTATCTAATTCAATCACTTGCTTACCATTTACTATGCGTAGTTCTATGCAAATTAGAAACTCCTTTCTAATTTCATTTACTCTGGCCAGAGATTCCTGAACTAGCATAAGTGGATCAGCCTTGAACATTCGCTTCCTTCACTGGAAGGGGTAGATCCTTTATTGATCATACACTATCTTCGTGTACAAATTCCTATACCCAGTAAAGCCCTAATAATTGTCCCTGGAGACTAAGAACTAAACCAAAGCATAGTTCAGTGTATACAAGATGACTATGATGACCTCAAGTCTAAGGATACTTGTACAACTATCACTATGTGAACAACTGCTGACACGTGAGTGAACTCCATCAGTTGTTCAGCTGTGCGAGTCATGTTCAGTGAACTTATTCCATAATAAGCACCTACATACTAGCTATAGTGTCACCACACAAATGTCTATGAGAACAGACATCCTTCATAATGAAGCAAGCGTAGTATGTACCGATCTCTGCGGATTATTAATTACCAGTTAGTATTCCTACGACCAGGAACTATTTAAGTTTGGAGTTATCATCTTTTAGGTCTCACTATTATGATCTCATCATAATCCATAAAAAGCTTTACTCTAAACTATGGTATATCTTATTTAAACACTTAAATAGATAGAGCCCGTAATAAAAACAAAACAAGTCTTTTATTAATATCAATTAAATCAAAACAAATTACACAGGAAGTTGTTCCTAAATCCTAATTCATGATTGGACTTAGGACATATTCCTTTCAAAACAGTCGTGACTCACTTACACTGAGAAGCCACTGTAAAATAGAATTTCAAAAGATGCATAAAATTAGCATAAAACAGTTGAGGTGGACTCATGCATGAACTCATTCATCAGTAGGTTTCAGGACAATGATAGCTCTTTAGAAAAGTTTTAGCTATGCCTTATTTCTAAGATGTACTGAAGTGACTCAGACTTTACTCTTTGTCTGTTATTTAGCTTAATGCACACACTAATCACTCCATATGAATGATGAAAATTACTGTGGTGGTTTATGTTATTTTAGATAAACAGTCACTGTGTCACTTTGCACAAATTCTGAGGACAAGTTCTAGTTACACGTTCTAATGATTAAGTTCTGAAGTTTATAACTCAGAACTTGTATGAGGATTTACTAAGATGGGCATTCCTTTTTCGAGTTAAGAAATTATATTCTGATGATTGTTAAGTTCTGATATAAGTCTAAGTTCTGATATTACAGTCTAATGTTTTACTTGACTTATCTGTGAATAAAATTTGATAACAGTCTCAGTTAATAATTGAATATGTTGAAGTGGAAGATTAATAGTCACTATGGTTAGGGTTAATGGTATTTGTACCTGAACAGTCCAATGTTACTTATTTCTTGTGCGCTTTAAACCATGTTTCCTCTTTCCAATGAATGTTATTCTTTTTCAAAGTCTAGGGAGACGAGGTAGAATTAATTCTACCTGTCAGCATTCAATTTCTTTGCGTCTCCTGGCATTCTCTTGCCTATATAAGCAGCCACTTCACATCAGTCTTTCCATCAAATTCTTCTCACACACTTATCTTCATACTTCTTCTTTCAAAAACACAATGGTCAGATACAACATGTTTTTGAACTACCAAAACTTCAATATGGAGCTAAGCTGTGCCGATTGGCAGCAGGAATGGCATGTCACAGCCATTCCTGAGGAGATATGGGACTCTGTCCCACAGGAGGTACTGACACACCTCCTGTTCTTCTATATGGACTACCATCGCCATCTGGAGCGATTGGAGGAGGAAAGGCTGGAAGCTCTCCGCCAGCAAGAGCGAATCATCAGACTCGCCATTCTGTTTGTCGAGAGTAGGAAGAAGAAGAAATGATTTAATCTTGTCTTCTTCCTGTTTTTCTTCATCATCAGCTTTGTCAGGCTTCTTAGCTAGGAGCTAAGGCTGTTGATGTTCGGTTTAGAAGCTTAGGGAAAATCTTGTATAAGTATTGATGTAATTTCCATTTCATAAATGTATTGTCTTGATATATTAATGAAAGTTGTTTTTACTTCAAGATTTTGTCTCTGAGTTATTTTATCTTGTGTTGAAAAATCCTGATTGATATTCTGATGACCATATAAATTTTATTTTATATTAGGTTCTGATTCATTTTCAGCACTTACCTATCTAATTTATCTTGGTCATTTTCATGTGATGTATTTTCAGAATATTAATGATGCAGTGAAAAATAATTCAATCAGTGATAACGGTTTAAATTTTGAATTAAAACTGTTTCTCTTGATAAATGGAACGGTTTTTCCTTGAAACTAGGCAAATGGGTAAGTAATGATTCCTGTTTTCTCGAGCCCAGTAACTGTCCGTTATTACTGCATGTCTGACAGGTGTCCAACGGTAACATTTTTGTTTAGAGTATAAGTACAACAGAGAGAAGATTTCTTTAATCTTTTATTTTCTTCATATTTTATCTCTCTCCTTACTTTTACTCTCTTTCTCTTTATTTCTCACGTTGGTTTTTCATACAGACATTATATCAAACACCTAACAGGCATACTTGAATCTCAATTTTTTTTTCACATGGCACCAAAGGATTTAATCATTGATGGAGCTAAGTTCGTCCCCAACAACTATGCTGCCGTTCTTGATCACACTGAAGCTCCATCTGAATTACACTTTGTGCAAGATCTTCTTGCACATAGTGAGGTTGGGTATGCATTAACACAGCCTGAATTCTTTTCAAGCCAACAAGTTCTGAGGTTTTGGAGGACTGGACTTTTTGATGATGGTGGTCAACGTGGAACTCCCAGTATTATCTTCCAAGTGGGTGATTCATCCTTTGTAGTCACTCCTGGTACAGTACGCAGGGCTTTACATCTTCCAGAAGATTATACTTTCTCAATTTCAGAGGACTCAGCCCTTCGGGAGTTAATGGCTGAATTGGGATATGAAAAGAGTCTGACGAAACTTGGACAGTTGAAACGGGCTAATATAAGAAGAGAATGGAGTTTCTTCTTTGATTGCATCACCAAAGCTTTTGGGAACAAATGTTCGAATTTTGATGCTATTCCAATTATGAGTCAGCACATCGGGTATGCAATTATCAATCAAACTCATTTTGATTTTGCAACTGCTTTAATTGGTTTTATTGGGGATAGGATGACAGAGGATCGAGATGTTGTTTATTTTGCTAGATTCTGTCAACTTATTTACACTTATTGTACTGATGAACCTCATTTAGTCAGCACCCAAACCCCACCTTTTAAGGTTGCAAAACGATACTTTAATGACCTGGTAAATGCTGATACTAAGAAAAAAGTGGTTAGACCATTACAGATTCCTCAGTCTGTAAAACAGATCCTAGTAAATGCTGATCCTGATACTTATAGATCTGTTTACTCTGATGTCCAACCAACTCCAAACACCCAAAATCCATCAACCTTCAGTACCTACCTCTCATTCTACTCAACCTACCCTCAGAACATATCTCAAATCCTATCTCTCCACTTCACAGACTGCTCAACCTTCATCTTCAGCACCTACTGTGAAATCTTCATCTTCCAAGCCAAAGAGGACAGAGAATGTTCCTCAAACACCTCAAAAGAGAAGGAGGATTGCATTTAGAGATGAATCTGATTCTGAGGAACCGGTTCCTGCTAGAGAACCTGTTGTAACTGAAGCTGAGAAAGAGATTTCTCAGAAGGATTCTGAAATTGGGGGTTCTAGGCTTCTCAAGAGGCTTAGACGAATGACAGTTCCTGAAACTCCCAAGGAATCCAAATCAACAAGGAAGTACAAGAAACAGAGGGCACAAAGGCCAATTTCAGATGATGAAGAGGAAGCAGCTAAGGAAGGGGATCAGGAATCTCTGATCTCACAAGACAAGGAATTTGCTCCAGTCACTTCTTCTCCATCAACTCCATCTCAGGAAGCTGTATCTGACAAGGCTAACTCACCATCTGTGTCTCTTGTTGATCCAGGCACAAGTGCTGATATTGATGTTCAACACTTGGTTTTGTCTGAAGTATTTCTCTTAGAAGCTCCAACAACAAATAATCCTTCCACAACAACTGTTACTGATGCTGTTCAAACTTCAGAGTTATCAACAACACCTTCTCTGCATCAAGATGCCGATGATCAGACTTTAGATGAGCATCAGGATATGGCTGTTGATCAGAACTTAGTATCAGATCAGCAATTAGAGGATGCTGAAGCCTCCATTGCTACTCACACTGTTGTCTTATCAGAAGATACTGATTCTTTAAGTTCTGATGCTGCAAATGCTGGAGATACTGGTGATGCTGCTCCAACTGTAGATGCTGATGAAGCAGGTCCTTCAGGACATACTCCTCAACAGACTCTTCCTAAGTCTGAACTGGTAAAGAAGTTTGTTACCGGGGAAGCACCAGTACCTTGGAGTGAAACTCCTGCAGGTCAGGAGTGGACTAAGGAATGGAACTCAGTTTCATGTGTTCCAACTGAAAAACATCTTGCTGAGCACTTGACTAAAGCTGATGAAATGTTAAATTCTGATGATTTTAAAACCCAGCTTAGAGTCACTGCATTGAGTACTAAACATCTACAAGGTCTTCATTCAACTACTCATGCAGAGCTACACAAGATTCAGGAGAACTTTATCAAACAGGAACAAGTTTGGAAAATTGATAAGAAAAAGTTCTTTCAACCTACCATTGACAGGATTGCTTATATTGAGAAAACTCAAGAGAAATAACAAGCTCAGATTGATGAAATTCTGACAAATCAAGCTTCTCAGCAATCACAACTTACTGAAATCCAATCCTCAGTGGAATTACTTATCTCTCTTTTACTACCTGCTGATGCCAAAAAGGGGGAGAAGGTAATTAAGTCCAAATGCAAAACTAACAAGACACTGTAAGGAAAGGATGATGGAAATGATGATCAAGGATACTCTGGAATGGGTAGCGGTCATATTCAAGGTAGAAGGTTTACATCAAGACAAGCTAGTCACAGGACAAGTTTTGATACTGGGAAAAGAATAAGTTATGTTGCTGGTAAAAGGATAAATTCTGATGAACATCTAGATCTTGATGAGGAAATGTCAAGACAGTTATTTCTTCAAGAAAATCCAGGAATGGACTTGGAAAGTTTAAAGGAACAAGAAGCCAGACTTAAATCAGAGAAAGTCACATCCAAATCTGAAGTTTCTGGTAAAAAATCACTTCCAAACTCAAAGGCATTGTGATCAAAGAAAGGACACATACTGAAGCAACATTGGCTAGATCACAAACACAGATAGATCCAAGATCCAAGGGTAAAGAAAAGGTTGGTGAACCTATCAAGGTTTATGTACCTCCTGAGGAAGAAGAAATTACTGATGAAAAGGATGATCTTGCTCTGACTTCAAGAAAAGTTCTTAAAACAACCTCTGACATGGCTCAAGTTGTTCAGAGTCAAGAAATTGTAAGTTCTGATATTCAGAAGAAGCAAGTAACCTCTGACATAGCTCAAGTTAACTTGATATCAGAAAATAGATCAAAGACACTCCTACCAGGATTCACTAAAGCAAAACAGACTCAATCTTTGAAGACTACTGCAAGTGGTTTTGAAGCAAGAGTAGTTACTGGAAAGGAAGCTAGAGATAAAACTGGATTGGGAAGTGCTGATGAAAGAAGAGTACACAACACTACCAATGATCCAACTTCCTTGAGTGAACCAGGTATTGGAGCAACTCCTGAGAGATTGAATCAACTGGAATCTGTACAGATGGTTTACCATACCTACTTGAAAGAATACATCATGTTGTATTTCATGACAGATGGTAGGGTTTATCATATAAGACAAAATGACATTCCATTGAAGTATTTTGAAGAATTGGAGCATGTACTTTTCTTACTTCAAGTGGATGACAGAATAATAGGGACTGCTGCAAACTACTTAAAAGAACAGATTCAGAGACAGAAAAGGCTTTATTCTGTTAAGTCTGACAGCATATATGTTCCAAAGTACAGAGATCATAATGGTGATATTGTTGATATGAAGCCTAATACTGCACAGATCAGAACATATCTTGGTATTAAGGGACTTGAATTCAATCTAGAGTCTGACAAAGCTTATGTCATAAGACTAGATCAGGAGTTGAGAAAAGCAAAGATCAATGATCTCAGAGCTGCAATCTTTCAAACTGGTGAAGATACTGCAGAGCTTAATGATGTCAAAAGGAGAATGATTGATGAACTCAGATATGTTGAGAAATGTTTGTTGAAGAACTATCTCAGAACAACTCCTAACATCAGAGAGATCAGAAAATGATGAAGCCAAGTCAAAGATCTACAACTGCTTAAATTCTGATATTTATACAGACTGAAGTTGTTATCAGAAGTTGAAATTGGTAAAAGCTTTAAGGACTGTAAGTTATAGTTATCTAGTCTAATTCTCATGCATTTGTACTTAATGTTTTTGACATCATCAAATATCTGTTAAACTTGTATATTATGTTAATTTACAAGTTGGGGGAGATTGTTAGATATATTTGATAATGTCATGGCTAATATGTTTTATGTTTAGCTTTCAGATCTTACTTGAACAGGATAAATCAGTACTTAACTGTTGATCAGTACTTATACTGGAAGTCAGGACTTAAGGATATCAGTACTTATGTTATCAGGAGATAATCTTCAGAAGATAGATATCACAACTTAAGTGCTGAAGGACGATCAGATAAGGACAGTAGCTGATTAAAGGAAAGAAGATCAAGATAAACATAAGAAGAGATATGCATGAAGAAGGAATTCTGTAAAGAATGGAATACTTGGAAGAAAAAATATCTGATTGATATATTTTAGGAAGCAGAATTATATTCCATATCAATTAGCGATTATCTTGTAACTGTGTAGTATATAAACACAGACATAGGGTTTACACTATAAGTGTTATCATTATTAGAGAAGATTATTCATTGTAACCCTAGCAGCTCTCGTGATATTTGTTCATCACTGAGAGGTAACAGTTCCATACTGTAACATAGTTTATTGTTTCAATAAAGTTTGTTTTCTGTTACTTAAGTTCTTAAAGTTCGATTTGCGTGTACTATACACTGTATTCACCCCCTCTACAGTGTGTGTGTGACCTAACAGGCTTTTATTACACAAGAGAATGACTGGGCAGCAGATGGTTTGGATGAAGATGAAGATGTCAGCTATGTCAATCTAGCCCTAATGGCCAAGTCTGATGAAACAGAGACAAGTTCCTCAAGCAATCAGGTAATGATGCCATAAATGACATGTCTACAGAATTGTATCATTTGCGTGTTACACTTAAGTCTCTCACTAAAGAAAATGCTAAAATCAAAGAAAACAACTTGTTTTTAAGTGAGAGAAATAATGTGCTTGAATCTCAGTTTGTTGAGTTTGAGAAACTAAAAATTGAGTGTAAGATTGCCAAGGAGGAATTAACTAAGTCCTTGAAAAAGGAAGGAATTTTGAAGAAGCAGCTCGAGCGTGAACAAGAGGTGATTAAAACATGGAAAACATCCAGGGATGTTCATGCTCAAATCACCAAAGTTCAAGGAATTGAGTCTTTTTGTGATGAAGCCTGGAAAATGAATAAAGAGAAACTAGAACCTATTTTGGTAGATGGGTTGTTGACAGATGTAGACTCGACGGATGATGAGGACTATCCGTCGGATAACAAAAAGTGTTATCCGTCGAATGATAAAAATCCTCATCCGTCGGCTGTAAGCGAACCCATTAGCAAAGCCAAATTAATCAAGCTAAATGATAAGTATGGATCTGTTTCCAAGAACTTTGTTTCAGGAGAGTCAAGTCAAGCTAAGAAAGGGAAAAAGGCTAATGTTGGTCACATGACTATCAAACAGTTAAGTGACAGACTTGAGAAAATAGAGGTAAAAACAGAGACTAAAAAGAAAAACAATAGGAATGGTAAAGTAGGGATTAACAAACACAATAACTACACACCTGATAAATATGCTCCTAGAAAAATCTGTGTCAAGTATGGTAGTGTAAATCATTTGTCTATTAATTGCAAATCTGCCATGCCTACTCCCATGTCTGTTCAGCCTCAATTTCCTAACATGAATGCCATGCCTCCCATGCCTGTTAATGCTATGCCTACGCAGAACATGAATGCATAGTTTGCTAATATGCCATTTGCACCTAATCCATATTATGCTGCATATAATATGCCTCAAATGCCATTTAGCATGCCTTACTGGAATAACATGTTTGCACCAAGCATGTCATTTCCTGTTAGCCATAATATGCATGATAATTCTGTTGCATTAAATGGGTTCAAAGGCCCAACCCAAATGACTAAGGAAGAATCTGAAATTCCTAAGTCAAATGAGTTAAGACCTAAGAAACAAAAGAAGAAAGCTAACAAGGCAGGACCCAAGGAAACTTGGGTACCAAACTCAACTTGATTTGATTTTGATGTGTGCAGGGAAACAGAAAGAATCTTTGGTACTTGGATAGTGGTTGTTCAAGACACATGACTAGTGATTCCACCCTGCTCACAGAGTTTAAGGAGAGAGATGGCCCAAGTATTACTTTTGGAGATGACAGCAAAGGTTATATTGTGGGATATGGCTTGATTTCAAAGGACAATGTCATCATTGAAGAGGTTTCCTTAGTGGATGGTCTCAAACACAATCTGTTGAGTATCAGCCAGCTTTGTGATAAAGGCAACTCAGTAACCTTCAATAAAGAAGCCTGTGTTGTGACTAATAATCAAAACAACAATGTGGTTCTCACTGGTGTGAGAAGAGGAAATGTGTACCTAGCTGACTTCAACTCAACTAAAGCAGAATCTGTAACTTGTCTTCTCAGTAAAGCAAGTCTAGATGAAAGTTGGCTTATGGCACAAGAAGCTATCCCATTTAAACTTCAAGACCATGAATGAGCTGGTAAAGAAAGAACTAGTAAGAGGCATTCCTCTAGTGGAGTTTACAAATGATGGACTGTGTGATGCCTGCCAAAAAGGGAAGCAGATCAAAGCATCATTCAGGAAGAAACTTGATTCATCAATAGAAGAGCCTCTGCAACTGCTTCATATGGATCTGTTTGGACTAGTCAATGTATTGTCAATTTCAAAGAAAAGATTTTGCCTAGTAATTGTAGATGATTTTTCAAAGTTCTCTTGGACATATTTCCTAAAGTCTTAAGATGAGGCTAGTGAAATCATCATCAATCACATAAGGCAAGTTAACAATCATCCTGATTTCAAAGTTAGAAGAATCAGGAGTGACAATAGAACTGAGTTCAAGAACTATGTCATGAGAGCATTTTGTGAGGAAAATGGAATCTTACATGAGTTCTCAGCAGCAAGGACTCCACAACAGAATGGAGTAGTGGAAAGGAAGAACAGATCACTTATTGAAGCTGCAAGGACAATGCTTGAAGAATCAAAATTACCAACATATTTTTGGGCTGAAGCTGTAAACACTGCATGCTACACTCAGAACATCTCTCTGATAAATCAAGCAAGATGCACGACTCCTTATCAATTGTTCAAGAACAAGAAGCCAGCTCTAAACTTTCTTCATGTCTTTGGCTGTAAATGCTATATTCTGAGAAATCAAACTGATCAAAATGGGAAGTTTGATGCTAAAGTAGATGAAGGAATTTTTGTTGGATATGCTGTTGGTAAAGCATATAGAGTCTACAATCTAAGAACCAACATTGTTGTGGAATCTATACATGTTGTGTTTGATGATAAAAAGATTGAAGGACTGAAAGATGGAGATTACCATGAGAGCCTCAAATTCGACAATGTTGAGATGGTCAGTGATGGAAGTGATGATGAAAGTGATCAAGAAACAGTGTCTAAGGATAATGCAGACAAATCTACCACCAATGAAGCACAAAACTCAACATCCGTCAAGTTACAAAATGCTTCATCCGTCGGAAGGCAATCTGTGTTATCCGTCGGTAGACAACCTGTCTCATCCGTCGGTACTCAAAATTCACCATCCGTCGGGTTATCAAAAGGAGCAGGAAGTCAAGGCAGATCACCCATAGAAAGTACCCCTTTCTCAAATCAAAGATCCACAAACTCAGGGGGAGTTTCTAGCAATCAAAACTCAATCACACATCAAGACAACATTGAGGTCTCTTCATCTAGAGCTAATCTACCTCAACCAAGGAAATGGACAAAAGATCACCCCTTTGAACTGATTATTGGTGATGTTTCTTCTAGAGTTCAAACCAGGAGAGCAACTCAAGAAGAATGTCTATACAACAGCTTTCTGTCAAAGGAAGAACCAAAGAAGGTAGAAGAAGCCTTGTTAGATCCTGATTGGATTTTAGCTATGCAGGAGGAGCTAAACCAATTTGAAAGGAATAAAGTATGGAAGCTGGTACCCAAGCCTAAAGGAAAGAATCCAATAGACACCAAATGGGTATTCAGAAACAAGATGGATGAAAATGGTATAGTAGTAAGGAACAAAGCCAGATTGGTTGGTAAAGGCTATTGCCAGTAAGAAGGAATAGATTTTGATGAAACATTTGCTCCTGTTGCAAGACTTGAAGCCATCAGAATCTTCTTAGCCTAAGCAGCCCATGCCAATTTCAAGGTCTATCAAATGGATGTCAAAAGTGCCTTTCTGAATGGAGATTTGGAGGAAGAAGTGTATATTAGTCAACCTCCTGGCTTTGAAGATCCAAATTTTCTAGAATACTAGTAGTATAGCCCGTGCTTCGCACATGGGAATTTCTTGCAATATACAAAATTTATTTTAAAAATATTTTAGTGCAATATCGCAAAATTCATCATACCTTTGTATTATTAAAAAATGCAAAGATTAGCATATGAGTCTAATACTTGAATTAGTATGTTGAAACACAAATTTATATTTAATTATTTACTGATTATAAAAATATACATGGAGTAAACTTTAAATTTGTTAAAAATATTTTTAAATTAATTATGTTAGTGAAATTACATCACTATAACAAATTGTGCGTCCAGTACTGTATAATAATTGAAAGACATAAAATTGATAAATTGTTAATAAATATAAATAAAATTTATAATGCTTTATGAATTCCCATCACAAATATTCAATGAACCGGTTAAAAGATCCAATATCCAATACCACTACGCATTTGAAAATACTCTGGTCATAATATTTTATCGAATATATTGGCAATTTTAAATCCTTGAGATATTTGATGATGACTAATAATTTCACTCGGCAAAAAGCGGCCCATCAAATCCTTTAAATTCAAGACTGAAACAAAAAACATGATAATATATTAACAAAAAAATGTATAAACAACATAATTGTAATTTAAAATTAAAAATAAATAAATTAAGTTAATATATTTAATATTTAATATTAATATAACATAACTTATAATAAAAACACATTTCTCTCATTATTATTACCACCTCCAAATCAGGATTAAGATATATCTTTGATGCAGGGAAATTAGTTATTGCTATTAAGGCTTTTAAAAATATAAAAGTTCAATAATTGTTAATAAGTTATAAATTATTATGTGAAAACTATGAACCTAAAAGTAATAATATTAACATTATATCTCTGATGACCTTGTACAAAATTACAACTACAGGAGTTTCTAATGCTTGGTCAAAAACTTGATTCATGATCTTTAATTGATTTTTCACTACATTAATTGATTGATATGAAAAGATGAAATTGTAATGATTTATGGCCGATAGATATGGATACAAAAGGAAGGAAAAGTTGATAAGCGATACCTAGGAAATTTTAAACTTTCCTTTAGTTAGTTTTCAGAAAGAAGCTAAAACAATTATTTCTTTTATTTTATATTACTGATAAATTATACAAATGATTATTGAGAATCCGAGTTATAATATTTTAAAAATAGAAGTGTATCCGGAAAATCAGTTTATCAGTTTTTTTTAATTTAACTTTAGAAACAAACACATGTTTTCAAGGAAGCATGTAAATTACAAATTTTGTTATTCTAGATCTTTTTTTAAAAAAATTTGAAAAGATATTGATTGATTTATTACAAATCTTCATGAAGATTTTCCGGTGATTCTACAAAATTATATAAAAATTTAAGTAAGTTAATATATGAAAAATGTATTGTTCATAAATATATTAGTTGTTTTATTTTATCTAAAATTGTCCAATATGTTAAAAACCCTATATATAATATATATATATATATATATATATATCGATCTTGGTCAAATCTTCATAAAGATATTCATTTAATTAGATTGAAAATCATTGCAACAATTAAGTAAGCTGCATAAATTTGAGAGATACAATGTAAAAATAACCTACAGAAACCAAGATGCATTGTAAAATGATCTTAGATTATAGTTCTATTAACATAAAATATCATCATATCGGCTCTTGTTGCAAGTCACAGTTTAGCACTGTACCATCTCTCTCGTGCAAAAATGATGAAGGTTAGTTTGTACTTAGTTTGAAAGTACAAAAACACATATATTCTACATCACCATTTTTGGAGAGTTATAGCATAATGTGTTGTGTATTATTATTTGTAATTTAATATGATTTAGATAACAATCTTTTGCTAAGTAATGTCAAATTATTTTATTATTTATAATTTATACATTGCTTGTGATATTTAACCTCTATATTATACTCCAAATTGATGTTTGGATAAATAAAAATTTAGCCTAGTTAGCCTAGTTCTGACATAATTTTTGAAAATTACGTAATGATTTCAATATTATCAAATTTTTCAAGGTCGCTTATCAAGAACAGAAGAAGGCCTTTAAGCTAAGAGGAAAAGCTTCTTAGTCGGAATTTGTGAACATAACTCTTTTAGTTCATTGGTATGTAATACAATACTCAATATAGAGTCGTTGGCAATTAATATAAATGTGAAATTGATCATTTGCGTATATATTGATGACAGAGAGTACGAAAACCATTCGCCATGGAATTTGGTGCCAAACTTCCTCGACAAATCTTTCTTATTTGCAGAGGAGGAATTATTGTGAAGGATTTTATGATAGTGATAATAAAAATTTACTTGGATTTGAAAATTTTATGAAAAGCCATAATGTCCGACAAATGTATACGGTATTGTTGAATTATATTGGAGGTGGAAATTTATTTATTGAGATATATAATTCATCTGGTCTGGCAATAGATTATTCTGGTTGTGATTCACAAAATTGTGTGAATATACCTAATAATATCAAAGAAAAATAGTTCATTCTCGATTTGGATGATTTGGGGGATGAAAAGGCGAGGATGCGGTATTTTTTTAGCATACTTGGAAGGGAATTAAGTTTTTACGAGGATACCATCCGCCCATCTGATATTGGCCCATGGATAAGTAAAATGGTTGGTTGATACATAAATGTTTTCTTATATCTTTTTTATGTTATAAATGTTTAACTTTTTGATTATTTTACTGATACAGCTATTTCCGAAAAAAATGTCAGAATTATATGAACAATGGAAAGACGGGGACACAATACAATTGTGTTTTCTGTATAGAACCTGGGAAGTTAAAATTGAAAAATCCCATAATGATTGTTATTTTGGTAATGGATGGAAACAATTTGCGAGGTATAGTAAAGTGGAAATATTTGACATTCTTGTGTTCGATTCACTTATTTCATTGGACGTACACCTGATTCATGTTTGTCTGTTCAAAAGTGATGATATTCGACCACATGAAATGTCATTAGGTAATGTTTGGCCTTTTTGTGCTTTATTAATAATAATATGTTAGATATATTTGATAATGTCATGGCTAATATGTTTTATGTTTAGCTTTCAGATCTTACGTGAACAGGATAAATCAGTACTTAACTGTTGATCAGTACTTATACTGGAAGTCAGGACTTAAGGATATCAGTACTTATATTATCAGGAGATAATCATCAGAAGATAGATATCAGAACTTAAGTGCTGAAGGACAATTAGATAAGGACAGTAGCTGATTAAAGGAAAGAAGATCGAGATAAACATAAGAAGAGATATGCATGAAGAAGGAATTCCGTGAAGAATGGAATACTTGGAAGAAAAGATATCTAATTGATATATTTTAGGAAGCAGAATTATATTCCATATCAATTAGCGATTATCTTGTAACTGTGTAGTATATAAACACAGACATAGGGTTTACACTATAAGTGTTATCATTATTAGAAAAGATTATTCATTGTAACCCTAGCAGCTCTCGTGATATTTGTTCATCACTGAGAGGTAACAGTTCCATACTGTAACAGAGTTTATTGTTTCAATAAAGTTTGTTTTCTGTTACTTAAGTTCTTAAAGTTCGATTTGAGTGTACTATACACTGTATTCACCCCCTCTACAGTGTGTGTGTGTGACCTAACAATTGGTATCAGAGCCTATCTGTTAACTTACATACAGTTAAAGATCCAAACACAATCATGTCGGACACAGAAACTCCAACTAAGCCTACCACAACTGAGGAACCACCAAAGACACAAATTCAGAGTTGGTATGAGACCATCAGAGTCCCCATACTGAGACCATCTGAATATCCCATATGGAAGGTAAGGATGACCATGTTCCTGGAAGCAACAGATCCAGAATACCTGGATAGAATCAAGGAAGGTCCTCACAAACCAACCAAACTCGCAGTTGCAGTTGCAGGTGAAGCAGCAATGACCGTACCAAAGGAGAAGAGTGATTATACTGCTGAGGACATAGCATCAATTGCTAAGGATGCTAAGGTACGACACTTACTGCATAGTGCCATTGATAATGTAATGTCAAACAGGGTAATCAACTGCAAGACTGCTAAGGAGATATGGGATGCTCTGGAAACAATGTGTCAGGGAACTGACACAATTAAGAAGAACAGGAAGACAATACTCACTCAAGAGTATGAACACTTTGACTCAAAGACTAATGAGTCATTGAATGATTTATATGATAGATTTGTCAAACTTTTGAATGATTTGTCATTGGTTGATAAAGAGTATGATCTTGAAGATTCAAACCTTAAGTTCCTGTTAGCTCTTCCTGAATGCTGGGATTTGAAGGCAACGACAATAAGAGACAACTACAATCTTGATGAAACAACTCTTGACAAAATCTATGGAATGCTCAAGACTCATGAGCTGGAGATGGAACAAAGAAGTAAGAGGAAATGAGGAAAGTCAAGGACAGTTGCTCTTAAGGCTGAAGAAGAATTCCCCAAAGCAGCTTCCTCAAAGAAAGACAAGGGTAAAGCTCTTTTCATAAAGTCTGATACTGAGTCATCAAGTTCTGAGAGTGATGATGACTCAGATTCTGAAAGCTTGCCTGAGACTGATGCTGATGAGGAGATGATGAAGCTGTGTGCTCTTATGGTGAAAGGAATCACCAAGATTGCATACAGGAAGTTCAGGAAGGGAAAGAAGTTTTCCAGAAAAAGCATAAGTTCTGATAAGAAGAATTTCAGAAGATCTGAAGGCAGAGGAGGAAAGTATGACAGAGGAGATTACACCAATGTTAAATGCTATAATTGTGGTGAGAAAGGCCACATATCTCCTGACTGCAAGAAGGTAAAGGGTGACAGAGGCAACGCTCTTATCACAAAGCAGAAAAGCTGGACAGACACTTCAGACTCTGAAAGTGAGGAGAACTATGCATTGATGGCAAATGCTGATAAAGAAAGTGCTGAGAGCAGTTCTGAAGTTGCTGAAACAAAGGTACCTCAGACTACATATGCTTTTCATACTGATGATATTAATGAGTTGAGAAGATATCTTAAAACCATGTTTGTTAGTTATAGAGATCAAACCTTAACATGTGAAAGATTAACTTCTGAAAATCTTGCTTTTAAGAAAAGAAATGATTTCTTAGAAAAAGAGTTAGTTATATTCCATCAAACTCAGAAGGATAGAGATGATGCTTTTTATGTTAGGGATGAAGTGCTAAAAATGAATGAATCTCTAAAAACTGAGTTAGAAAAGGAAAGAGAGATAATCAGGACTTGGACTAACTCTGGCAGAACAACTCAAAATTTGCTAAGTAGTGAAAATTGGAAAGAGGGCTTAGGTTATGGAGAGAATAAGAATGATAAAGGAACTGAAGAAATTAAGCCTGTTGTTAAGCAAAAGCCAAAGTTAAAACCTGTTAAGTTTGTAACTGAAAAGTCTGATAATGAGAAATCAGAAGTTAAAGAGGAATTAACTTCTGACAAACTAAAACAGGAAAAGACAGCTGAAGTAAACATAGGCTTAATGACAAAGAAGCAGCTTAAGCATAAGCTGAAAGATGTCAAGAATGCAAACAAGGTAAAATCACCTAGGAAAAATAGGAATGGAAAGGAAGGTGTGAATAAAAGCAATGATTATAAACCTGTTCCTGATGCTCCTAGGAAAACATGTCATAACTGTGGAAGTTCTAACCATCTGGCTTCTTTTTGCAGGAAAAATAAGAATATTAACTCCTTACCTTCAAAATCAGGAGTTAAGAGTCAGTCTGTTAGATACAAACCACAAAATCCTTGTTTTCATTGTGGTAGTTTATGGCATTCCATTTATACTTGTAAGGAATATCATAGTTTGTACTATGATTATTATCAAATAAAACCTTCTTTGAAGAAAGTTTCCATTGTTCCTTCTAGTGTAAATTCTGATTCAAAGTCTGGTAATGTAAATTCTGATAAGAAAAATGTTAACATAAACTCTGATGCTAAATCCGCTGCAAATGTTAACAAACTTAATAAGGCCAAAGGATCCAAGCAAGTCTGGGTCCTTAAAACTAATAATTAGTGGTCTTTGTGATTGCAGGGCAATAGGAAAAATATTCTAGTTCTGGACAGTGGATGTTCAGGACATATGACTGGAAATAAGGCCATGCTATCAGATTTTATGGAGAAAGCTGGCCCAAGTGTTTCTTATGGAGATGGCAACATTGGAAAAACATTGGGATATGGCAATATCAATCTTGGGAATGTCATCATTAAAGAAGTAGCTCTGGTCTCAGGACTTAAACACAACCTACTGAGTATAAGTCAAATATGTGACAGAGGTTATCATGTGGATTTCTTTGAAGAACACTGTGAAGTTGTGAGTAAATCTAAAGGCAAAGTTGTTCTGAAAGGATACAGACGTGGTAACATTTATGAAGCTAAGCTTTCAACAAGTACTGATGGCTCTGCAATATGTCTGTTAAGTAGAGCATCAATTGAAGAAAGCTGGAATTGGCATAAGAAACTCTCTCATTTAAATTTCAATAATATAAATGAACACAGTATTTGCTCCTGATGGTCTTTGTGATTCATGTCAGAAAGCCAAACAAAGAAAATCTTCATTCAAGAGCAAGACTAATTCATCAATTCTTGAGCCTTATCATCTTATACATGTTGATCTATTTGGTCCAGTAAATGTCATGTCTATTGCAAAGAAGAAGTATGCGTTGGTCATAGTGGATGAGTTCACCAGATACACATGGGTGTATTTCTTGCACACAAAAAGTGAAACTGCATCTATCTTGATTGATCATGTCAAACAGCTGGATAAAATGGTCAAAGATTCTGTGAAAATTTTAAGGAGTGATAATGGCACTGAGTTCAAGAATTTGATAATGGAAGAGTTCTGCAAAAGCCATGGAATAAAGCAGGAATTTTCTGCTCCTGGAACTGCACAGCGAAATGGAGTTGTTGAAAGGAAGAATAGAACTCTAGTTGAAGCTGCACGTACAATACTTGAAGAAGCAAAGCTTCCAACCTATTTCTGGGCTGAAGCTGTGCAGACTGCTTGTTTTACTCAAAATGCAACACTCATTAACAAGCATGGAAAAACACCATATGAGATGGTGAAGAAAAAGAAGCCAAATCTGAAATATTTTCATGTATTTGGATGCAAGTGTTTTGTTCTCAAGACTCATCCTGAACAGTTATCAAAGTTTGATCTAAAAGCTGATGAAGGAATCTTTGTTGGATATCCACTTTCCACAAAAGCCTTCAGAGTCTATAATTTGAGAACAAAAGTGGTCATGGAATCTATCAATGTCTCTTTTGATGACGAGAAGATCACTGGTCTTAAAGATTTCATTGACCATGATCAGCTGAGATTTGAAAATGAAGACTCATATTCTGATACTGAAAATCCTGACAGTCTAAGTCCTGATACTGCAAACTCTGATGGATTAAACTCTAATATTATTGAAACTGTGGTGACTACGTTAAAGGAAGATGCACCTATGCAGGGGGAGCATACTCAAGATCCTACCACATCTCAAGAAACATCCGAACATGCATCTGGCTCTTCAAGTTCTGATTCGTCAAGTTCTGATAAGCCAAGTTCTGATAGTGCTGAAAATCTAAATACTGAAGAATCCAACTCAGAGAGCATAGTTTCAGGGGGAGCATCAGAAAATGAAAATGAAGATAGCATGGATCATGGGGGAGCATCCAGTTCTAGAGAAAACCTTCCATCTGCAAGGAAGTGGACAAAATCACATACACCTGATTTGATAATTGGAAATCCTGATGCAGGTGTCAGAACTAGAACAGGTACTTTAAATGAGTGTCTTTACAATTCTTTTTCTCTCTCAGACTGAGCCAAAGAAAGTGGAAGAAGCTCTTCAAGATGCTGATTGGGTGCAAGCAATGCAGGAAGAGTTGAATGAATTTGAAAGAAATAAAGTCTGGACCCTAGTACCAAGACCAAAGAATAGATCTGTTGTTGGTACAAAGTGGGTATTCAGAAACAAAACTGACAGTGATGGCATAATTACAAGGAATAAGGCAAGGCTGGTTGCAAAAGGATATTCTCAACAGGAGGGAATTGATTATGATGAAACATTTGCACCAGTTGCTAGGTTAGAAGCCATAAGGATATTTTTGTCTTATGCTGCTCACAAAAAGTTTACTGTCTTTCAAATGGATGTGAAAAGTGCTTTTCTCAATGGAGAATTGGAGGAAGAGGTATATGTTGAACAACCTCCAGGTTTTGTAGATACCAAACATCCAGATTATGTCTACAGACTTGACAAAGCACTTTATGGACTTAAGCAAGCTCCTAGAGCATGGTATGAGACTTTAGCTCAGTTTCTTCTGGAAAGTGGATTCAACAGAGGGACAATAGACAAAACACTGTTCTACCTCAACCATGGAAAGGACTTACTTCTGATCCAGATTTATGTTGATGATATCATTTTTGGATCTACAAATGACAAACTTTGCAAGAAGTTTGCCAAACTTATGCAGTCAAGATATCAGATGAGTATGATGGGGGAACTTAGCTATTTTCTGGGCCTTCAAGTCAAGCAGAATGAGGAAGGCACTTTTATTTGTCAAACCAAGTACACCAGAAACTTGCTAAAGAAATTTGGAATGCAAGATTGTTCAAGTGCATCCACTCCAATGGCCACTGCAACAAAACTGGATAAGGATACCGGTAAATCAGTAGATATTACTGACTACAGAGGTATGATTGGCTCTCTACTCTATCTAACTGCTAGTAGACCTGATATCATGTATGCTACCTGTCTTTGTGCAAGATTTCAAGCAGATCCAAGAGAACCTCACTTAACAGCTGTAAAAAGAATCTTTAAGTATCTTAAGGGAACAGCTGCTCTGGGATTATGGTATCCTAGAGAATCAGATTTTAAACTAATAGGTTACTCAGATGCAGATTTTGCAGGTTGCAAAATTGACAGGAAAAGCACAAGTGGAAGCTGCCAATTTCTTGGAGGCAGATTGGTTTCTTGGTACAGCAAGAAACAAAAGTCAATTTCCACATCAACTGCAGAAGCAGAGTATATTGCTGCAGGAAGCTGTTGTGCACAGATTCTTTGGATGAAGAATCAGTTACTGGATTATGGGTTAACATATTTCAAAATCCCTATTTACTGTGATAATCAAAGTGCTATTGCTATGACAGGTAATCCAGTTCAACACTCAATGACAAAGCACATCAGCATCAGGTACCACTTCATCAGGGAATATGTGGATGAAGGTACAGTGGAATTGCATTTTGTTCCCACAGATCAACAGTTGGCAGATATCTTCACAAAACCATTATGTGAAGCTACTTTTACAAGATTGGTAAATGAACTTAGAATGGTTTCAGGTTCCTTCTCTAAATCTGCTTAGACTTGTTCTGTGTTATCAGACTTTATGCTCAGTATTTACAGAATTAATCTCATTGTGTATTCTATGCTTAATTGATAAATGTCTTTAAGTACTGACTGTTGTCTGATATATGTTTCTAAACTCTGATAAGTGGTATGTCTGTTCTAGTACCTATTCAATCCTTTGAGGATAACTGTGCTAGATACTGACCTAGTAGTCTTCAATAAACAAATGATTCCATGGAAGAAGTAATTATTTCAGTGGAAATCTTATGACACTAGCAAATTCTGATAACTGAGCTTAGTTAAGTTCACTTTGTATATCTTATTACTAAGTCACAAATTAGAATAATGCTACTCATCTGTTAAGTTCTGATACTAGTAAAACTGCTGAATGTACTAAGTGCTGATAGACCTCTCTTATCAAAAGCAAAAGCAAAAAGATCAAAGATTAAAATCAGGTACTCCTTTGAGATCTAGAGTAAAAATGTGGAAGGGACGACCCAAGTGCATTGCTGGTATTAAGTAAATATGCATCAGAAAAGCAAAATATTTTCTTGGTGACTTTTCACACTCTATGATTATTGGAGAAATACTCTAAAAATAGCATAAATTCTGATAAACAGTCGTGACTCACTTACACTGAGAAGCCACTGTAAAATAGAATTTCAAAAGATGCATAAAATTAGCACAAAACAGTTGAGGTGGACTCAAGCATAAACTCATTCTTCAGTAGGTTTCAGGACAATGACAGATCTTTAGCAAAATTTTAGTTATGCCTTATTTCTAAGATGTACTGAAGTGAATCAGACTTTACTCTTTGTCTATTTTTAGCTTAATGCACACACTAATCACTCCATCTGAATGATGAAAATTTCTGTGGTGGTCTATGTTATTTTAGATAAACAGTCAATGTGTCATTATTGCACAAATTCTGAGGACAAGTTCTAAGTTACACGCTCTGATGATTAAGTTCTGACGTCCATAACTCAGAACTTGTATGAGTATTTACTAAGATAGGCATTCCTTTTTCGAGTTAAGAAATTATGTTCTGATGATTGTTAAGTTCTGGTATAGGTCTAAGTTCTGATTTCTCAGTCTAATCCTCTACTTGGCTTATCTTTGAATAAAATTTGATAACAGTCTCAGTTCATACTCGAATATGTTGAAGTGGAAGATTAATAGTCACTGTGATTAGGATTAATGGTATTTGTACTTGAACAGTCCACTGTTTCTTGTGTCTTGTGCGGTCTAGACCATGCTTCCTCTTTCCAATGACTGTTATTCTTTTTCAAAGTCTAGGGAGACGAGGTAGAATTAATTCTACCTGTCAGCATTAAATATCTTTGCATCTCTTGGCATTCTCTTGCCTACATAAGCAACCACTTCACATCAGTCTTTCCATCACATTCTTCTCACACACTTATCCTCCTTCTTCTATCAAAAACATAATGGTTCGATACAACATGTTTTTCAATAACCAAACCTTCACAATGGAGCTAAGTTGTGCCGACTGGCAGCAGGAGTGGCATGTAACAGCCATTCCTGAGGAGATCTGGGATTCTGTCCCACAGGAGGTGCTAACTCACCTCCTATTCTTCTATATGGATTACCATCGTCATCTGGAGCGATTGGAGGAGGAAAGGCGGGAAGTTATCCGTCAGCAAGAGCGAATCATACGACTCGCCATCTTGTTTGTCGAAGATAGGAAGAGGAAGATGACTTAATCTCGTCTTCTTCCTGTTCTTCTTCATCATCAGCTTTGTCAGGCTTCTTAGCTAGGACTAAAGCTGTTGACGTTAGGATTAGAAGCTTAGGGAAAATCTTGTATTGATGTAATTTCCATTTCATAAATGTATTGACTTGATATATTAATGAAAATTGTTTTTACTTCAAGATTTTGTCTCTGAGTTATTTTATCTTGTGTTGATAAATCCTGATTGATATTCTGATGGCCATTTAAATTTTGTTTTTATTTAAGTTCTAATTCTCTGTCAGCACTTATTCATCGAAATTATCTCGGTCATTTTTAACATGATTTATTTTCAGAATATTAATGTTGCAGTGAAAAATAATTCAATCAGTGCTAACGGTTTAAATTTTGAATTAAAACTGTTTCTCTTGATTAATAGAACGGTTTTTCCTTGAAACAAGGCAACTGGGTAAGTAATCATTCCTGTTTTCTCGAGCCCAGTAACTATCCGTTATTAGTACTGCATGTCTGACAGGTGTCCAACAGTAATATTTTTTTTTGTATAAGTACAGCAGAGAGAAGATTTCTGTAATCTTATTAATTTCTTCATCTTTTATCTCTCTTCTTACTTTTACTCTCCTTCACTTTACTTTTTCCGTTGTTTTCATACAGACATTATATTAAACAACTATCAGGCATACTTAATTCTCAATTTTTTCACATGGTACCAAAGGATTTAATCATTGATGGAGCAAAGTTTGTTCCAAACAACTATGTTGCAATTCTTGATCATGCTGAAGCTCCATCTGAATTGCACTTTGTGCAAGATCTTCTTGCACATAGTGAGGTTGGGTACGCCTTAACTCAGCCTGAATTATTTTCAAGTCAACAAGTTCTGAGGTTCTGGAGGACTGGCATTTTTGATGATGGTGGTAACCGTGGAACTCCTAGTATTATCTTCCAAGTGGGTGATTCATCTTTTGTAGTCACTCCTGGTACAGTACGCAGGGCTTTACATCTTCCAGAGGATTGTACTTTCTCAGTTCCAGAGGACTCAGCCCTTCGGGAGTTAATGGCTGAATTGGGATATGAAAAGAGTCTGACAAAACTTGGACAGTTGAAACGGGCTAATATCAGAAGAGAATGGAGTTTCTTCTTTGATTGCATCACCAAAGCTTTTGGGAACAAATGTTCAAATTTTGATGCTATCCCAATTCTGAGTCAGCACATAGGGTATGCTATTATCCATCAAACTCATTTTGATTTTTCAAATGGAATAATTGGTTTTATTGGGGATAGGATGACAGAGGATTGAGATGTTGTTTATTTTGCTAGATTCTGTCAACTTATTTACACTTACTGTACTGATGAACCTCATTTAGTCAGCACTCAAACCCCACCTTTTAAGGTTGCAAAAAGGTACTTTAATGATCTGGTAGATGCTGATGAAGCAGGTCCTTCAGGACATACTCCTCCACCGACTCTTCTTAAGTCTGAACTGGTAAAGGAGTTTGTTATCAGGGATGCACCAGTACCTTGGAGTGAAATCCTGCAGGTCAGGAGTGGACTAAGGAATGGAACTCAGTTTCATGTGTTCCACATGCTTTCCATCTTGCTGAGCACTTGACTAAAGCTGATGAAATGTTAAATTCTGATGATTTTAAAACCCAGCTTAGAGTCACTGCATTGAGTACTAAACATCTACAAGGTCTTCATTCTAATACTCATGCAGAGCTACACAAGATTCAGGAGAACTTTATCAAACAGGAACAAGTTTGGAAAATTGATAAGGAAAAGTTCTTCCAACCTACCATTGATAGGGTTGCTTATATTGAGAAAACTCAAGAGAAACAACAAGCTCAGATTGATCAAATTCTGACAAATCAAGCTTCTCAGCAATCGCAACTTACTGAAATCCAGACCTCAGTGGAACTACTTATCTCTCTTTTATTACCTGCTGATGCCAAAAAGGGGGAGAAGGTAATTAAGTCCAAATGCAAAACTAACAAGACACTGCAAGGAAAGGATGATGGAAAAGATGACCAAGGAACCTCTGGAATGGGTAGTGGTCATAGTCAAGGTAGAAGGTTTACATCAAGACAAGCTAGTCACAGAACAAGTTCTGATACTGGGAAAAGAATAAGTTCTGCTGCTGGTAAAAGGATAAGTTCTGATGAACTTCTAGATCTTGATGAGGAAATGTCAAGACAGTTATTTCTTCAAGAAAATCCAGGGATGGATTTGGAAAGTTTAAAGGAAGAAGAAGCTAGACTTAAATCATAGAAAGTCACATCTAAATCTGAAGCTTCTGGTAAAAAGTTACTTCCAAAACCTAAAGGCATTGTGATCAAAGAAAGGATACATACTGAAGCAACTTTGGCTAGATCACAACCACAGATAGATCCAAGATCCAAGGGTAAAGAAAAGGTTGGTGAACCTATCAAGCCTTATGTACCTCCTGAGGAAGAAGAAATTACTGATGGAAAAGATGATCTTGCTCTGACTACAAGAAAAGTTCTTAAAACAACCTCTGACATGGCTCAAGTTGTTCAGAGTCAAGAAATTATAAGTTCTGATATTCAGAAGAAGCAAGTAACCTCTGACAGTGCTCAAGTTAACTTGATATCAGAAAATAGATCAAAAACACTCCTACCAGGATTCACTAATGCAAAACAGACTCAATCTTTGAAGACTACTACAAGTGGTTTTGAAGCAAGAGTAGTTACTGGAAAGGAAGCTAGAGATAAAACTGGATTGGGAAGTGCTGATGAAAGAAGAGTACACAACACTACCAATGATCCAACTTCCTTGAGTGAACCAGGTATTGGAGCAACTCCTGAGAGATTGAATCAACTGGAATCTGTACAGATGGTTTACCATACCTACTTGAAAGAATACATCATGTTGTATTTCATGACAGATGGTAGGGTTTATCATATAAGACAAAATGCCATTCCTTTGAAGTATTTTGAAGAATTGGAGCATGTACTTTTCTTGCTTCAAGTGGATGACAGAATAACAGAGACTGCTGCAAACTACTTAAAAGAACAGATTCAGAGACAGAAAAGGCTTTATTATGTTAAGTCTGATAGCATATATGTTCCAAAGTACAGAGATCACAATGGTGATATTGTTGATATGAAGCCTAATACTGCACAGATCAGAACGTATCTTGGTATTAAGGGACTTGAATTCAATCTTGAGTCAGACAAAGCTTATGTCATAAGACTAGATCAGGAGTTAAGAAAAGCAAAGATTAATGATCTCAGAGCTGCAATCTTTCAAACTGGTGAAGATACTGCAGAGCTTAAAGGTGTTAAAAGGAGAATGATTGATGAACTAAGATATGCTGAGAAATGTTTGTTGAAGAACTATCTCAGAACAACTCCTGACATCAGAGAGATCAAAAAATGAAGAAGCCAAGTCGAAGATCTACAACTACTTAAATTCTGATATTTATACAGATTGAAGTTGTTATCAGAAGTTGAAATTGGTAAAAACTTTAAGGACTGTAAGTTGTAGTTATCTAGTCTATTTCTCATGCATTTGTACTTAATGTTTTTGACATCATCAAATATCTGTTAAACTTGTATATTTTGTTAATTTACAAGTTGGGGGAGATTGTTAGATATATTTGATAATGTCATGGCTAATATGTTTTATGTTTAGCTTTCAGATCTTACGTGAACAGGATAAATCAGTATTTAACTGTTGATCAGTACTTATACTGGAAGTCAGGACTTAAGGATATCAGTACTTATATTATCAGGAGATAATCATCAGAAGATAGATATCAGAACTTAAGTGCTGAAGGACAATCAGATAAGGATAGTAGCTGATTAAAGGAAAGAAGATCGAGATAAACATAAGAAGAGATATGCATGAAGAAGGAATTCCGTGAAGAATGGAATACTTGGAAGAAAAGATATCTGATTGATATATTTTAGGAAGCAGAATTATATTCCATATCAATTAGCGATTATCTTGTAACTGTGTAGTATATAAACACAGACATAGGGTTTACACTATAAGTGTTATCATTATTAGAAAAGATTATTCATTATAACCCTAGCAGCTCTCGTGATATTTGTTCATCACTGAGAGGTAACAGTTCCATACTGTAACAGAGTTTATTGTTTCAATAAAGTTTGTTTTCTGTTACTTAAGTTCTTAAAGTTCGATTTGAGTGTACTATACACTATATTCACCCCCTCTACGGTGTGTGTGTGACCTAACATAATATTCATTATATGAGAATAGATGATTAATGCTACATCAATGATTCTTTCTAAGTATATATATCTTTTGAACATGAACTGAAGATAGGACTGCATCTGTTTTACATGTAATGCACTTGCATACGTGGCATTACAAAGAAATTGTAAGCTGACTTGGTACATACATTAATTTTTTAGTTTATTGTTTCAAAAATATGTACTACAATGTCTTCTAAACTATTGCTACCTGACAGATTCCACCAATGCTGGTTCGTCTAATTTATGATCATAGGCTTTCCGACGCGAATACAGTACGTTACGGAGATACTATTTTTCCAGTATCGTATAAAAGACATAGGGTATTGGAAAAATGGGAAAATCTTCAAGCAATAGAGACGTGATACCTTTTTAATCACGATTGATGGAAATCATGAAGCCAGTATGAGAATTTACATGAGCGATGAGATGGAGGTGGAATATGATTTAATATCTTCGAGACCTGATATTACACATGGACATTGGTTTGTGAAAGATATGCAGAAAAATAATGTTCAAGTACTTTATATGTTTTTACACAATTTAATATATCATCATAATAATATAATGAAGCATAATGTATCTTATTACTATATTTTCAGATGTGGATGACATAGATTACACAAAAATAATATCAGAAGAAAGAGAAGAACTAAATAATGATATAATTGTCTAAATTAGTGATGATAAAGATGATCATGACAGTGAGACCGAATGAAATCACATAGATAATCTTGATATTATTGATAATAGTGATGGAGACGACAATATCGAAGATGGACTTGAGGAAATGGGCGAAAATATTATTGAAGAAGTTGCATTTACTCTTATGAAATCTCATGTGGGTACATACTGTAACAGATTGGTAAGTTTTCAATTTATTATTTTTAATGTGGACAATAGTGGAAGATTCTTAAATACCCAAAATTATGAATTGGAAACAATAATTTTGTAGTACATTGATGGGACCCTGTATCCTATCGTAGAAGATTTGGGCAAATTTGGAACACTGAAATTAACGTGACGAATGGAAAGAGAAGGTTCCCGGCCGGCTGGAACAAATTTATGCGGGAAAACGGACTGAAATTTATTGATGTAGTTGTTTTTAGTTTGCTGGCAGATGAAGTAACTTTTGATATAGTAGTTGTTGAGTAGTATTTGGTAATCCTTGTTTATGCTCTGTTTTTTTACCATTTTGGCCTGATTTTTCTATTACTTAGTTGTAGTTTACTATTTTGATTCTGAATATTTGTCAGCAGTCCTCCTTATAGTTTTTAAAGTAATGTACGCTTGTCCTTATGCAATTTTGTTAACTGTTAAACTGCATTTTTTCCAAGATTTCAAACTGCTAAATCGCATCATATTATCACTATGACTTGTCAACTATTTCCCTCATAATTATCCTATGCATCATTCTTTCTATTCTTCATTACTTCTTGGTTTGTTAATTAACTCTCCAATCTTTAAGCCATGTTTAATACCTGTAACCAAGCACAGGTCAAGTTTTAGCGGAATATGAAATCTGCAATGAGCGATTCTGCCTCCGGGAAGAAACGTAGCTATAATTCCAGAGTAGGCCACGTGAATCACATTATAACCTAAACTACGTAGTCTGCAACAGAGTGTTTTCCAAATAAATGTCTTCCCACGGCCACTTGAAGCATATATAAAAAACACGCCACCAGCATTATTTGCGACATTACTGAGCATATAAGTATATGCCTGAAGTTGGTCTTCGTTTAAACTTGTAAATAGCTTCTCATGCTTCTCTCGCTGCTGAGCTTGGTTGTAACCAAGCTCTAACATAATTATCATGTTCTCTAATTCATGTAAAAAACTGGCATCAGGAAAATAATAATGGTGAAATCCTTGAGGATCTTCCCAACATCTTTGAACAATTTTTCTATTAATGCAATAAATGGTATATAGATAAATAAGAACTCTGTAATAGGAGAAGTGATATACAAATGTAGATTACTTAAATAATAGTTTCTTGTAATTCTATAAAGGTGTCGATAAATTTATAAGGTACATAATTCATTATTGCGGGTAAATTTTGGATGGTGGACCAAGGTCCATGTATCCACTCCAGAAATCTGTCATATTCCACATGGTCAGATGATTAGTTTGATTGTACTTCCTACAGTAATTAAAATAAAAATAATCATTGTTATATTTATTCGATTATATGTATCTGAGAAACAATCCAAGCCGATATTCCTTTTGTTTAAATGTTAACTATGTCTGCATCATTTATGATTTGTAACGACAAACATTATGAAAAATAATTTTTGTCGTTCTGTCCTTATATTTAAAGGTTATAAACCCAAAAATATAAATATTGTTTAGCAATCCTTCAGCTAATATCATCCCAAATAATAATATTTACAGTTAGGTTTCCACAGGTGCTCATATGAAGATGCTCCCTGTTAGTGCAGGTTTCCACTGACAATCTTTTACCGAAGACGCTCCAACTGCTGATGAGGGTGATACTCTAGAAAAATGGGGGTTGTATGAGAAATTAAATCTCACCATAGATTCCTCAGATTATTTGTGGTACCTTACAGAGTAAGTATTATCGTCTACTGATATTAATCATTATCATGTCTTTTGAAACATCTGTTTAAACTAATTTTATGATCTTACTCTGTTTTCTCCATCGTGAATATAACATCTAATAAATGGTTCCTCAAGCATGGAAAAGATCATATTCTTACTATTATGTCAGCTGGTCATACTTTGCAAGTGTTCGAAAATGGACAACCATCAGGTAAATAGACTAATGTTGAGCTAATGATTTTTCCGAAGAACCTTCTTGCAAGATGTCAGATTGTAGTTTTACTTGAAGTATATTAAGTGCTCCACAAATTCTGTAAATGAAAGAGATCCTAATATTCTTTAAAAAGAAAAGAAAAAGAGTTTACTCCTGTGTAGAAATCACTTGTTGTTAGTTCTTAACTTATTTGCAGTGTTTCAGTGTTCGTTAACTTACAGAAACGTACCAACCATAAGCACTTGTTTTAATCTGATCTTTAAATTTTTGGCTTTTGTAGAATATGGTTGATGCACAAAATTGTACAATCTTTTGTTTTGGTTAAGTTGGTTTTGGAATAAATTAACTCATTCTGGTTGTTGTCTCCTTTGCTTTTACTATAGCAGAGTTTTGTTTTTATCAATTTTTAGTAATCTAATAGTACAGTATCCGTTCCAGTAGAATATCCAACATCTATTCTTTGGTGTTGATTGCACATATTTCCAGTAGTGTCTAAGTAGACACTTACTTGATAATCATGATTATATTAAGATCATCAAATATATAGGTTAAAACTATTACTTGATCATTATATTAGATCATTAATTTATATCAAATTTGATAATTACGTTGATAGATGAGTGAACTCGTATGACTAATCTTCCCAAAGTGAGACATCCAAAGTTAAAGTACATATGGTTATAACTTATAAGAGCCTGTCCAATGGGAGAAATCCTTATTTAAATTTTTTTACGGGGCAACCATTAAATATAATATGTATAAACTTTGACACTCCGACCATACAAAACCCCTGAAATAAAAGAGTCATTACACTAATAGTCATTAAATTTGTCGAATCTCTTGATTTTGTTTTAAAACAAAAATGCAAAATATGGAAACATTACACTTAAAAGTGTCTGGGAAATAATAATAAAAATGGATTGGTACGACTAAAATGATAAAAAAACTGGAAATGCCATGATCACCCTATGCATTCAAAACAAAGATCCAGGCGAAAATGGACATTTACCTCTCCTAAAAAAAGAAACAAATGGTTGTAATTAGAATTCAGGTTTATCACTGAACTATATATCGGGAAAGTGTCAAGGTTATCACTTTTATATGTGCTAAAATAATAACAAACTGCTTACCAATTTTATTTTCTTGCTGGTAGACCTAGCGGATCCTGGAGTATGTCCATGGTCCGTAATTTCTACCACATCAGACTGTAAAAAATATAGTCACTGAATCATCAATTAGTGAATGATATGAGATACAAAAAATAAATAGTTTAAGGATCATATGATGAAATCTGAGCATTAACATAAGACTTACATTTACTGAGTTTGAAATTTCAGAGGCCACTGTATTTGCAGACATGGAAGATATGGAGCCATTAGTATCATAAGCATCAATTACATAGTAAATTGAACTATTGAGGATGATGTTATCATCATTGAGCTGAATTCGAAGTGTAATCTCTTTCCCTGCAATAGCCTTAATATGTGGAGGATATGTTCCTGAATCCTAAAAAATAATTGATTCTGACAAATAAATTTATTACAAAATAGGAATTAAAAGTTGAATTTAAAACAAAGATACCATAATAATAAATTGGCACACATCGAAACCCTCGGCAATAAGTATTGTTACTATTTTACCCACCAGTTATTTTACAGTACAATTATAGAGGACGAAATTAAACGCTTCTGTAGAGTCTTCTGCAAGTAGAAAAATCTTGAACCTAAACATTAAAAAAATAATTAAGAACTTATGTGATTTTTTGAAGTTTCATATAACTGTAAACTGGTTTAGTTTACGATTATACAACCTTTTTTGAGGAACATGATTGTTTTAATTGGATGTGGACCATTTATATTTTCCTTCCAGTTTTATGACTTCTCCAGAGCAATCCATCTTGCTGCATCTACGGTACCATTAGCCGATACTCCTATCCACATTATTAACTTTTACTTTGTATAGAAAAATCATCTAAAAAATGATTAACATATGATGAATAAAATTGTTTGGAGGCAGTAGAAAAAAAATAAACTCAAATTTCAATACATATGTAGTTAGTAAAACTGTGTAAAACAAATAATTAATTAATACCTTCGAAAAATCAGTTGCAGTTTTCTCACTAAGTTCTTTTAGCGTGATAGTATGAATAGTAGAGAAATTGACCCTTTGGATTCAGTTGATGATGATATAGCTTTTCTCGAAAGAACACAACCTTCTTCACGGAGTCTAATTCGAGAAATGCAGTACATGTAATAATTTTGGTATTGAGAATAAATACATACTAAATAGCCATTATTACTCAAATATGAACCTCTGTCTTATCTCAAAAACGGCATCATGGTCCAGGTTTACATAAATTTTGGAAGCAGGTATAGTGCTAATCTGAACAGAGGCTGCAACCAAGAAAATTTAAAAATTAAGCTTCATTGCTGTAATATTTTTGATAGTTTTATTAATAAAGAGGTTAGTTCATTAAAAATTAACTAACTATGAAAAATCTGAAGTTTGGTAGTGGTCAACATGACAATCACTCGCTCTTCTTTTGAAATCTCTTTATAACGTGCATCAATTGCAATTGCAAGATTACCCTACACGATAACTTTGGAGGAATGCCTAGAATAAAATAATAGATGAAGTAATAGTAAACATACAATATGGAAAGTAATATTAAATATATGTACACAAACAATAATCAGAAAGAACAAAGAAAATTAATACCTTCCATCAGTAATCCGAAAATGGACAATGTCCCTTTGACCAAACTTAGTACCAATCTTGGAAAGCTCCTCAAAACTATTTAATACTCCCATAACATCTACAATCAATCTTGATGTTAGACACTTTGCGTGGAAAAAAATTACTTGAAAATTTTAAAAAAAGGATTGTGTCCTCAAAACATGTTGCGAATTCTGGAAATTTTGTACCACCGTTTGCTTGTGCAATAACAAATAATTCACTCAGATCCACAAATTCAAATTTTTGGGTAGATATCATAACATCATCATCAACAGGATCTACAGTTGTCGTATGTGAGAAATTAATTATTAACCTAGAGGAAAAATGTTTTAGTGTTCCAAGAGCTTTTTTGGTGTAAAAAATAGAAAACACGTAAACGCCACCCTCCACTATCTTATCATAATGCATTTTTCCAGTAATCTGGATATATGTAATCATGTACATGACAATCCTACATAAACAAACAATGGTGAAGAAGTGGTTAAACATAGCAAACATTTTATAAACAAATTGATATTTAAATATAATTTAAGTAACTATTATAAGTTAAAAAAATATAGATTTTACACTATCATCCAGCAGAATGAGGTTATATTTCTTGATGACATCGCTTGCGGTAGAAGAATTTGGAACCGAAGGCCACATTCGAGTTACTCTTGCTTTAATTTACCAGGTAGTTCTAGAGAGGTCGAGAGAAGATAGTTGATCGGACATTGTTGCTAAAAATCTGGAAAATCGTATATTCAGCGCATTAGTTCGAATCAATTCAACTTTTAACAACATGATAGATACATAAAAAACCATGAGAAAATTGAAAATCAAAAATAGTTGAGTATTATTACGTTTGTGTAGTGGTTGCTAATTGTTAGTAGGAAGATGTTACGACCGGCATTTTATGTAATATTATTTGTGGATTGGGTATAATATTAAAGTCAAATGAAAATATATTCAATGATTGTACGCTAGTGTGAGTGAAAGTTTCTGTATTATAAATTTGCTTTGTGTAGTATATGATTTTTCAAAGCAAGAGTTTATTTAATTTCTTTATTTTTGATTTATAAGGAATATTCTAAGCTTTGGAAAAAATTTCTTTTAAAAGGTATTTTGTTCACAAATTTTGAAAATGATTTTATAAAGTCTCTAAAAATCCAAGCTATTTTATGATATAAAATTCTATAATTTTTGAACTTGTATTTTATTTTATAAAAATAAATCATTGTAAATTTTAGTTGTCATATTTATCAAATTACATAAGAGACCATGCATGCAAATCACCCTTCTATTCTCTCAAAGGGCAAACAAGACTCTTCCAACCCCACTAACTCATTTGATTATTACCAAATTACTACCTTAGCCTTGCATGCAAAATGGCCTAACTTTAACCAAGGGACATTTTTGTAAGTTCTCACTTTCACTCATCATTTGTAAACCAAATAGCATAAAACAAAGAAATCAAAGTGGGAGAAGTCATTCTCATTCCACACTCCAACACATCACAAATTTCTCTCCTTTTCCCCCCTCCCACCTTGCTCTCGGCCGAAGGCCAAAATCCCCCACCCCCTTCCATTTTTCAATTCATTCTTCATCTTCCCAAGTGTAAATCTTTTACCTACATTCATCTTATATACTTTCCAAGTGTTTTGTGACTTGGAAGTTGAAGTTCCATGGATGCATGTGTAGTTCTTATGTGATCTCCAAAGAGAAACTCTTGATTCTTGTGAATTCAAGAGCTCTCTATGAGATATATTATGTATATGTGCTAACTAAGTGTTTTATGGAGATATCATGCTTTAAAATACTTTGGATGCTACTGAAATTTCATTATATATTTATGTTTAGCCATGCATGTTAGTTTTAAGACATTAAAATGATGATCAACTATGTTTTGCATGCTACTCTTTTCGAAATCATGTAGTTATGTTTAAAAATCTATAAATTCGAAATATGTGTGCTTAAAATAGATTGTTTCCATGATAAATTTCTTGTTAATACTTAAAAGAAGTTATATTTCATGATTATTAAGGATGAGTATTAGGTGCAAGTCGATTTTACAAGCATTTAAAACTTTACGCCTAGTCAAAATCTTGTTATGTGCTTTCCATGAGTTGCATGTTATATTTTTGGTTGCATATTGTTGTTTTTGGGCATGGATGATCTCACCCAAGTTTATTTTGAGAATAAGGGAGTTATTTCAGTAGATCACCATGTATAAGTCATGGTTTAAGTATTGAGTTGTTGTTAGTTGAGTTTGTCAAGTCAAAACCTTGGAAAATGAGAGTTATAGTTTCTGCAGAAAAATCAGTATAGCACCCTGAGGTTAGAGTGAGTTTTGACCATGTCATTGATGTGCACTTTGAGGCCCAAGCGACCAGAAGTTAGTATTGGGAGTATATAAAAGGTTTTAGGAGTTGGTTGGAGGTTTGCATATCATTTGATTAGGTGCACAAGTAGAATCACAAAATCTGTCCAGAAGGGGACAGTTTTGTTGCAACTTAGAAATAGGGAGATTTGACCATGTCATGGGTAGGCCCTCATTAGGCCCAATTGGGCCTTAGTTAGAGGGTATGTCAGAGAAGTTTTTCCAACCATAGTTCAAAGGATATGAGCTAGAACCATGTGTCACAAGTTAATTCAAGTCAGGGCATTTTCTGCCCAGAAAAACAGGGGAACCTTGGACTTTTAGCTTAGGCCCAAGAAGGCCCAAGCCAGGCCCTTGAGCCACATCAAGTTTTTGAGATGCCCTTAGGTCAGGAGAGTCTTGTGTAAAATTTTTGAAGGAAAACTTGTAGTTTAAGAGTGTCTAATGTACTCAAGAAACCATAGTTGTCATTCTGAAATTTGCACCAGTGAGCACTATCACTTATCACATAGTTTTAGAACACTTAGAAGTGAGTATTAGGTCGACCACCATAGTTGTAAGATATTATAAGGTCAGTAGAGCAAAAGGCACAAGTGAGGGTCAATAGGTTTTGGATAATTTAGGAAAGGCACATCGAGTTAGGAAGCCAAAATTTGAAGACCTTGTCTAGTTTAGCGACCAAGTGATTTAAGTTGTGAGTCGAGATCATTCAAGTCTAGTGTTGCATTATGGTATATATGGTGTTATTTGGTGTTAATATATGATATGTGAATATGTGGCTATGTGTGTGCAATTATAATTTAAAGGTGAATATAAATTAAGTGCATATAGGCCTAAGTGTCATCCGTGTTTAATTTTGAGTTGTAAATAGGTTAAGTTGGTGAGAATATATTATAATGAGGATTATTATTATTTATGTAGGATCTCGAGATGAGGGAAAACTTGCCATAAAAGTCGAGTGAAGCTCCAGTTGCTCCTACCAGTCAGACCAGACCAGCCTATCTCAAGGCAAGTGATTCAACTTGACCTTCGTATTTACTACAAATAGTTCTTATATATTGATGCAACTATCCTGAGTCATTTTGATGTATTTAAATCACGCGTATCTTTCGTTTATCTTTGAATTATATAGAAATGTCATGAACCCTTGAGTATGTAATGCAAGTAGATCAAAAGTCTTTTCATGATAGTTAAATGCCATGATAAAATGAAGAGTTGTTACTTGATTGATCCTCTTGATTAACATGCTGATGATTCCTAAGTAATTATATTTCATCCTGATACTTGAACCCCTATAGAACCTTACCTTGAACTCTGATAATCAGAAACTTACCCACATGATTCCTCATTGATTGATACCCTCTTTCCTATCCTAAAGCTTGACAATTCTGATATATATATACATCCTGAGCTAGAGATCATTACCTTAACACCCATAGTATTCGTGAAGCTTATCTTCTTAATGATCCAATACCTGTACCTTGACGAGAAACCATTGCTTTAAACCCAGTTTGGCATTACCCCTTCATATTATCCATAAGATTCACCATATTTTCCTGTCCAAGTTCTGACATATGAAAACCTTTTGGTTACCCTAATAGAGTAAAGTTTTGTGAATCATGGCCCTGAGATTTAGTACCATATTTCCCATGTTTCGAGTTGATCTATAATCCTTTGATAAAAAAAAATGTTTACTGCAAAAAGAGATTTTGTCATAATTCGGCATCAGTTTTTGAAATAAATAAAATGAGGGTTTTTCAGTCCCAAAGGGGGATAAATGTTTCTTTGAATGGTGGATCTGGACTGAGACGCGAGTCCTTTCCACACTTATATTAGGCTTAAAAGTTGCCTAGGGATTCCCAATAATGTTTTAGAACCCAGCGAGGTTCGGGATTACTTCGCGGCTGATCACCGGCTGTAATCCGTAGCGTCATAAAATGATTTTGATTAAGACATGATTTTAAAATTGTTTTGATGCAAGCAAAATGATGCCATCTCACATAGTTTTTATCTCTCATTACCTTTGGTTATGTCTTTCCATTGTCATTCTTAAAAGTATATCTCAATTTATGTTTTGTGTCGTACTGTTAGCACTTGTTGAGCATTTGGCTCACTTCTTTCTTTACCCTGATATTACAGCTGCAGCTATGGTTAGATTCAAGCAGACTGCCCGTAAGACCTGTGATGCTGATGCTTATGTTCGAGCTCAGGTAGAATAAGTAATAATAGTTGTGTGAGGACTCGGTATTTTAAATCAGATGTAATAGTTGGTAGTGTTGGGCTGTTCCAAACCCTAAACTGTAAGATCTTGGATTTTGGTTGTGTATTCTTCATTAAAATGATGTAATAGCTATATTTATTTTGCTGTTTAAGTTGGGGGTGTGACAGGTTTTGGTATCAGAGCCACGGTTTAGAGTCCCTGGACAGCCCAAATAGGTTATAGAATATATGTGTAGGATATAGATAATATGCGAGAGAGTAGGTTAAGTAAATTATTATTAATACTCCTCTTATTATTGGTTTTCAGCAAAGGGCGCATTCCTCGTCATCCTCTGGGTCGGACGACACTATTGCTTTCTCCGTGTATGCTGAGTTGAGGCGCGAGTTCGACATGCTTCAGGGCAAGTATGACCGACTGATAGACTGACTGAAGAACGTGTATCCGGATAGCCGAAACTACGAAGGGAAGCCCAAGGAGCAGATGACTGCGAGACTTGAGACCTTGGTTCAGTACGTCAATACTAAGCTTGAGGAGATGCCAGCGCACCGGGACCGTACCAGCCAGTATGTCATTCAGATGGTGGCGGATGAGCTCCAGAGCATTGTGAAGACGCTTCAAGAGGAAAAGACTACCAAGCCCCGTTCAGATGGAGTGGAGCCTTAGTTCTTTCCATTTACCTTTCATGTTGTTGTACTATCAGACTCTATGGAATCCCCAGTTGTTTCCGTTTTTCCTTTAAATAAGCCTGTTATTCCTAGAATCAGACTATGTCCCAATCCTATGTACTGTGACCTTTAAAATTTCAATAATTATGTGCTATTGTTCCATTTGCTCTCAACTGTTATTTTGTGTTTTTATCATCATATCTGCTTAATTTGGAAACTTGACCCTATATGAAAATAAGAATGCCATGCGATACCCTCGAATCATTTTATCATTCATATATGTTTTGACACAACACTTATTTCAGGATCATGCCTCCCAAAAAGAAGAACCCAACAACCACCTTCACCACAGACCCAAATATTCTTCGACTACTGGAAATCTTGCAACAGCAAACCAATGCTATAGCTCAACAACAACTAACTCTTCAACAACGAATTGAAAACCAAGATAACCGTGAGCCACACCAACCACCTGAACCACCAGTACCACCTAGACAAATTGTCACTTTCAAAGCTTTTTAGAATGTGAATCCACCTGTATTTCATGATACCACTGATCCAGTGATAGCTAACACATGGATCAAGGAGATGGAAAGGGCTTTTGAGTTGGTACAGTTAGGAGACGATCAGAAGACGCCGTATGCTACTTACTTCTTGAAGGGAGAAGTCATCTATTGGTGGGAATCAGTAAAGGCTATGGAAGTCACTCAGCAGGTTTCTTGGGAGAGATTTAAAAAGTTATTTCTGGACAAGTATTACCCTAAGTACATGCAGAATCAGATGGAGCTAAAATTTCTTGAGTTGAAGCAAGGGAACATGACTGTATTAGAGTATGAGAAGAAGTTCACTGAGTTGTCAAGGTTTGTGACAAAGTATACCAGCACTGAGGAGGAAAAAGCAAAGAAATTTCAGCAAGGATTGGAGCCTTGGATCAGAGATAGGGTGGCTATGTTTGAGCTTGAAACTTATGCGGGAGTAGTACAGAAAGCTGCTCTGATTGAGAATAATGGGATGCAGTCAAGGAAAGAGAGGGATAACAAGAAGAGGAAGGTTCCGTTTTATTGAGAAAAGTCTGAAGCTGGAAGTTCGCAAGATCGGAATGTAAAGAGGATTGGTTTTCAGAAGGGCGGAAATTTTCAAAAGAAGGGAAATTTGGGCAAAAGGCAAGAATCAAAAGGAAACAACCAGGAAAGCCAAGGGCAAGTTGGAGAAAACAGGTTCCAGAGACCGGAATGCAAGCACTGTGGAAGAAGGTACCCTGGAGTATGCAATAAGCTGAGCATGACCAGTTATAGGTGCAATCAGAAGGGACATTTGGCAAATGAGTGCAAGATACCGAAGCCAGGAGTTACATGCTACAAGTGTGGGAAGACTGGACACATGGCTAGGGAGTGTAAGGCAACAGGACCAGTCAAAGCTCTGATGAACGTGGCAAGTACCAGTGCAAGCGTGCCAGCTGAGGTATTGGCATTACCTCCACCACCCGCACCAACCCCGCAAGAAACAGCAAGGACATTTGATCTAAAGATGAAAGATGCTGTTCAGAATTCTGAGGTGATAGCAGGTACACTTTTACTCAATAATGTCAAAGCTAAAGTATTGATTGATTCGGGAGCAACAAGATCTTTCATATCAGAATCTTTTGTTGATAAGCTCCAATGTGATAAAATGGTTATGAGTGAGGTAGTAAATGTGGTAATTGCGAACCAAGAGAAGATTCCTATAAATCAATTTTGTCCAAAGTGTGAGATCGATATTTCGGGATATAAGTTTTCAACCGACTTGATACTCTTCAAGTTGGGAGAGTTTGATATAATTTTAGGAATGGATTGGTTAGGAGAGAATAGCGCTCAGATAAATTGTAAGACCAAGAGAGTGTATTTAAAGACGAAGAGTGGAGAGAAGGTAGTATTTAAGGGGCAGAGGCAAGAGCAACTATTTCTTACAATCGTTCAGGCTAAGAAGTTGCTTAGAAAAGGTTGTGAGTCGTTCCTAGCATATGTAGTGGATTCAGAGAGAGGAAGCCTCAGCATGGAAGATATTCCTGTAGTTAGTGAGTTCCCCGATGTGTTTCCCGACGAACTACCAGGCTTACCACCAGATCGACAAATTGAGTTTGAGATCAACCTTGCTCCAGGCACGGACCCAGTTTTAAAGGCCCCATATAGGATGGCACCAGCAGAAATGAAAGAGTTGGCGAGCCAGCTACAAGAATTATTGGATAAAGGAGTGATACGACCAAGTACGTCGCCATGGGGAGCACCTGTTCTGTTTGTAAAGAAGAAAGATGGGAGTATGCGTCTATGCATAGATTACCGGGAGTTGAATAAGGTGACGATCAAGAACCGCTACCCGCTACCAAGGATAGATGACCTTTTTAATCAATTGAAGGGAGCAAAATGCTTTTCAAAGATTGATTTGAGATCAGGATACCATCAATTAACGATCAAAGAAGAAGATATTCCTAAGACCGTATTCAGGACCAGATATGGGCATTATGAATTCCTAGTAATGCCATTTGGATTGACCAACGCTCCGGCTGCATTTATGGATCTGATGAATCGGGTATTTAAGAAGTATTTGGACAAATTTGTCATGGTATTCATTGATGACATCCTTATTTATTCTAAGTCGGAAGAAGAACATAAGCAGCACCTCTGGATAGCCTTGGAGATAATCCGACAAGAGAAGTTGTATGCCAAGTTCACCAAATTTGAGTTTTGGTTAAAGGAAGTTCAATTTTTGGGGCATGTTATTGGAAATGAGGGAGTTAAAGTGGATCCGGCAAAGATTGAGGCAGTTATGAGTTGGGAGAGGCCAAAGACTCCTACGGAAGTGTGAAGTTTTCTAGGATTAGCCGGATACTATAGAAGATTCGTCAAGGATTTCTCGAAGATCGCCACGCCATTGACCAAGTTAACCAGAAAGAATCAAAAGTTTGAATGGAGTGCAGAATGTGAAGATAGCTTTCAAGAGTTAAAGCAGAAGTTGGTAACAGCTCCGGTGTTGGTACTTCTAGATGATCAAGGGAATTTTGTAATATTCAGCGACGCTTCACATAAGGGTTTGGGTTGTGTGTTGATGCAACACAGTAAAGTGATCGCATATGCGTCAAGACAGTTGAAGCCGCATGAGTTAAAGTACCCGACGCATGACTTGGAACTAGCCGCCATAGTGTTCGCACTCAAGATCTGGAGACATTACCTCTATGGAGAGAAGTGTGAAATCTACACGGATCACAAGAGTTTAAAGTACATTTTTACTCAGAAAGAGCTCAATATGAGGCAGAGGAGATGGCTGGAATTGATCAAGGACTATGACTGTTCGATAAATTACCATCCTGAAAAGGCGAACGTAGTGGCCGATGCTCTGAGTAGGAAGGAGAGATTGAATATGATGATAACATCAAAAGAGTTAACTGAAGAAATCAAAAAATTGGAATTGGAACTTTGTGCTTATGGAAAAGTCGAGGGAGTTTGTCGTGCAATGACCTTTCAGCCAACACTAGTGGAAAAGATAAAGAAGTGTCAAGAGGAAGTAATGGAAAAAAGAGAAGAATCAGTTATCTGGAGAGGAGATTAATACTCAAAGGAATGAGCAAGGGATACTAAGGTTTTCATCCAGAATATGGATTCCCCATGTACCTGAATTAAAGAATGAGATCCTCCATGAAGCCCACAATTCGAAATTTTCAATCCACCCGGGAAGCACCAAGATGTATCGAGACTTAAAGAAGAACTTTTGGTGGCCAAATATAAAGCGAGATGAGGCAGAATGGGTTGCGAAGTGCTATACTTGTCAGAAAGTAAAGGCAGAACATCAACGACCAAGCGGATTAATTCAGCCCCTGAAGATTCCAGAATGGAAATGGGAAAATATCGCTATGGACTTTATAGTAGGACTACCGCGAACGAAATCCGGACATGACGCAATATGGGTTATAATTGATCGTCTTACGAAGTCGGCGCATTTCCTTCCAATAAACGAGAAGTCATCATTGGACAAGTTGGTTCATTTGTATGTGCGCGAAATCGTACTAAGGCATGGAGTACCCGTATCAATAGTTTCAGACAGAGATCCCCGATTTAACTCGAGATTCTGGAAGCAATTTCAGGAATGACTTGGCACAAAGTTGAATATGAGCACGGCGTACCACCCGCAGACTGATGGCCAGAGTGAAAGGACAATTCAAACAATTGATGATATGTTGCGCAGTTGTGCAATCGATTTTGCAGGAAGTTGGGATGACCATTTGCCGTTGATTGAATTCTCTTACAAGAACAGCTATCATTCCAGTATCGGCATGCCACCATACGAAGCTTTGTACGGGAAAAAATGTAGATCACCAATAAGTTGGGATGAAGTAGGAGAAGGAAAAATTCTCAGCCCAGATTTGGTACGACAGTTGCATGATTCGGTCAAGTTAATTCAGAAAAGGTTGCTTGCTGCTCAAGATAGACAGAGGAAGTATGCGGATCCAGCGCGTAAGGACGTTCAATTCCAAATTGGCGAAGCTGTGTTGCTGAAGGTGTCACCTAGAAAAGGGTTGATAAGATTTGGCAAGAAAGGGAAGTTAGCACCTAGATGCATAGGTCCTTTTGAGATTTTGAGTCAAGTGGGAAAGGTGGCCGACGAGTTGGCCTTACCACCTCAGTATCGGCATGTGCATAATGTGTTCCATGTGTCGTTGCTTAAGAAGTACAATCCTGACGCTAGCCATGTGATAGAATATGAACCTGTAGAAATTCAGGCAGACCTGTCATTTGTGGAGCAACCGGTTAAAATACTCGACTGGCAAGTAAAGAGTCTTAGAAATAAGTCAGTATAGTTAGTAAAAGTACTTTGGAGGAACCCTAAGGTCGAAGAGTCGACTTGGGAGTTAGAGTCTGATATGTGTTCCCGGCATCCTCATCTTTTCTCTTAGATTCTGGGGACAGAATCCCTTAAGGGGGAGAGGATGTTACGACCGGCATTTTATGTAATATTATTTGTGGATTGGGTATAATATTAAAGTCAAATGAAAATATATTCAATGATTGTACGCTAGTGAGTGAAAGTTTCTGCATTATAAATTTGCTTTGTGTAGTATATGATTTTTCAAAGCAAGAGTTTATTTAATTTCTTTATTTTTGATTTATAAGGAATATTCTAAGCTTTGGAAAAATTTTCTTTTAAAAGGTATTTTGTTCACAAATTTTGGAAATGATTTTATAAAGTCTCTAAAAATCCAAGTTATTTTATGATATAAATTCTATAATTTTTGAACTTGTATTTTATTTTATAAAAATAAATCATTGTAAATTTTAGTTGTCATATTTATCAAATTACATAAGAGACCATGCATGCAAATCACCATTCTATTCTCTCAAAGGGCAAACAAGACTTTTCCAACCCCACTAACTCATTTGATTATTACCAAATTACTACCTTAGCCTTGCATGCAAAATGGCCTAACTTTAACCAAGGGACATTTTTGTAAGTTCTCACTTCCACTCATCATTTGTAAACCAATTAGCATAAAACAAAGAAATCAAAGTGGGAGAAGTCATTCTCATTCCACACTCCAACACACCACAAATTTCTCTTCTTTTCCCCCCTCCCACCTTGCTCTCGGCCGAAGGCCAAAATCCCCCACCCCTTCCATTTTTTCAATTCATTCTTCATCTTCCCAAGTGTAAATCTTTTACCTACATTCATCTTATATACTTTCCAAGTGTTTTGTGACTTGGAAGTTGAAGTTCCATGGATGCATGTGTAGTTCTTATGTGATCTCCAAAGAGAAACTCTTGATTCTTGTGAATTCAAGAGCTCTCTATGAGATATATTATGTATATGTGCTAACTAAGTGTTTTATGGAGATATCATGCTTTAAAATCCTTTGCATGCTACTGAAATTTCATTATATATTTATGTTCAGCCATGCATGTTAGTTTTAAGACATTAAAATGATGATCAACTATGTTTTGCATGCTACTCTTTTCGAAATCATGTAGTTATGTTTAAAAATCTATAAATTTGAAATATGTGTGCTTAAAATAGATTGTTTCCATGATAAATTTCTTGTTAATACTTAAAAGAAGTTATATTTCATGATTATTAAGGATGAGTATTAGGTGCAAGTCGATTTTGCAAGCATTTAAAACTTTACGCCTAGCCGAAATCTTGTTATGTGCTTTCCATGAGTTGCATGTTATATTTTTGGTTGCATGTTGTTGTTTTTGGGCATGGATGATCTCACCCAAGTTTATTTTGAGAATAAGGGAGTTATTTCAGTAGATCACCATGTATAAGTCATGGTTTAAGTATTGAGTTGTTGTTAGTTGAGTATGTCAAGTCAAAACCTTGGAAAATGAGAGTTATAGTTTCTGCAGAAAAATCAGTATAGCACCCTGAGGTTTAGAGTGAGTTTTGACCATGTCATTGGTGTGCACTTTGAGGCCCAAGCTACCAGAAGTTAGTATTGGGATTATATAAAAGGTTTTAGGAGTTGGTTGGAGGTTTGAATGTCATTTGATTAGGTACACAAGTAGAATCACAAAATCTGTCCAGCAGGGGACAGTTTTGTTGCAACTTAGAAATAGGGAGATTTGACCATGTCATGGTTAGGCCCGCATTAGGCCCAATTGGGCCTTAGTTAGAGGGTATGTCAGAGAAGTTTTTCCAACCATAGTTCATAGGATATGAGCTAGAACCATGTGTCACAAGTTAATTCAAGTCAGGGCATTTTCTGCCCAGAAAAACAGGGGAACCTTGGACTTTTAGCTTAGGCCGAAGAAGGCCCAAGCCAGGCCCTTGAGCCACATCAAGTTTGTGAGATGCCCTTAGGTCAGGAGAGTCTTGTGTAAAAGTTTTGAAGGAAAACTTATAGTTTAAGAGTGTCAAATGTACTCAAGAAATCATAGTTGTCATTCTGAAATTTGCACCAGTGAGCACTATCACTTATCACATAGTTTTAGAACACTTAGAAGTGAGTATTAGGTCGACCACCATAGTTGTAAGATAGTATAAGTTCAGTAGATAAAAAGGCACAAGTGAGGGTCAATAGGTTTTGGATAATTTAGGAAAGGCACATCGAGTTAGGAAGCCGAAATTTGAAGACCTTGTCTAGTTTAGCGACCAAGTGACTTAAGTTGTGAGTCGAGATCATCCAAGCCTAGTGTTACATTATGGTATATATGATGTTATTTGGTGTTAATATATGATATGTGAATATGTGGCTATGTGTGTGCAATTATAATTTAAAGGTGAATATAAATTAAGTGCATATAGGCCTAAGTGCCATCCGTGTTTAATTTTTAGTTGTAAATAGGTTAAGTTGGTGAGAATATATTATAATAAGGATTATTATTATTTATGTAGGATCTCGAAACGAGGGAAAACTTTCCATAAAAGTCGAGTGAAGCTCCAGTTGCTCCTACCAGTCAGACCAGACCAGCCTATCTCAAGGCAAGTGATTCAACTTGACCTTCGTATTTACTATAAATAGTTCTTATATATTGATGCAACTATCCTGATCATTTTGATATATTTAAATCAAGCGTATCTTTCGTTTATCTTTGAATTATATAGAAATGTCATGAACCCTTGAGTATGTAATGCAAGTAGATCAAAAGTCTTTTCATGATAGTTAAATGCCATTATAAAATGATTAGTTGTTACTTGATTGATCCTCTTGATTAACATGCTGATGATTCCTAAGTAATTATATTTCATCCTGATACTTGAACCCCTATAGAACCTTACCTTGAACTCTGAAAATCAAAAACTTACCCACATGATTCCTCATTGATTGATACCCTCTTTCCTATCCTAAAGCTTGACAATTCTGATATATATATACATCATGAGCTAGAGATCATTACCTTAACACCCATACTATTCGTGAAGCTTATCTTCTTAATGATCCAACACCTGTACCTTGACGAGAAACCATTGCTTTAAACCCAGTTTGGCATTACCCCTTCATATTATCCATAAGACTCACCATATTTTCCTGTCCAAGTTCTGACATATGAAAACCTTTTGGTTACCCTAATAGAGTAAAGTTTTGTGAATCATGGCCCTGAGATTTATTACCATATTTCCCATGTTTCGAGTTGATCTATAATCCTTTGATAAAAAAAATGTTTACTGCAAAAAGAGATTTTGTCATAATTCGGCATCAGTTTTTGAAATAAATAAAATGAGGGTTTTTCAGTCCCAAAGGGGGATAAATGTTTTCTTTGAATGGTGGATCTGGACTGAGACGCGAGTCCTTTCCGCACTTATATTAGGCTTAAAAGTTGCCTAGGGATTCCCAATAATGTTTTAGAACCTAGTGAGGTTCGGGATTACTTCGCGGCTGATCACCGGCTGTAATCCGTAGCGTCATAAAATGATTTTGATTAAGACATGATTTTAAAATTGTTTTGATGCAAGCAAAATGATGCCATCTCACATAGTTTTTATCTCTCGTTACCTTTGGTTATGTCTTTCCATTGTCATTCTTAAAAGTATATCTCAATTTATGTTTTGTGTCGTACTGTTAGCACTTGTTGAGCATTTAGCTCACTTCTTGCTTTACCCTGATATTACAGCTAGCAGCTATGGTTAGATTCAAGCAGACTGCCCGTAAGACCTGTGATGCTGATGCTTATATTCGAGCTCAGGTAGAATAAGTAATAATAGTTGTGTGAGGACTCGGTATTTTAAATCAGATGTAATAGTTGCTAGTGTTGGGCTGTTCCAAACCCTAAACTGTAAGATCTTGGATTTTGGTTGTGTATTCTTCATTAAAATGATGTAATAGCTATATTTATTTTGCTGTTTAAGTTGGGGGTGTGACATAACTCACTTTCTAGTTGGGGTGCATCAGGACAACAAGAACTATAAATAACCTGACAGAATCTAGCAAAATATACAGTATTTCTATCTTCTGTCATCCTATCCCCAATAAAGCCTAAAACATCATTTTCATAATCAAAATGAGTTTGATTTATGAGAGCATACACGATTTGTTGACTGAGAATTAGGATTGCATCAAAATTTGAACACTTATTTGCAAAAGTCCTGGTAATGCAGTCAAAGAAGAAACTTCATTCCCTCCTTATGTGGGGTCTCTTCAACTGTCCCAGCTTCGCCAGAGTTTTCTCATAGCCCAGATTGGCCATTAGCTATTGAAGAACTGGCTCTTCAACTATTGAATATGTGCAGTTTTCTGGCAGATGGAGTGCTTGTCGAATTGTGGCCAAAGTCACCACATGGGCATCCTCCCCTGTTGTAAATATAATACTTGGGGACCCATTGGCACCTCCATCATCATACACGCCTGACCTCCAGAACTTCAGCACTTGAGTTCCTGAGAATGTATCTGGTTGGGTCAGTGCATAACATATATTAGATTTAGCGAGAAAGTCCTGAACGAAATGAAGATCTGATGGGGCTTCACTCTTGCTAAGAATAGCCAAGTAATTGTTGGGGACAAACTTCGCTCCATTGAAAATAATGTCTTTTGGTGCCATTTCCGTAAGAAATAAGTGAGAAAATATATTATGCACAAGGTGTTTGATAAAAGTCCTGTATAAAAAAGCTTAAGAGAATATTAGAGAGAGAGAGAGATAGAATAAGAGAGATTAAGAATAGAAAAGTAGGTAAAAGATTAGAAAACCTTTTAACTCCCATATATATACTCTCTCCACTCAACAATCCTTTTTGGAAGTAAAACTGACGCATGTACACCTGTCAGCCAGTAAATAGTTAAAGCAAAGTTAGTGGGCACGAGAAATAAGCAATAATTAACGTGCACATGCAGTTTTTTAAGACAAACACGTTTACCACTAACCCAAATGATTATGAATATTTTTATCTCACCTAATTATATTCAGATTAAATATGACTGTTTCAGTATTTACCACAAATAAGTCAAGTAAAGAATAATGCCACATAAGCATCAGAGTTTCCATCAGGATTTAATATCAGAACTTGACTATTATCAGATTTTAACAGTCATCAGAACATGGCTTCTCAACTCAAAAAGTGAATGTTTGTATATGTGCTTCTTCATACAAATACTAATTTGTTTCTTCATAGTTTAATCATTAGAACTTCCATCAGAACTTGTCCTCAGAATTTATGCAAATGACACTTAACTGTTTATCTGAAACAAATTAATCACCACAGTAATTTTCATCATTCATATGGAGTGATAGTGTGTACATTAGCAAAATATCAGATAAATATTAAAGTCTGATAAACTTCAGTACATCTTAGAAATAAGGCATAACTAAGAAAAGTGCATAAAATCCATAATTAATAATGAAGTCTACTATATGATAAATTTGTGCATGAGTCCACCTCAACTGTTTGTGCTCATTTCATGCATCTTTTGAAATTCCTTTTTACAGTGGCTTCTCAGTGTAAGTGAGTCACAACTGCTTGTTAGAATTTATGCTATTATCAGAGTATTTCTCCAGTAATCAGAGAATGTGAAAAGTCACCAAGAAAAATTTATTTGCTTTTCTATTGCATATTACTTAATACCAGCAATGCACTTGGGTCTTCCCTTCCACATAGTTACTCTAGATCTCAAAGGAGTACCTGACTTTATTTTTCTTTTCTTTTCCTTCAGATAAGTGAGGTTTTTCAGCATTTAGTTCATCCCTAAGATTTACTGACATCATAATTTGACAGATAAGAAGCAAGAATCAAGTTTGTGACTTAGTAATAAGATACACAAAGTAAATTTGACTAAGCTCAAAATCAGAATTTGCTTGTGTTAATGAATTTTCACATAAACAACTAATTCAGACATGGGATTTCTAGTATGTTAAAGACTACTAGGTCAGCATCTAGCACAGTAATCCTCATTGGATTGAATAGTCACAGAACATTCAAATCACTATCAGAGTATAAAGATCCATATCAAATAAAAATCAACATTTAATGTATTTCAATTTAAGCACAGATTACATGAAGATAAGATAATCTGTAAACACTGATCATAAATTCTGATGCATAGGAACAAAAACTGAAGCAGATTTAGAGAAAGAACCTGAAACCATTCCAAGTTCATTTACCAGTCTTGTAAAAGTAGCTTCACATAATGGTTTTGTGAAGATATCTGCTAGTTGTTGATCTGTTGGAACACAATGCATTTCCACTGTACCTTCCATCACATGTTCCCTTATGAAATGGTACCTAATGCTGATATGCTTTGTCATTAGGTGTTGAACTAGATTACCTGTCATAGCAATAACACTTTGATTATCACAGTAAATAGGTATTTTTTAAATTCTAACCCATAATCCAGTAACTGATTCTTCATCCAAAGAATCTGTGCACAACAGCTTCCTGCAGCAATATATTATGCTTCTGTAGTTGATGTGGAAATTGATTTATGTTTCTTGCTAAACCAAGAAACTAATCTGCCTCCAAGAAATTGACAGCTTCCACTTGTTCTTTTCCTGTCTATTTTGCATCCTGAAAAATCTGCATCTGAGTAACCTATTAGTTTAAAATCTGATTCTCTAGGATACCACAATCATAGATCAGCTGTACCCTTGAGGTACTTGAAAATTCTTTTAATAGCTATTAGATGAGGTTCTCTTGGATCAGCCTGAAATCTTGCACAAAGACAGGTAGCATACATGATATCAGGTCTACTAGCAGTTAAATAGAGTAAAGAGCCAATCATACCTCTGTAGTTAGTAATATCTACTTATGAACCAGTATCTTTATCTAACTTCATTGTAGTGGCCATGGGAGTGGATGTAGTTGAACTGTCTTGCATTTTAAATTTCTCGAGTAAATTTCTGGTGTACTTGGATTGACAGATAAAAGTATCTTCTTTATTTTGCTTCACTTAAAGTCCCAGAAAATAGCTAAGTTCTCCCATCATACTCATTTGATATCTTGACTGTATTAGCTTTGCAAATCGTTTACAGAGCTTGGCATTTGTAGAACCAAATATGATATCATCAACATATATCTATACCAAAAGTAAGTCCTTTCCATGGTTGAGGTAGAACAATTTTTTATCAATTGTGCCTCTGTGAAATCCACTTTCCAGAAGAAATTGACCTAAAGTCTCATACCATGCTCTAGGAGCTTGCTTAAGGCCATAAAGTGCTTTGTCAAGCCTGTAGACATGATTTGTAAATTTTGAATCTACAAAGCCTGGAGGTTGTTCAACACACACCTCTTCTTCCAATTCTCCATTGAGAAAAACACTTTTTACATCCATTTGAAAGACTTTAAACTTTTTTGTGAGCAGCATAAGCCAAAAAGATTCTTATGGCTTCCAATCTAGCAACTGGTGCAAATGTTTCGTCATAATGAATACCCTCCTGTTGAGAGCCTTGCTTTGTTCCTTGTAATTATGCCATCACTGTCAGTTTTGTTTCTGAACACCCACTTTCTGCCAACAACTGATCTGTTCTTTGGTCTTGGCGCTAGGGTCCAGACTTTAATTCTTTCAAATTCATTTAACTCTTCCTGTATTGCTAGCACCCAATCAGCATCTTGAAAAGCTTCTTCCACTTTCTTTGGTTCAGTCTGAGATAGAAAAGAAAGATAGAGACATTCATTTGATGTTGAATTTCTAGTTCTGACACCTGCTTCAGGATCTCCAATAATTAAGTTAGGTGTATGTGATTTGGTCCACTTCCTTGCAGATGGAAATTGATTTCTAGAACTGGATCCTCCCCCATGATCCATGCTATCTCCATCATCATTTTCTGATGCTCCCCTTGTAGTTATGCTCTCTGAATTTTCAGAATTTGAGTTGGTTCCTTCAGGATTTGAAAAATCAGAGTTTCTAGAATTATCAGAATTTGGCTCATCAGAACTTGATGAATCAGAACTTGAAGAGCCAGTGATAGGTTCTGATGCTTCTTGAGAGTCTTGAGTTGTGGTAGGATATTCAGCTATCTCCATCAGCATTTTCTGATACTCCCCCTGGACAGGTGCATTTTCTTTTGGAGTTGTTACCACAGTATCAATGACATCAGAACTTAACCCGTCAGAACTTACAGGATCAGGATTTAAGTCATCAGAATTTACATAATCAGAATTTAAATCTTCATTTTCAAATCTCAACTGATCTTGATCATTGAAATCTTCAAGTCCAGTAATCTTCTTATCACCAAAAGATACATTGATAGATTCCATGACAACCCTTGTTCTTAAATTGTAGACTCTAAAGGCTTTTGTGGAAAGTGGATATCCAACAAAAATTCTTTTATCAGCTTTTAGATCAAATTTTGACAGCTGTTCAGGATGAGTCTTAAGAACAAAACACTTACATCCAAATACATGAAAGTATTTCAGATTTGGCTTCTTTTTCTTTACCATCTCATATGGTGTTTTTCCATGCTTGTTTATGAGTGTAGCATTCTGTGTAAAACAAGCAGTCTCCACAGCTTCAGCCCAGAAGTAGGTTGGTAGCTTTGCTTCATCAAGCGTTGTTCGTGCAACTTCAATGAGAGTTATGTTCTTTCTTTCTACAACTCCATTTTGCTGTGGAGTTCCAGGTGCAGAAAATTCCTGTTTGATTCCATGATCTTTGCAGAACTCTTCCATGATTGAATTCTTGAACTCAATGCCATTATCACTTCTTATAATTTTAACAAAATCTTTGACCAACTTATCCAGCTGTCTGACATGATCAGTTAGAGTAGATGCAGTTTCATTCTTCTTGTGCAAGAAATATACCCAAGTGTACCTTGTGAACTCATCCACTATAACCATAGCATATTTCTTCTTTGCAATAGACATGACATTGACTGGACCAAATAGATCAACATGCACTAGGTGATAAGGCTCAAGAATTGAGGATTCAGTTTTGCTCTTGAAAGAAGATTTTCTTTATTTTGCCTTTTGACATGAATCACAAAGGCCATCAGGAGCAAATACTGATTTTGGAAATCCTCTCACAAGATCTTTCTTTACAAGCACATTTATGTTGTTGAAATTTAAATGAGAGAGTCTTTTATGTCAATTTTAGCTTTGTTCAATTGATGCTCTACTCAACAGACATATTGCAGAACCATCAGAACTTGTTGAAAGTCTGGCTTTATAAGTGTTACCATGCCTATAACCTTTCAGAACCACTTTTCCTGTAGAATTGCTTACAATTTCACAGTGTTCTTCAAAGAAATCCACATGATAACCTCTGTCACAGATTTGACTCACACTTAGCAGATTGTGTTTAAGTCCTAAGACAAGAGCTACTGATTCAATGATGACATTCCCAAGATTAATATTGCCATATCCCTGAGTTTTTCCCATATTGCCAAGATTGATATGGTCATAATAGTTAAGTGTTTTTACTTATCCAAATATCGGATTTATGAATGTTTTATACTCTGAGAAAAATGATTTTGTTATGAGTATTCCTGCCCAAGTGAATGGGGAAATAAAATTTATAAGGGTGTCGAGTATAATGACCTCTTTCAATAAAATGTTTTAAGATTGGACGGTTACTGGTTGTGTAAGAGGCCGAGGCACCGGTCTACTGGTGCGGGATACTGGTGCTGTTTCATGACTGATCATCAAGAACAACATAGTGCATAATTGGTTCCAATCTAAACTGTTGTTTATAAATTGTTTTGATAATCATAGAATAAATTATTCATCAACTGTTTCTGTTTTGAATAAAAGGTGAATGCGGTTGTGATTCAGTTTCTGGTTGACATTGATATTTAGTTTGTTGTTAAATATCAAAAGTGGTATTAATGTAGATGGTTGATATTGAATTCAATATGGGATGTTATGAGCATCAAATTTCGTATTGATATCTAATTTGATATGACATCAAAATGAGTATTAATATCAACAGTTGAGTTTTGAATGAGTTTATAATTCAGTCCATAATCACTGTTTCATGTTATTGTTTACGATAGTTCCGTAAATATTGTTTTACGAGTTTTATTCTTGTCGAGATTCAAAGTATTGCTGAAACATTTTGCTCAAAAATATAAAAATGGTTTTAATACAGATGAGGAATCGATTTCGGGGATTCCTTAATTAAAATTTCCAGATTCAGCAATTATGATTTTAATTGTTCAGTCCTACTGCAGATATCATTTTTTATACCAAAAGACCATATATATGTTATACTGAATTTGCTGAGCAGTTCTTTCGCTCATACTTGCCTTTTTTTAAATTTAACCTTCCAGTGAGGATTAGCTTGCGCAATTTAGCCGCGTAATTCGAGGAAGTAAATAAGAAGCTTTTGGAAGGTGCTTGGTCCAAGGTGACGGACTAGTGTAAGTTCTATTATATAAAGTTGTTTATATTATATTATATTATAATTGTGTATTGTATAATTGGGCTTAGTGTACTTCTTTTCGAAGTTATACTACCGGGTTTAGTATTGAGTTGAAATTTGTTTAAAAGAGTTTTAAAAGGAAGTGAAAAATTTATTTGTGGATATTTGGATATTTTGTTTCTAGAACTGTAACCTTAAAGATCTTGGATTTGTTTGGGGTCATAGATGTTAAATATCTTCTGCTGGTATTTTTTTATTGATTAAACAGTTGATTTGGATTGAGGTTTCATAGTGACGACCAAATCCTCTGACCCCGGATTTGGGGGCGTTACAGGTTGGTATCGGAGCTGAGGTTATTATAAACTAGAAACGATAGTGTGTAGGGGTGTATATAGTTATGTAAGAACGCTTGAGCTCATATCGAGTTCCTGTTGGACTATTGGATATAGTACCAACGAGTAAGCTAAGATAGGCACATTCATTTGAGATGGTTCTGGTGAGCTAGAAAAAACTCCTACCAGTTACAAACTTCTATTATGGAATCTTTCGAGGCTACTATGATTCAACGATGATGAAGATTTTCGGTATCCTTAAAATATGAGGAAGTGTCTAGAATTGGATGACGAGTCAACAGAAGAGTTCAAATAGAAGATAAGCATTAAGACCTTGGCAATACCTTCTCTTTCTTTAAATTCTTTTGACATCTCTCAAAAAGAGGTATTAGTTAGAGGATATATTCCCTAACATTTCTTTTTTAAACATGTTTATATTTTTAAATGTCTAGAGGCTATCATGAAGCCTATTTTCAGGTTTCGATAGTTTTGTCAAGTTTTGATATGGTGGATAGTTTTATTGGTAATATGACACCACATGGCCATTTTGTGCCAAAATTATGAATTTCATTTCCTTTAGAAATATCAACTTTGAAATCTTTTCAGTTTTATTCATTTGATTTTGAATTCCTTTGATATTCTTTTATTCTGACTCAGATGAACCACCCTAATTATAGGGGACACAAGGTATACCTGTCTGTGTGATAGGAGTTGGATGGGACACCATCACTTGTGTGTGTTGTGACTACAGGAAGGTTAACAACCTTTAGTAAGTCTTAATTTGGCCACGCAAAACCAAGTTCATTTGATCATATTAATCTCCCAGTTATTCTTTCATTTCAATAACACTTTCTCACAAATTCAGAATTTTGTAACCACAATGGTGGGACACCCATTATGATATGAAATTCTTTTTTCTTGAAATTCCATGATTTTATTATCTCAAATATGCGAAGGTATGCCAATCAAGTTGAGCTGAGTTTTCCTGGTCAAGTCAAAGTAAGGCTATGTGATGGGATTACCAATAGCGGCAGTGGACTACAATGCAATTAACATATCAGTGGCGTATAACAAAGTCAATCTGCTTCTTTATTTCTCTCTCTATTTATGTCTATCTTTATTTCCTTCTTTTCTTTTTATCTTTCTCTCTATTCTTCTTCCTCTCTATTAGTAAAAGTGATTCCATTGAGAAATTGGTCAAAAGGTATGTGGAAGGAACAATAGTGCGGAGTGAAGCTCACGTGATAATTGTGTGGTATAAGGAATTTCAATATTATTTGAAATTTTGAGAAAAGTTACGAATGCAAGATTGGAAAGATGGCCAGAAGATCCCTAATGCTCTCTTCTGCTAATTCCGAGGACAGAATCCTTATAAGGGGGTAGGTTGTGATATTTAGTATTTTTTAGAATTATATTATTACTATTTGAATATGTTTATGTGATGTCTTGATTTGAAAAGAGTAAAATTATGGATATTTTTATTCATGTTTGACGAGTTTGTGTTATTAAATGGTAATGTGCTAATTGTTAAGTGTTGTACTGATCCTAGTTAATTTACGAAAATATTTGGTTAAATGTATAATTTTCAAAAGTTTATTTGAAATCCGATCATTTTATTGATGTCGGTAAATTGAGTTCATTTTGTAATATTAGGGATTGAGTGGATATTCTGTCAGTTATGTGTTGTATGTAATATTAATTGTGTATGACTCAGTTGTGATTAAGAATTATTTGTATAATTAATTACTAGGTCGTATCGTTTTGTTTTTATCTTAAATAGTGATTTTATTGAAGATTTATTTTCATAAATAACTGAATTGTCTCTAAAATTATTTTTATGGTTTTATAAGTTCAATAATGATTTTGGAAAATTATAAAAATTTAGAAATCAATATTTTATCAATTATTTATCTTTAAATAATTTTCTGATTGTATTTAGGATTAAATTCAATATTAAATGTTAGATATATTTGATAATGTCATGGCTAATATGATTTATGTTTAGATTTCAGATCTTACTTAACAGGACAAATCAATACTTAACCATTAATCAGTACTTATACTGGAAGTCAGGACTTAAGGATATCAGTACTTATATTATCAGGAGATAATCATCAGAAGTTAGATATCAGAACTTAAGTGCTGAAGGACGTTCAGATAAGGACAGTAGCTGATTAAAGGAAAGAAGATCGAGATAAACATAAGAAGAGATATGCATGAAGAAGGAGTTCCGTGAAGAATGGAATACTTGGAAGAAAAGATATCTGATTGATATATTTTAGGAAGCAGAATCATATTCCATATCAATTAGCGTTTATCTTGTAACTGTGTAGTATATAAACACAAACATAGGGTTTACACTATAAGTGTTGTAATATTCAAGAAGATTATTCATTGTAACCCTAGCAGCTCTCGTGATATTTGTTCATCATTGAGAGGTAACAGTTCCATACTGTAACAGAGTTTATTGTTTCAATAAAGTTTGTTTTCTGTTACTTAAGATATTAAAGTTCGATTTGATTGTATTATACACTGTATTCACCCCCTCTACAGTGTGTTTGACCTAGCAAGTGGTATCAGAGCTAATCTGTTAACACACATACAGTTAAAGATCCAAACACAATCATGTCTGACACTGAAACTCCAACTAAGCCTATAAAAACTGAAGAACCTCCAAAGACACAAATTCAAAGTCGGTATGAGACTATCAGAGTTCCCATACTGAGAACATCTGAATATCCCATATGGAAGGTAAGGATGACCATGTTCCTGGAAGCAACAGATCCAGAATACCTTGATAGAATCAAGGAAGGGCCTCACAAACCAACCAAGCTCGCTGTTGCAGTTGTAGGTGAAGCAGCAAAGACCGTACCAAAGGAGAAGAGTGATTATACTCCTGAAGATATATCATCAATTGCTAAGGATGCTAAGGTACGACACTTACTGCATAGTGTCATTGATAATGTAATGTCAAACAGGGTAATCAACTGCAAGACTGCTAAGGAGATATGGGATGCTCTGGAAATAAGGTGTCAGGGAACTGACACAATTAAGAAGAACAGGAAGACAATACTCACTCAAGAGTATGAACATTTTGACTCAAAGACTAATGAGTCATTGAATGATTTATATGATATATTTATCAAACTTTTGAATGATTTGTCATTGGTTGATAAAGAGTATGATCTTGAAGATTCAAACCTTAAATTCCTGTTAGCTCTTCCTGAATGCTGGGATTTGAAGGTAACGACAATAAGAGACAACTACAATCTTAATGAAACAACTCTTGATGAAATCTATGGAATGCTCAAGACTCATGAACTTGAGATGGAACAAAGAAGCAAGAGGAAAGGAGGAAAGTCAAGGACAGTTGCTCTTAAGGCTGAAGAAGAATCCCCCAAAGCAGCTTCCTCAAGGAAAGACAAGGGTAAAGCTCTTTTCATAAAGTCTGATACTGAGTCATCAAGTTCTGAAAGTGATGATGACTCAGATTCTGAAAGCTTGCCTGAGACTGATGCTGATGAGGAGATGATGAAGCTGTGTGCTCTTATGGTGAAAGGAATCACAAAGATTGCATACAGGAAGTTCAGGAAGGGAAAGAAGTTTTCCAGGAAAGGCATAAGTTCTGATAAGAAGAATTTCAGAAGATCTGAAGGCAGAGGAGGAAAGTCTGACAGAGGAGATTATACCAATGTTAAATGCTATAACTGTGGTGAGAAAGGCCACATATCTCCTGATTGCAAGAAGGTAAAGGGTGACAAAGGCAAGGCTCTTGTCACAAAGCAGAAAAGCTGGACAGACACCTCAGACTCTGAAATTGAGGAGAACTATGCATTGATGGCAAATGCTGATAAAGAAAGTGCTGAGAGCAGTTCTGAAGCTGCTGAAACAAAGTTACCTCAGACTACTTATGCTTTTCATACTGATGATATTAATGAGTTGAGAAGATATCTTAAAATCATGTTTGTTAGTTATAGAGATCAAACTTTAACATGTGAAAGATTAACTTCTGAAAATCTTGCTTTTAAGAAAATAAATGATTTCTTAGAAAAAGAGTTAGTCATGTTCCATCAAACTCAGAAGGATAGAGATGATGCTTTTTATGTTAGGGATGAAGTGCTAAAAATGAATGAATCTCTAAAAACTGAGTTAGAAAAGGAAAGAGAGATTATCAGGACTTGGACTAACTCTGGCAAAACAACTCAAAATTTGCTAAGTAGTGGAAACTGGAAAGAGGGCTTAGGTTATGGAGAGGATAAGAATGATAAAGGAACTGAAGAAATTATGCCTGTTGTTAAGCAAAAGCCAAAGTTAAAACCTGTTAAGTTTGTAACTGTAAAGTCTGAAAATGAGAAATCAGAAGTTAAAGAGGAATTAACTTCTGACAAACTAAAATAGGAAAAGACAGCTGAAGTAAACATAGGCTTAATGACAAAGAAGCAGCTTAAGCATAAGCTGAAAGATGTTAAGAATGCAAACAAGGTAAAATCACCTAGGAAAAATAGGAATGGAAAGGAAGGTGTGAATAAAAGCAATGATTATAAACCTGTTCCTGATGCTCCTAGGAAAATATGTCATAACTGTGGAAGTTCTAACCATCTGGCTTCTTTTTGCAGGAAGAATAAGAATATTAACTCCTTACCTTCAAAATCAGGAGTTAAGAGTCAGTCTGTTAGATACAAACCACAAAATCCTTGTTTTCATTGTGGTAGTTTATAGCATTCCATTTATACTTGTAAGGAATATCATAGTTTGTACTATGATTATTATCAAATAAAACCTTCTTTAAAGAAAGTTTCCATTGTTCCTTCTAGTGTAAATTCCGATTCAAAGTCTGATAGTGTAAGTTCTGATAAGAAAAATGTTAACATAAACTTTGATGCTAAATCCGCTGTAAATGTTAACAAACTTAATAAGGCCAAAGGATCCAAGCAAGTCTGGGTCCTTAAAACTAATAATTAGTGGTCTTTGTGATTGCAGGGCAACAGGAAAAATATTCTAGTTCTGGACAGTGGATGTTCAGGACATATGACTGGAAATAAGGCCCTGCTATCAGACTTTGTGGAGAAAGCTGGCCCAAGTGTTTCTTATAGAGATGGCAACATTGGAAAAACATTGGGATATGGCAATATCAATCTTTGGAATGTCATAATTAAAAAAGTAGCTCTAGTCTCAGGACTTAAACACAATCTGCTGAGTATAAGTCAAATTTGTGACAGAGGTTATCAAGTTGATTTTTTTGAAGAACACTGTGAAATTGTGAGTAAATCTAAAGGCAAAGTTATTCTGAAAGGATACAGACGTGGTAACATTTATGAAGCTAAGCTTTCAACAAGTACTGATGGTTCTGCAATTTGTCTGATGAGTAGATCATCAATTGAAGAAAGCTGGAATTGGCACAAGAAACTCTCTCATTTAAATTTCAACAATATAAATGAACTGGTCAAGAAAGATCTTGTGAGAGGACTGCCAAAGTCAGTATTTGCTCCTGATGGCCTTTGTGATTCTTATCAGAAAGCCAAACAAAGAAAATCTTCATTTAAGAGCAAGACTGAATCATCAATTCTTGAGCCTTATCATCTACTACATGTTGATCTATTTGGTCCAGTGAATGTCATGTCTATTGTAAAGAAGAAATATGCGTTGGTCATAGTGGATGAGTTCACCAGATACACATGGGTGTATTTCTTGCACACAAAAAGTGAAACTGCATCTATCTTGATTGATCATGTCAAATATCTGGATAAATTGGTCAAAGATTCTGTGAAAATCTTAAGGAGTGATAATGGCACTGAGTTCAAGAATTTGATAATGGAAGAGTTCTGCAAAAACTATGGAATAAAGCAGGAATTTTCTGCTCCTGGAACTCCACAGCAAAATGGAGTTGTTGAAAGGAAGAATAGAACTCTCATTGAAGCTGCACGTACAATGCTTGAAGAAGCAAAGCTTCCAACCTATTTCTGGGCTGAAGCTGTGCAGACTGCTTGTTTTACTCAAAATGCAACACTCATTAACAAGCATGGAAAAACACCATATGAGATGGTGAAGAAAAAGAAGCCAAATCTGAAGTACTTTCATTTATTTGGATGCAAGTGTTTTGTTCTCAAGACTCATCCTGAACAGCTATCCAAGTTTGATCTAAAAGCTGATGAAGGAATTTTTGTTGGATATCCAATTTCCACAAAAGCCTTCAGAGTCTATAATTTGAGAACAAAAGTGGTCATGGAATCTATCAATGTCTCTTTTGATGACAAGAAGATTACTGTTCTTGAAGATTTCATTGACCATGATCAGCTGAGATTTGAAAATGAAGACTCAAATTCTGATACTGAAAATCCTGACAGTCTAAGTCCTGATACTGTAAACTCTGATAGATTAAACTCTGATGTTATTGAAACTGTGGTGACTACGTCAAAGGAAGATGCACCTATGCAGGGGGAGCATACTCAAGATCTTACCACATCTCAAGAAACATCAGAACATACATCTGGCTCTTCAAGTTCTGATTCGTCAAGTTCTGATTAGCCAAGTTCTGATAGTGCTAAAAATCTAAATTCTGAAGAATCCAACTCAGAGAGCATAGTTTCAGGGGGAGCATCAGAAAATGAAAATGAAGACAGCATGGATCATGGGGGAGCATCCAGTTCTAGAGAAAACCTTCCATCTGCAAGGAAGTGGACAAAATCACATACACCTGATTTGATAATTGGAAATCCTGATGCAGGTGTCAGAACTAGAACAGGTAATTCAAATGAATGTCTTTACAATTCTTTTCTCTCTCAGACTGAGCCAAAGAAAGTGGAAGAAGCTCTTCAAAATGCTGATTGGGTGCAAGCAATGCAGGAAGAGTTAAATGAATTTGAAAGAAACAATGTCTGGACCCTAGTGCCAAGACCAAAGAATAGATCTGTTGTTGGTACAAAGTGGGTATTCAGAAACAAAACTGACAGTGATGGCATAATTACAAGGAATAAGGCAAGGCTGGTTGCAAAAGGATATTCTCAACATGAGGGAATTGATTATGATGAAACATTTGCACCAGTTGCTAGGTTAGAAGCCATAAGGATATTTTTGGCTTATGCTGCTCACAAAAAGTTTACTGTCTTTCAAATGGATGTGAAAAGTGCTTTTCTCAATGGAGAATTGGAGGAGGAAGTATATGTTGAACAACCTCCAGGCTTTGTAGATTCCAAACATCCAGATTATGTCTACAGGCTTGATAAAGCACTTTATGGACTTAAGCAAGCTCCTAGAGCATGGTATGAGACTTTAACTCAGTTTCTTCTGGAAAGTGGATTCAACAGAGGAACAATAGACAAAATACTGTTCTACCTAAACCATGGCAAGGACTTACTTCTGGTCCAGATTTATGTTGATGATATCATTTTTGGGTCTACAAATGACAGACTTTGCAAGAAGTTTGCCAAACTGATGCAGTCAAGATATCATGTTACGACCGGCATTTTATGTAATATTATTTGTGGATTGGGTATAATATTAAAGTCAAATGAAAATATATTCAATGATTGTACGCTAGTGTGAGTGAAAGTTTCTGCATTATAAATTTGCTTTGTGTAGTATATGATTTTTCAAAGCAAGAGTTTATTTAATTTCTTTATTTTTGATTTATAAGGAATATTCTAAGCTTTGGAAAAAATTTCTTTTAAAAGGTATTTTGTTCACAAATTTTGAAAATGATTTTATAAAGTCTCTAAAAATCCAAGTTATTTTATGATATAAATTCTATAATTTTTGAACTTGTATTTTATTTTATAAAAATAAATCATTGTAAATTTTAGTTGTCATATTTATCAAATTACATAAGAGACCATGCATGCAAATCACCCTTCTATTCTCTCAAAGGGCAAACAAGACTTTTCCAACCCCACTAACTCATTTGATTATTACCAAATTACTACCTTAGCCTTGCATGCAAAATGGCCTAACTTTAACCAAAGGACATTTTTGTAAGTTCTCACTTCCACTCATCATTTGTAAACCAAATAGCATAAAACAAAGAAATCAAAGTGGGAGAAGTCATTTTCATTCCACACTCCAACGCACCACAAATTTCTCTCCTTTTTCCCCCTCCCACCTTGCTCTCGGCCGAAGGCCAAAATCCCCCACCCCCTTCCATTTTTCAATTCATTCTTCATCTTCCCAAGTGTAAATCTTTTACCTACATTCATCTTATATACTTTCCAAGTGTTTTGTGACTTGGAAGTTGAAGTTCCATGGATGCATGTGTAGTTCTTATGTGATCTCCAAAGAGAAACTCTTGATTCTTGTGAATTCAAGAGCTCTCTATGAGATATATTATGTATATGTACTAACTAAGTGTTTTATGGAGATATCATGCTTTAAAATCCTTTGCATGCTACTGAAATTTCATTATATATTTAAGTTTAGCCATGCATGTTAGTTTTAAGACATTAAAATGATGATCAACTATGTTTTGCATGCTACTCTTTTCGAAATCATGTAGTTATGTTTAAAAATCTATAAATTCGAAATATGTGTGCTTAAAATAGATTGTTTCCATGATAAATTTCTTGTTAATACTTAAAAGAAGTTATATTTCATGATTATTAAGGATGAGTATTAGGTGCAAGTCGATTTTGCAAGCATTTAAAACTTTACGCCTAGCCGAAATCTTGTTATGTGCTTTCCATGAGTTGCATGTTATATTTTTGGTTGCATGTTGTTATTTTTGGGCATGGATGATCTCACCCAAGTTTATTTTGAGAATAAGAGAGTTATTTCAGTAGATCACCATGTATAAGTCATGGTTTAAGTATTGAGTTGTTGTTAGTTGAGTTTGTCAAGTCAAAACCTTGGAAAATGAGAGTTATAGTTTCTGCAGAAAAATCAGTATAGCACCCTGAGGTTTAGAGTGAGTTTTGACCATGTCATTGGTGTGCAATTTGAGGCCCAAGCTACCAGAAGTTAGTATTGGGAGTATATAAAAGGTTTTAGGAGTTGGTTGGAGGTTTGCATGTCATTTGATTAGGTGCACAAGTAGAATCACAAAATCTGTCCAGCAGGGGAAAGTTTTGTTGCAACTTAGAAATAGGGAGATTTGACCATGTCATGGGTAGGCCCTCATTAGGCCCAATTGGACCTTATTTAGAGGGTATGTCAGAGAAGTTTTTCCAACCATAGTTCATAGGATATGAGCTAGAACCATGTGTCACAAGTTAATTCAAGTCAGGGCATTTTCTGCCCAGAAAAACAGGGGAACCTTGGACTTTTAGCTTAGGCCCAAGCCAGGCCCTTGAGGCACATCAAGTTTGTGAGATGCCCTTAGGTCAGGAGAGTCTTGTGTAAAAGTTTTGAAGGAAAACTTGTAGTATAAGAGTGTCTAATGTACTCAAGAAACCATAGTTGTCATTCTGAAATTTGCACCAGTGAGCACTATCACTTATCACATAGTTTTAGAACACTTAGAAGTGAGTATTAGGCCGACCACCATAGTTGTAAGATAGTATAAGGTCAGTAGAGCAAAAGGCACAAGTGAGGGTCAATAGGTTTTGGATAATTTAGGAAAGGCACATCGAGTTAGGAAGCCGAAATTTGAAGACCTTGTCTAGTTTAGCGACCAAGTGACTTAAGTTGTGAGTCGAGATCATCCAAGCCTAGTGTTGCATTATGGTATATATGGTGTTATTTGGTGTTAATATATGATATGTGAATATGTGGCTATGTGTGTGCAATTATAATTTAAAGGTGAATATAAATTAAGTGCATATAGGCCTAAGTGCCATCCGTATTTAATTTTGAGTTGTAAATAGGTTAAGTTGGTGAGAATATATTATAATGAGGATTATTATTATTTATGTAGGATCTCGAGACGAGGGAAAACTTGCCATAAAAGTCGAGTTAAGCTCCAGTTGCTCCTACCAGTCAGACCAGACCAGCCTATCTCAAGGCAAGTGATTCAACTTGACCTTCGTATTTACTACAAATAGTTCTTATATATTGATGCAACTATCCTGAGTCATTTTGATATGTTTAAATCAAGCGTATCTTTCGTTTATCTTTGAATTATATAGAAATGTCATGAACCCTTGAGTATGTAATGCAAGTAGATCAAAAGTCTTTTCATGATAGTTAAATGCCATGATAAAATGAAGAGTCGTTACTTGATTGATCCTCTTGATTAACATGCTGATGATTCCTAAGTAATTATATTTCATCCTGATACTTGAACCCCTATAGAACCTTACCTTGAACTCTGATAATCAGAAACTTACCCACATGATTCCTCATTGATTGATACCCTCTTTCCTATCCTAAAGCTTGACAATTCTGATATATATAAATCCTGAGCTAGAGATCATTACCTTAACACCCATAGTATTCGTGAAGCTTATCTTCTTAATGATCCAACACTTGTACCTTGACGAGAAACCATTGCTTTAAGCCCAGTTTGGCAATACCCCTTCATATTATCCATAAGACTCACCATATTTTCCTGTCCAAGTTCTGACATATGAAAACCTTTTGGTTACCCTAATAGAGTAAAGTTTTGTGAATCATGGCCCTGAGATTTAGTACCATATTTCCCATGTTTTGAGTTGATCTATAATCCTTTGATAAAAAAAAATGTTTACTACAAAAAGAGATTTTGTAATAATTCGGCATCAGTTTTTGAAATAAATAAAATGAGGGTTTTTCAGTCCCAAAGGGGGATAAATGTTTTCTTTGAATGGTGGATCTGGACTGAGACGCGAGTCCTTTCCGCACTTATATTAGGCTTAAAAGGTGCCTAGGGATTCTGAATAATGTTTTGGAACCCAGCGAGGTTCGGGATTACTTCGCGGCTGATCACCGGCTATAATTCGTAGCGTCATAAAATGATTTTGATTAAGACATGATTTTAAAATTGTTTTGATACAAGCAAAATGATGCCATCTCACATAGTTTTTATCTCTCGTTACCTTTGGTTATATCTTTCCATTGTCATTCTTAAAAGTATATCTCAATTTATGTTTTGTGTCGTACTGTTAGCACTTGTTGAGCATTTGGCTCACTTCTTGCTTTACCCTGATATTACAGCTAGCAGCTATGGTTAGATTCAAGCAGACTGCCCGTAAGACCTATGATGCTGATGCTTATGTTCGAGCTCAGGTAGAATAAGTAATAATAGTTGTGTGAGGACTCGGTATTTTAAATCAGATGTAATAGTTGGTAGTGTTGGGTTGTTCCAAACCCTAAACTGTAAGATCTTGGATTTTGGTTGTGTATTCTTCATTAAAATGATGTAATAGCTATATTTATTTTGCTGTTTAAGTTGGGGGTGTGACATATCAGATGAGTATGATGGGGGAAACTTAGCTATTTTCTGGGCCTTCAAGTCAAGCAGAATGAAGAAGGCACTTTTATTTGTCAAACTAAGTACACCAGAAGCTTGCTGAAGATATTTGGAATGCAAGATTGTTCAAGTGCATCCACTCCCATGGCCACTGCAATAAAATTGGATAAGGATACTGGTAAATCAGTAGATATTACTGATTACAGAGTGTAAGTCATATGTCATAGCCTATTTGTATATTCGAGGATTCAACTCAACTCAAATAAGAATGTAATAAGTAAATAGTGGATCGACCGTCAGAGAGATCTCGCAAAGTAATATCTGTCAAAGGATTCAGAAACAAGGTTCATCTACAGACTTGAGGAGGTAATTCACTAGAAGAAGTTCAAGAAGTTGATCATGCCTCAGTGATATAAATCAAGATCGTGGATTTAATCAAGTGACAGAGATCTCGTCAGAGTATCATTAATTACAAGGATTTAATCTGAAGAAAATCAAAGCGTCAAAGTCAAGACATGAAGAAATGTCACGGAAGTTAGTCACTCATGAACCAGACAGTACATCGAGTGTCAACGTTGAAGTGGCGGAATTGATTCATAATTCTCAGTGATTTTCAGAAGATATTCAGAAGAATGGATGTTGCTCAGGGTTAGTATTAATTCTCTATTAATTAATTAAGTCATATAATTTAATTAAGTAAATAAATTATATCTGCAAAGATTAATTTATTGATTAATTAAATTAATTGATTAATTAATTCTGAATTAATTTTAGGAATTTTCAGAAGTTTAATTGGTTTAAAAACAGTCTTAAATCAGCAAGACAATTGAAAATGAACTAGCATGACAATCTAGATTGTCATACCGATTGTCATGCCAAGTCATTTCAATTGTCATACCGAAAGTTACACTAGGAAGGAGATTGTCTTGCTAGTTCAACTGATTGTCATACCGATAGTCATTGTAGTTCAATCAGATTGTCTTGCTAGTACAATTGAAAGTCCTACTGAAAGTCTTGCTGAGCCAAAGAGATTGTCCTACCGATTGTCATTGCAGTTCAAGTAATTTTGTTGGATTGCATACAAAAAGAAAAAGAAGCAGAAGACATTCACTCACTGAAAAAATACAAGAACACAGCAGCCGCCTAAGAAATATTTCATTGTTCTCTGCTGAAATTCAAAGATCAATTTCTAGATTGCAAAGTTAAATCCAATCAACTAGAAATCTTTATCTTGTTCTTGTGTAACAATCTAGCGGATCAAAATCCCTAGAATTTAATCTCAAATCGCGTTTAGCATTTGATTCTAATTATTGCAAAAATAGAAAAAGTTCATGTCGAATTTATTCTAGATTTATGATAATTGATTTGAGATTAATACCTTGTAATCGATACAGTTGTTGTAACACCTTTCAAGTTTAATAATATTTTTATTTAACTTGAATTTTGTTTCACATTTTTTATTCCGCATTTATTCGATTATTTGGTATTGTTTGTATTCAACCCCCCTTTCTACAAACAAATTGGGACCTAACAATTGGTATCAGAGCCTTCTGATTAACGAACAAATCAAGATCCTAGACTTTTGTGATTTTTCAACTCCTTGAATTTTTATTTATTCAAAAATTCATAATGACTTCACATAAAGTTGAAACCGTTAAAATTCCACAATTTGATAAAGAGAATTATATCATGTGGAAGAAGAAGATGCTATTATTTTTACAAGTTGCAAATCCCAAATATTCAAACTTGTTAAAGAAAGGTATAAAAACTCCGATGGTTATTGAACCGGAGGTAATAATAGATGGTGTGGTGATTACTGAAGCTAGAACCTATCCAAAAGAGCCTGAAGATTTTACTCCTGCTGAGAAGGAAGAAGCCTCCTTGGATGCCAGCCTTCAATTAATATTAATTGATTCCCTTGATCCCTTGATGAACAGACATGTGATGAACTGTAAAGATTCCAAACACATGTGGGAAACTATTGAGGTGATTAATGAAGGCACAGAGGAAGTTAGGGAGAACAAGTTGGAAATCCTAACCTCTGAATATGAACATTTCAAATCAAATCCAGGAGAAGGAATTACTGAAGTGTTTGAGAGGTACAATGCGTTGATCAACAACCTGAACATCAATGGAAAGTATTATTCAATCAGGGAGGTCAACAAAAAGTTCCTTTTAACACTGCCAGCTCATCTTGAACATAGAAGCACTGCCATTAGAGAAGCTAGAGATCTGAGTGAGATTTCTTTGGACAGGCTCTATGGAGTGTTAAAAACCTATGAGTTGGAGCAGATTCAACAGAAGGAAGTCTACGGGAAGGATAGAATGGTCAGCACATCTACTGCACTTGTAGCTGAAGGTCAACAACAACAACAATCTCAACAGTTAGAAAGAATGGTATAGTTTTCCAAGGGTGAGGAAAATGAGTTAGTAACAGAATATGATCCTCCTACTACAAATCAATCAAGTGATGATTTTTATTCCTTGGAAGAGCTGGAGCAATTGGAAGATGAATCAATGGACCAAATTGTCAAGAGATTCTCCCATGTCAGATTCAGGAGGAATCCCAAGCTTAAGTACAAGTCCAACTACAACAAATTCCAGAAAGGTGGATCTTCATCCTCTAACACCAGCATTGGTTGGTACAAAACAGGGATGGTTGATCGAAGCACCATTAGATGCTATAACTGCAATGAGTTGGGACACTTTGCCACAGAATGTAGGAAGCCAAAGCAAGTAAGAAAGAACTCTGAAAGGGCTTATCTGGCAAAGGGAAGAAGCTGGGATGATACTGACAGTGAAGATGAAGATGAAGGAAATCTTGCTCTTATGGCTATTGATGGAAAAGCTTCATCGTCAAGAATAGAGGTAAAACTTTCTGATGCTGAAATGGTTTATCATCTAAGAGGTAACTTAGATTGTGCACGTCGTGATAATGAACTGTTAAGTTTAAAGATCACAGACCTTGAGAAAGAGGTCAATGAATTAAGACTTGTGCATATTAATCAAGACAAATTAAAAGAACATGTATCTTTTCTAGAGAATAGAGTTGACTGTTATAGAAAACTCGAAACTATTCTCAAAGACAAGATCACCGGTCTTGAGACTAAGGTTAGAGCCTACTTCAATTCTTGTTCGAAGGCTAAAGAGTTCTACAGTAAGCAAGCTGTTAATCAAACATCTGGAATAGGATATGATTACAATGCTGCTATTGGAGAATTAGGCATAAACTCCCCTCCTCATGTCTGTGCTAAAGGGAGGGAAGTACCACATGTGCTTAAGGGTGTTGATGAACCCATCTATAAAGCATCAATTGCTGAACCATTTGATGCGACCTCTTCTGTTATTCAAGAAGAAATACGTGCTGAGGATCATGCTAATGAGAAGATTGTTTCCAAGTCAAGTGAGTCGAAAGTTCCAGTCAAAGTTGTGAAAGCAACTGAGACTAACTCAGACACACATGAGTTGGATAACAATAATGCCATGTCTACCATGCATAAATTGCCTGCTGTTAATCACTCTCATAAAGCATGTGGTGTTGCTAATTGTATGTCTTGTGCTTTTAATATGATGTATGCTTATTTTAATGGTAAGCATGTGTCTAATGATAAGACTACTCCTCGTCAGCATGTGAATAACAAGAAGCATGATAGGTCTAAGACTGCTAGTCCTTCTAAGGCTAGAAAGGAGACATTTGTGCCTAAGCTTAAACAGAAATTTGTTAACACTGTTTACAAGGTCAAATGTTCAGTCATTGAGAAAGTTGAGGCAATTAAAATTAAAAATGTTATTTTGCCTGACAAAGGACAGTTCTACAAATATGTCGGGCCCAACCAAGTTTGGGTTCCGAAGAAGGTCTAATCCATTTGTAGTGCAGGGCATTAAACAGGTGTAACCGGTAGTGTGGATTCTTGACAGTGGATCATCAAGACATATGACCGGAGATAGAGCCCTGCTATCAAATGTGGATTGAGAAAGCTGGCCCCCTGGTTACCTTTGGAGATAACAGCAAAGGTTTATCTGAGGGATATGGCTGTTTGCAAGCTGGGAATGTTATCATTGTAATTTTGTATATTGTGCTAGATTATTATCAGGAAGCAGTATCTAACATATAGCACCAGTGACGAGACTTGAGAATATTACGACATATCAGACACCTGCTGCACATTACACTTGGAATTGTACTCTAGTAAGATGTGTACAAGTGTACTCCTGTTTGGTGAGTCAAAAGAGGAAGTCAGTGCACCACAGTTCATGGACTTTGCAGCTGCAGATCTATTGGACTATGCAATCTCTTCTTCACAATCTCACTTTAGGTTGGTATGAACTAATATACTGCTCAAGCAATCGTCAAGGATATGGTATGGCACTCTAACAGAAGTTATAATTTTATATGAATAAGTAGAGTCGTCATATTAATAACTATCTTATCACTAAGCACAATCATATTGTTTTATACGTGCAGTGGTATATTGATTATGCAACATAACAATTAGTATCTAAAGTACTTGACAAGTATCGGTCAATGATATGTTGTTAACATTATGTTGCAGATATTTGTAAGCTTTTGACATGAATGAGAATTACTTAGACTTTACCCTAAGTGATCAATGTTTTATCAAAAACTCATTCATTTTGAAAAACAAAAATTAAACTTCTTTCTACATTAGTGATTTCTTATTTCATGTAAAATCTTTTGAAATCACTATTGTAAATCATTTTCTCTCTATTACCATATGTTCTATGATACAGGTTCAGTCTCCAATGACTTTCTTTCATTGACAGTCATGAGGTTGAAAACCCACAACATCTATCCCAGACTGTAAAGACAAACACAAAAACAGAACCAACCAACACTCTTTTACCACTAAAAAAGTAGTATGAATGAGCGTGAGGGAGATAGTGCCTAGTGCACCACATAAGGAAGGTTCTGTAGTCAACCCAGTAGCTCTGTCTCCTACATAGATGAGTAGTATTTAAACCGAGACAACTGCTAGCACCCATACATCTTCTCAAAAAGATGTAATGGCTGAAAAGGCACAAAAACAGTTACTAGATTCATTCTCTCAACAGGGTGAGTCTATTGAATTTTGCCTGTCGGCCAAGGTATCCGATGTAGTGTCACCACTTCAAACATAAACAATTCTTGATGCACAAGGAGAGGTTACACACATAAAGGATGAGTTGACGGAAACAAGAGTTTCGACCATTTTAAGGTCAGATTCGATTGTTCAAGGTTCGTTAGTGGACCAATTGCCTTTACAGGTGTTAGGAGAGGATATTGATCCAAAAGCCATATGTCAGTGGTCAGTGTCTACCTCCCCAGGCTTAAATCCCCTGGATGCATCTGCGGATAGTGGATCTGACATAGGTGCAGATCGGCAACTTGTTGACAATGATTCAGATATTACCTGATAAGTCACAAGGAAGTGTCTTCACGGACATTAGAAGGGAACTTTGATCTTTATGCTCAAAATCGTTGGATCATTGTTTACCTTCCCAGAATTCAAATCTGGAACCCTAAAAGGGAAACTAGCAACTTTTAGATTATGACTCAGATTTATCTGACGAGTTTAACAAGGATGGGGATTTGTGAACTCCCATTGCACCACCTGTGACCTCCTTAAAAGATGGCTAAGGTGATTTTCCTTGCAGGTACAGCTGGATTATGGAGCTATGAGAGAAGAGTGATACACTTGTGAGAATGAGTGTAAACACGAGTGGAGAGAAGAGTGAAACACATGTGAGGTACACTAAACAGAATCACACACTCACAGTGAGGTAGAAAAAGAAACTACTTGTTATTTCTTTTCCAACCAAGTGAAATATGAGAACTCCTTCAGACGACGGCATACATTCCTTCTTTAAGGGGGAGATAAAAGCTTAAGTAATAGTTTGGAGGATTCCTCAACTAAGGGGGAGAAATAGCAGGGAGGAAGAAAAAGATCCTAAAAATGTACACTATACCACACCATTGTTGTTTTTATCTACGGATCCTATTGTACGGGAGAGGTGGTAAACACAAGGTGATTTCCTAGTAAGGGAAGAAGCTGTTAGGGGAGTACCATTGGTTTTTATCTGTGGATCCTATTGTACGGGAGAGGTGGTAAAAGGAAGGTGATCTTCTTTAATCAGTTGATTCTCATAGGGGGAGAAGCAAGAGATATGGGCTTCTCAACAGGAAATGTGGTTGTACAAATGAAGATGGAACTACTTGAAGATATGTTCAGTCTAGAGGAACATCTACTTGGAATCTGGAAAATGTTAAATCTCATCCAGAACTTTTCTGCTATTTACTTTGCATGTATGTTTATATCTTTTTCTTATTTGTTAGTTGAGTTATCCTCTAGGTATTTGTGTGTTATTGTCTAACAAACAAATAGGGGGAGATTGTAAGTCATATGTCATAGCCTATTTGTATATTCGAGGATTCAACTCAACTCAAATAAGAATGTAATAAGTAAATAGTGGATCGACCGTCAGAGAGATCTCGCAAAGTAATATCTGTCAAAGGATTCAGAAACAAGGTTCATCTACAGACTTGAGGAGGTAATTCACTGGAAGAAGTTCAAGAAGTTGATCATGCCTCAGTGATATAAATCAAGATCGTGGATTTAATCAAGTGACAGAGATCTCGTCAGAGTATCATTAATTACAAGGATTTAATCTGAAGAAAATCAAAGCGTCAAAGTCAAGACATGAAGAAACGTCACGGAAGTTAGTCTCTCATGAACGAGACAGTACATCGAGTGTCAACGTTGAAGTGGAGGAATTGATTCATAATTCTCAGTGATTTTCAGAAGATATTCAGAAGAATGGATGCTGCTCAGGGTTAGTATTAATTCTCTATTAATTAATTAAGTCATATAATTTAATTAAGTAAATAAATTATATCTGCAAAGATTAATTTATTGATTAATTAATTCTGAATTAATTTTAGGAATTTTCAGAAGTTTAATAGGTTTAAAAACAGTCTTAAATCAGCAAGACAATTGAAAATGAACTAGCATGACAATCTGGATTGTCATACCGATTGTCATGCCAAGTCATTTCAATTGTCATACCGAAAGTTACACTAGGAAGGAGATTGTCTTGCTAGTTCAACTGATTGTCATACCGATAGTCATTGTAGTTCAATCAGATTGTCTTGCTAGTACAATTGAAAGTCCTACTGAAAGTCTTGCTGAGCCAAAGAGATTGTCCTACCGATTGTCATTGCAGTTCAAGTAATTTTGTTGGATTGCATACAAAAGAAAAGAAGCAGAAGACATTCACTCACTGAAAAAATACAAGAACACAGCAGCCGCCTAAGAAATATTTCATTGTTCTCTGCTGAAATTCAAAGATCAATTTCTAGATTGCAAAGTTAAATCCAATCAACTAGAAATCTTTATCTTGTTCTTGTGTAACAATCTAGCGGATCAAAATCCCTAGAATTTAATCTCAAATCGCGTTTAGCATTTGATTCTAATTATTGCAAAAATAGAAAAAGTTCATGTCGAATTTATTCTAGATTTGTGATAATTGATTTGAGATTAATACCTTGTAATCGATACAGTTGTTGTAACACCTTTCAAGTTTAATAATATTTTTATTTAACTTGAATTTTGTTTCACATTTTTTATTCCGCATTTATTCGATTATTTGGTATTGTTTGTATTCAACCCCCCCTTCTACAAACAAATTGGGACCTAACACAGAGGTATGATTGGCTCTCTACTCTATCTAACTGCTAGTAGACCTGATATCATGTATGCTACCTGTCTTTGTGCAAGATTTCAAGCAGATCCAAGAGAACCTCACTTAACAGCTGTGAAAAGAATTTTTAAGTATCTTAAAGGAACAGCTGATCTGGGATTGTGGTATCCTAGAGAATCAGATTTTAAACTAATAGGTTACTCAGATGCAGATTTTGCAGGTTGCAAAATTGACAGGAAAAGCACAAGTGGAAGCTGCCAATTCCCTGGAGGCAGATTGGTTTCTTGGTTCAGCAAGAAACAAAAGTCAATTTCCACATCAACTGCAGAAGCAGAGTATATTGCTGCAGGAAGCTGTTGTGCACAGATTCTTTGGATGAAGAATCAGTTACTGGATTATGGGTTAACATATTTCAAAATCCCTATTTACTGTGATAATCAAAGTGCTATTGCTATGACAGGTAATCCAGTTCAACACTCTATGACAAAGCACATCAGCATCAGGTACCACTTCATAAGGGAACATGTGGATGAAGGTACAGTGGAATTGCACTTTATTCCAGCAGATCAACAACTAGCAGATATCTTCACAAAACCATTGTATGAAGCCACTTTTACAAGATTGGTAAATGAACTTGGAATGGTTTCAGGTTCTTTTTGTAAATCTGCCTAGTTTTGTTCTGATGCATCAGACTTTATGATCAGTATTTACAGAATGTAATCTCTTTGTGTATTCTTTGATTAATTGAAATATGTGTTTAAGTACTGATTGTTGTCTGATATAAGTTTCTAAACTCTGATAAGTGATATGTCTGTTTAAGTAACTATTCAATCCTATGAGGATAACTGTGCTAGATACTGACCTAGTAGTCTTCAATAAACAAATGATCCCATATAAGAAGTAATTATTTCTGTGGAAATCTTATGACACAAGCAAATTCTGATAATTGAGCTTAGTTGAGTTTACTTTGTTTATCTTATTACTAAGTCACAAATTAGAATAATGCTACTCATCTGTTAAGTTCTGATACTAGTAAAACTGCTGAATGTACTAAGTGCTGATAAACCTCACTTATCAAAAGAAAAAGCAAAAGGATCAAAGAATAAAATCAGGTACTCCTTTGAGATCTAGAGTAAAAATATGGAAGGGACGACCCAAGTGCATTGCTGGTATTAAGTAAATATGTATTAGAAAAGCAAAATATTTTCTTGGTGACTTTTCATACTCTATGATTACTGGAGAAATACTCTGATAATAACATAAATTCTGATAAACAGTCATGACTCACTTACACTGAGAAGCCACTGTAAAATAGAATTTAAAAAGATGCATAAAATTAACACAAAACAGTTGAGGTGGACTCAAGCATGAACTCATTCATCAGTAGGTTTCAGGATAATGACAGCTCTTTAGCAAAATTTTAGTTATGCATTATTTCTAAGATGTACTGAAGTGAATCAGACTTTACTCTTTGTCTGCTATTTAGCTTGATGCACACACTAATCACTCCATCTGAATGATGAAAATTACTGTGGTGGTATATGTTGTTTTAGATAAACAGTCATTGTGTCATTTTGCACTAATTCTGAGGACAAGTTCTGGTTGCATATTCTGAAGATTAAGTTCTGAAGAGTATAACTCAGAACTTGTATGAGGATTTACTCAGATAGGCATTCTTTTTTCGAGTTAAGAAATTATGTTCTGATGACTGTTAAGTTCTGATATAAGTCTAAGTTCTGATATTACAGTCTAAATTCTTTACTTGACTTATCTGTGGATAAAATTTGATAACAGTCTCGGTTCAAACTAGAATATGTTAAAGTGGAAGATTAATAGTCACTATGGTTAGGGTTAATGGTATTTGTAATAACCCCCAAAATTTTGAACTTTTTGTAACCCTTATGAATAGTGTTTTACCTGAATGAGAAAACTTTTCATGCCACACTATGTAGGGGTTCTGTTATGGATATTCTGAGATTTTATTAGTACTCTATATGGTATATAATTGTATGTAAAGATCGTCAGAATCCAATTCTGAACACTTTGATTTTTCCCGGAAATCCACTAGATACGGAAAGAATTGAGTATAAGGTAACAGGATAAAAAGGATTTAAATTAAAGGATTATAAGAGAGGATCATAAAAAGGAATATAATATATTGAGAAAGGTTAAGGGAACCTAAGTAATAAGATCCCGGGTATGATCCCTCAAACGATAAACGAAAATGAAAGTTAAGCGAACCGTATAACAGATCAGCGGTCATTAGGCAAACAATTAGGAAGTTAGTCAAAGAGATTAGTGGGGAGGATGTCATCCAACCAATAGAAAGAGGACAAGGAGGGGAAGATGACATCATAACATGACATAAGCATGATATAAGGAGGAAGGAGATGTGGATGGTTATTAACCACACAAAGTCCAAGGTTTAAATAGGTAATTAACTAAAATAAAAACAAAACCAAATCAACCAAGCCAAAACAAATCATTTTTCACCCAAAACAAAAATCTATTTCTCTTCACCAAGAACTTGCTCTCGGCTTTTTGGCATTTCAAAGGGAAAAATTTTCAAAAATCCAAGATCCAAGCTTCCTAAATTGGTAAGATAATTCCCTAGTCAACCTTATGCATAGATATGGCTATATTATGAGGTTTTAAGCATCCCATTCATTCTCTATCTTCCCCAATAAATCTTTGAAGAAGACAATGAATAGTGATTTCAAGAAGCAAGAAATTTCAAACTCAGATCAAGGCTTCCTAAATTGGTAAGATAATTCCCTAATCAGCCTTATGCATAGTTATGGCTATATCATGAGTTTAAGCACCCCATTCATCTCAATCTTCTTCAATAAATCAATGAAGAAGACAATGAATAGTTATTTCAAAGTTTTTAACTTGAATTTTTCTTGTTTTCCTTTAAGATCCAAGCATCCCTAAGACTTCTCAAGGCTTGCTTAAGGCTTCCTAGCTACTCCCACCACTTCAAGGAAGGTATATCATCTCCAAACCCTAGATTCCTTTGTATAATAAGATGATTTTGATTATTATGGTGATATAGTAGCTTAATGCTTGTGGTTTAGAGTTTAGGTTGGAGTGGTAGTGAAATGGAATGGTGAATCTTGTTGTTTTGGTTAAAAGAACTTAAGTATAGTTAAATTCAAGCTTAGGCATAAGTATAAATATTAATATGAATTGATTGGGGCTGTTATGATGTGATAAGGATGGACTTTGGTTGTATGAATGGTTGAGGGTGAATTGTGAAGGTTTTTGAATGGTTTTAGAATTTGGGAAATCGCGTAAACATAGCCGGTCCTTAATGTTCCAGATTTACTTTAGACTGCTTTTGTTCATAACATTGACCCGAGAACTCCCTGCTAGATTAGACCATTGCCATGTTTAGATAGTTCATGTTACCGAGCTTCGTTTTGATATGTAGTTCGTTTGATTCCGATGTACGTTTAGAGAGAAACGACCGTTTCAAGTAACGGCGTTTCCGGCGAACGAAACTTTTCCCCTCGCCTTACATTGAAACATAGATAAAGAACCAAAAAGGTTAATTAGTGCATGAAAAATTATGGTAAGAGTGTTAGGAAAGTTGGTAATACACTCGCCGAAGGAATCGCCTTAAAACTCGTAATGGTTAAATTATTAAAAAATGGTGGAGCCGGAGGGTACTCGAGTGACTTAAGAGAATCAGTATAGCGCAAAACAAGCGTTATGAGTCTAAGTTAGTTAAAGTATAGATTTACAAGTGACTTTGGTTTAATTCCACACTTAACTTGTTGTTTATAGGTTACCAGACTGCGTCCGAGCCTTTTATCACCCCCAGTCGCTCAGGCAAGTTGTCTACCGTATAACTGTTGTTGTGATGTATATGTGTAGGCATGATCTTGCGATAATTGCATATTTGTTATTAGCAAATTCTTGCGATATATTGTAGCATGTGATATGGTATATCTGCATGCCTGTTTCATACTTCTTGATTTATATATCTGTTGGTTCAAATGCTTACAATTGCATAATACCTATGCTAGAGATAAACGGTATTGAGTTTACCCTTAGTGGAGGGGATCAAAAGGTGAAAACATTTTCTAAAACCGGGAGGAGGATCCCGAGTAGATTTTATAGATATATATTATATACTATAATGGTTATAGTTTTCCAAACCTATTAATCGAATAAGGTTTATTCGATAACTTTATTTTATTAATGAATCATTATTGAATATTCATTCGAGGACTTATGACTCCTGGTTTATATTATTTAATGATTATTAATTGGATATTCATTGGAGGATGTAGACTCCGTTTATTTATTTAATGCATATTATTTATAGTATTCATTCGAGGGTATTATGACTCCGCTTATTACTGAAATATATTCTTTATTTATTAAAGAATAAGGTGTCATAATCAAACTTATTTTCGATTATTCAAATAAAGATAGTTCATATAAGTATATCTTGGTTATTTAATATCCATTTCAAGTATAAGTTTAAACTTCTACTTCGATTATTATAAGGATTATCTTTATGAGAATATTATTTAAATAATAATATCAGATATTTCAATATATCGGGACTGATTTTTAATAAATCAGCAGTACTCCAAACATTCTTAAAAATGTTTTCGAGTCTTCAAAATAATTTTTAAAGTTAGAGTGGACCCCAAAACTCATTTTTTATATTTAGATCTTCCTTTCAAAGGGGATTTAAATACTCGCTCAAAACCTGGGGGATCCTGCTCTGTGGTGCATTTTACATTCGAACGTGGTTGCTGTTTGAGAAAACAAATGAATTGATTACTTACCCAACGTCCGGGTAAGCCCATCTAATTGAGTCGGCATAAGCGACAGGCCGGGGTACGTTCTATCAAAGTATAAGTGGCTGGGTGGCAGTCCATCAATGCGTAAGAGGCCGGGTGGCGGTCCAGCACAAGGTCCTTATGTGGCCAGGGTGATGACCGGGGGGATTCATCCATCTACTAGTAGAAAAGGTTACTTATGGTATCTTTGCCTGATCAGCAAGATATCGGGTTTATGCCAAAATTCTTTTCCTTTCCAAAATTCATTGGATGTTACCAACTCCGTCATACTTTACATAACAGAGGTTCCAGGAAATGTTAAGAGATATATATGTGGATATATATCGGGACTAAATAAAGTATCTCGTAACTTTATTTCATTCAATAATATTTCAAAGATTGAATCTATTCAGTCTTAACTTGTGGTCTCATCTATGGGATGACTTTTTTTTAAACCATAATACTTGAACAGGGGTAGTTCAAGTAGACTTATAAATGATAAGTATAGTGAAGTATTTGGTAACTTCATCTTCCTTTAAGCTTATATCCAGTAAGTAATTATCTTAATTTTGATAAAGGTTTTCAGTAAGTATCTATTAGATACTTGCATTATTGATTACACTATCTATTATCTTGCGAGCTGTAAGGCTCACTCTTGCTTTATTTCTTCATCACACAACAACAGTTAGGAAGGATGGCCAGACTCAAGCAGACCCAGCGCAAGCGCGTGGGAAGCGTCCCGTGCCTTCCCGTTGATGTTGTAGCTTCTATAGCTGCAGAGGTAGATCTATTGTAGATCAGACCATCTACTTTTGAGAATATGTATAATATAACTTGTGGCAGATAATGGCAATAAATTGTAAACTTATAAGTAATCATTTTGGGTTGTAATACTTTAAATTGTGGATTCAAAGACTTGTATATTCAATTTCATCTCTGAGACTATAACGGGTTGTGTGTGTTAGTGTGGGGTCACAGCATAGGTTAATTATTAATTAAGTGAAGTGATATTGTTGAAAGAAAGACCGTGATGACCCGGATCCTCGACCCCGGATCTGGGGGTGTTACAGAAATGGTATCAGAGCTAAGCGTTAAACCTCAGAGATGATGCGACGATATAATACAAACTCACAAAGATAATAAGAACTCTTGCCAAGTTCATGGTCGGACTACTTAAAGTAGTGCTGACAGTTAAACCCTTACGGAACCCTTATAAGTATCATGATAGTAACTTAGCTCGTTTAATGGTAGCGCCTGAGATGGAGGACCCTGAGATGTTCGAGCGTGAGCATGATGAGGCACTGCTAGATGTGAGATCAGGAGGAGCCTGAGATGGAGGAGGATGAGGAGGACCCCTCAGAGGAGTCAGAGACGGAGGTTATTGCTATTTCAGATGAGGAGGGACCCCTCAGAGGAGTCAGAGAAGGATCATTGCTATTCCAGATGAGGAGGACCCGGATGAGGTCCCAGTAGCTGAGGAGCGTGTCGGACCTATGGTAGTG